>NC_061111.1:109408782-109699375 GCF_002878395.1 Capsicum annuum | reverse complement strand
AAAAAAAAAAAAAGAAAAAAAGAAAATAAAAAATAGAAAAAAATAAAAAGGAAAAAGAAATAAAAAAGGAAAAAATGGAATAAAACAACGAAAAAAAAAGAAAAGGTAAAAATATAGAAAAAAGGAAAAAACTTGCTGGTGTTTTTAATTTGATTAAACTTGTATTTGGGCGGATTGAGTTATAACCCATGACCCATAGTTTAGCCCATCTTGCCCAACCCATCTTGACCCAAATGCATTTGGCCAGGGTTGGATATTAGCCCAATTATTCGTTCATCCCATCTTGACCCGCCCAACTTTAGCCCAACCCACCCATTTGCCACCCCTAGTATGACATAATTGCTTTGGGGCCGTTAATGATGTAACAATTAATTGGAAACTTATCTAGGAGCTTTTGGGGTATTACACCAAATCAAATAAAGCAAGGGTCGTCTGATGGCACACCAAAATCATACCGATAACAATAGCATCCGAAGACTCAGCCTCGAGTCTAGCAGATACTACATACAATTGACCATGCCCACACCAGCTAGGCTCCCTACTGATCTCCTGTCCTGCTGCCTGAGAACCTCCTCGAGTACCCTGGAAACCACCACTACGACCCTAAGAACTACATCTAGCTGAGGGATGAACAACTCTAATAGGGGGAACACTCTGAGCTAAAAAATAATTGCCCCATGACTCGGGTAATCTCACGAATAGTGACCATGAGCTTCACAACTATAATTTGTTCCAGGAGTTGAACCAAAACCAATAGATTAGGCTGATCTGGCATAACCACCACGTCTAGAAAGTCCAAAAGATGCACTATCGAAGAATGATCACTACCCTGACCAGGTGGATCACTAGCACCACACTAACCTCTATTTGTAATCTGAATCACTGCCTTAATAGGTTGAATAGGCTAACTTTAAGGCAAATTGGATGGACGCTGAGGATATCTACCATAAAAATGGCTACTTCTGAATCGGGAGCTACAATGTCTCCTACTAAAACTTTCATGATATCTAGGCCTCTTATTGCTACCTCTACAGGACTTACGATACATCTCCTCCATAAGCTGAGCATGATCAGAAACCTCAGTAAAAGACCTACCCACAACAAGCAAACTCTGAGTAGACATACAAAGAAAAAGTCTCAACCCTATGAAAAAGCAACAAACTCTCTCATACTGAGTATCCACAATAGAAGTCACATGCATAGCCAACTCATAAGAATGAGCCTCATACTCTATAACTATCATGGAGCCCTGCTCCAAGAACATCTTGGAGAATTGAGTGCATGTCAAAGGAAAAGATTCATCTGTTTTAGTATCCATATAACCTATCAAAAAATGTCGATCAGCCAAGTCCAATTGAAATATGGTGTATTCTATATGATGAGTCTCAACTAGGCCCAAATTATGAAGCCTATTCTCATAAGCAATCAGGAATTCGTACACATCTTTTCCCAAAGAACTAGAAAATATAGGCGGAGCCAATCTCAAGAATCTACCCAATATTTTCTACTCCATAACAGGCATAGTAGGCTGGGCAAAAATTAGATGAGAAAATACCAACTGAGCAACCATCGATGTAGGAGAAACCTTAACTCAGAGAGTCGCAGCTACAGGTTTTGCCTCAATCTCCATACCACTTTAATTTGTAGACTATGGAAATAGTGTGTGACCAACTATCCCCAGAAGATGAACCAAAGAATCTCTAAGCACTAAAGAAGAAATAAACCTTAGTGGAGCCTGAGCTGGTCCTGGACCACTGCCGACTGAGGTGAAAGAATCTCTAACTCAGAAGCAGTAACAGGGTCGGGTAGAGGACCCCTATCCTGGGCCCTAGCTGGGGATACATCTCATGGCTATCCACAACCTTCGGGTTATCCACGAATAGGAGAAAAATATCTAGGCTTGGTCTCGGGACTCTCGACTTATGTAGCGGTAGCATGCAACTTGGCCCTCTATGAAAGAGTGAAATAAAAGGAATGTTCTATAAACTAACTTAGACTCTTAGCACAAAATGAGTGAAAGAAGTGAAGAACTTCTAAGAATATCCCATAGCCTCCCAAATATAGGAAACAGATGTCATCGTTCCGATCTGTAGGACTCTATTAGACATTTGTTCTTATACCTACAATACCAGTGTAACCTGGCTCTGATACTAATTTGTCACAATCCAATTTTTAAGCCATGATGGAACCTACTCTATCCCGCCAATAAGTAAGCCAAATTGTAACATAGAGGTAAACCCAATGGGTTAATTTGGTGGAAATACCCCAAAAAAGCCTAATAGGAATCAAACACAATAAATAAGCAAGGTGATAGAAATAGTTTAAAGGTAGTGACTACATAAATACCATCCTACGACTTGGTAGAGACAGTACAAGAGCATCTAGTAATAAAATACAACCCAAGTATCTAAAATAGTTAATAAATCTATCTTGAAACAAAAGACTAAACATAGAAACATAGAAGGAAATAGGTAAATTTGACTCCAAGAGCTCACCCTATCTTCGGATATTAATACAACACAAAAGTCTATCAACGACAGTAATAAGTACTTGAATTAGTACCAAAAAGTTACAAAAATGTAGTATGAGTGCCAAAATAATGGTTACTCAGTAGACATCATCGCCCGATTGAGCTAAATCATTATATAATGTAAGATAACATAACTAAGTCAAGGTAAGGAAACAAACCTAAAATATCTTCAACATCGCTATACATGAATAAATAGATAACTGGAATATCATCATAACATAATATAAAGCATCAACACATGCAATGATAACTACAAAGTTGGCTCCCATACGCTAATTATTGCAAAAAGGTAAACAACCCATCTCAAGTCCCCATAAGCCTGAAAGGTACAAACAAAGATAGAATAATCTACCAATGTCTTTTACCAACTCTCATAGCATAAATGGAATTCATCTAAGTTTTGCCTTACAATAAACATCGATTTACTATATTCATCATTTGTAAATAAGTCAACACTTAACAACTACCCATCATATAGAACTAATCCTTGAGTATCAATAAATCATCCTTTATACTCTAAACATTACTTATTAACTAATCTTCATATTGCAGCTAATCATCATTTATCAACTAGTCTTTGTTTACCAACTAACTAGCATTGTTGACTAGCCAATATTTATCAACTAATCATTATATCATTAGAGTCTATTTATAATATACTACATTATAACTATTTTTTTATTTTAAACTTAGCTAAATTATCAATATCACACCTCAATATCACCATATCATAATAAGTATAGCATCATAGTATAATACGTATAGCTAGACTCGAACCAGTATGGATGTTCAAAGATATCCTCATAAGTGCTGAACATACTGTAAAATCATACAAAATGCTAACTGATTGCAAAGTATCTGAACTGAAGTCAATGACCCTATATGAAATATACAAATACTAATATGCAATGATAACTTGAAAAGTCATAGTTTAGAAGCAAGTAAAACTTAACCAAGGGTTTTGTACAAGTACTACGTCTGAAACTATGGGATGTTCACTGATGCAATGATCAAGTAAATAAACACATCACTGATTAATACTGTATTAAATAAACTAAACATGAGGTCGTACAATAACAGAGTTTGATTTGTGGGAGATACTGTTAACCGATATATAATCATGTGAGCTAAACATAGAGTTCGATGTATAAACCCCATCAAAAAGGGCTCAATATACCTTGCTAGGGTATAAAGGCTAATTTGACATGGTACCACTAAACTGATGTTCAAAAGAACTAAGGTGTCAAGCCTAGACTTATGAATGACCCTTTAGAACCTACGGTGGTGCCGTAGTTCTGGGAGTTAAGAACTTTTACTAAAAGTATCAACCTAACTGATAGGTGATCCTTCATCCTGCGTTCCCTCATTGCTAAGTACTACGCCCAACTAAATATATGCTAATATACTAAATAATTCAATAATACCGATGTTTAAGAATGATGTATAAGTACTTCTGTGAAAGAATTCTAAATCTCAAAAAATGAAGGATGAGTGTTTAAGTGATAATGCATAATATCCTATGTCATTGGGTATTCCTAACCTACCATCTCTGAAGAACACAACTAATAGTAAAAATTCTATAATTTAAATATAATAGAAATTTCATAACTAAAGTTCAAAATACTGAATATCAATGTACCGGGGAGCCATAAAATGACAAGTCTTTAAGGATAATAAATGTTCTTAGAAACATGTCATATCAAACTAATATAGATTAAATTCCATCAAATCATGATAAGTAATGCTTAATAGTCTTGAAAACTGATACATCTTATATAGCTTGATCATATGCTTGAAATCTTAACTAATATTATGTAAATCATGCATGGACTTGGGAATAACACGAATGATATAATATGTCCATAAGAAATCCTGAATAATCATTAAAAAATGCTCATGAATGAAAATATATCATGGGGAACTAAATTTAAGCTTGGAATCATAACTAGGTGAAAACCCCTAGTTTTTGAAAATCATAAAATTCATGAACAAAATCATAATTTGAGCATGAGGATAAAAAGAGATCCTCATTGAATACCCAATTACTTGATTACTTTTGATTCTTGAACTAAAGTTTGGAGGATTAAACTTGAATATGAAGAATCCTAATTTTGTCAAGGGAGAAGCAAAATCGCCACTTTCTCTGTTTTGTCTCTTTGTGTTGATTGAATTTTGAGTTAATCAGAAATTTAAGGTGTTTTAGACTTATATTATAGCATTAGTATAGATTAAATGATGTTGCTTTGGTGTTAAAAGAGTGAAAAAGACCAAAAAAGCCCCTTTGAAAATGCTATAATAGTGCAGAATAGTCCTGACTGGGTGGTTCGGGTGATGGACCATCAATTCCTTGACCAACTGTCACTCAAACCATCACAAAAATGAAAAAATTTTGGTCTTACTATTTAAGATTGACGTCTTGGCCTGATGATCCGTTGCTGGTGTGACGGTCCATGACTCAATCCACCACACTCTGGTAGACAAATACCTTTTTACTTAGATGTTGGATTAAATCAAAACTTGATGCTTGGAAAAATAATTCAAATATCTATCCTTTGGTGGGGCAGGAGCTCAAAAATATTTTAGAATATAACAGTTATGCTCATTTGAAGTTAACTGTAGCAAGATACTTCATAAGAAGTCAATTGATAAGGGAGGTTTTGGCTTGACTATGTGGTAAGAGTTATTTGTGGACTTAATACATATATAACTCACATCTCATCCTATCAAAACACGAAGTTTAACTTTACATGTAATTAAAGCATGATTCTTATCTTAGCTTAGATTTTTGGGGTGTTACAATATCTCCACCTTTTGATTATTCATCCTCGAATGAAGACTAAATAAGGTTAAAGGTTAGGAAAAGAGCTAAAATCCCTTATACTAAATTTTATGAGCTGGATATATACATGATGATTGAATCTCAAACTGAAACTTGGACAAATTTGAAAATTAGGGAACTTACTAGTATTGTTTAGCTGACTTCTGAGGTTGGATAATTAACATGATATCGATTTCTAAACCTAGATACCTGTTATGATTGGGCCTGATTTAGACTTGAAGAAAGGATTCAACTGAATTATACATATGAAGTGTAAATAAAGAACCTCATGGAATAGGTATATATATGAAACTTAGGATGTTAAGACTAGATGAAATGATGGAAAACTATAAGAGCGTGTTTGTTTGATTGCTGAACTGAATTTCTAGTTGCATGTATTGACTCATATTGAGAGTTTTATAACTCAACTGACTTATTCTCGGCATGAACATATATGTAGAACTATAAAGTGATAGATTATGACATGAAATTTCTAAAAATATCTATTACCTTCGATGATCCTTGTTAGAGGTTTTGATAAATTTAGGGAGGGAAGAATTTTGAGCATGATCTGAGTGATATATCTGAATAAGGATTATATTATGGTTTGAGCATCTAATTCTGCTAGTCTGAGCTCATAGAATAGGAACAACTTAGAGTTGAATATAAAACACCTCTGGTATGAAGTTACCTATCATGAAACAAGAGTATCTTAGGCCGAAGGTAAGGATAGGAATACTATGCTTTTAGCAAAAAGACTAACAACTTATAACTTAGCAACATTTCTCAACCATTCTTCCTTCTTAAGGACATACCACACATAGCTAGCTGAAACTTCTAACTTTATTATAGGTACACTATATATGACTGCTAAAATCTATGTATAGCTTAATTGAATTATCTCACTCTATACAATCTTAGCTCAGAGATACAAGGCTATACCACTTAAAGAACTACACTATTCTTAACCATAAAAATCTGCATTCTATATTCACTTGGAGCTATCACCCCTACATATACACTTATTCTTGCCACCATAAACCATCAACCTTAAGTTCTAATCATAGAGTCACTAACCACCATAATCATTATCTGTAGGTATAACAACAAATCATTTCGATCAATCCATCAACTACTAGCAACATCATCCTCAAAGCATAATGAGGGTCACTTTAATCTAGGACATGATGATTAGAAATAAAAGGGATAGAGTAAATATCAATCGAAGGATTTTCATAACTTTGACTCTCAATTGGGGCCTGATGGGTAAAGTATACTATGAGCAAACTTTTTAAATAGATATGATCTGTGTACCATAAGTCATTAAGGACATATCAAGAGTACCTAAAACTGAGAGTATCGTAAAACACGAGTACATGAGTCATTAGCTGCATGACTTGAGACTTGAATTCACAGAGTCATGGAGTATGATTCTTACTAGTGAGTAAGGTATTGCACCTTGTTCTAGGAATTAAAAGTAGACATGATTCTGTATGAGCGAAAATAAGAAAAAATGCAAAAAAAACTTGGAGGGTCATTATAATATCTACTACCAAAAGAACTTTTATCCGCAAAAATAAGGGGTTAGAATATACTTGAAGCCTAGAATGGGTAAGGATATTGGGACCACATCTTGCTCTTAATCTCCCAAGTAACCTCCTCTACTAGGCGGTGTCTCCGCTGAACCTTAAGTTCTAGAATCTCTCTAGTGCGCAATCGTTTGACATTCACTGGCTAATATGAGCACTTTCTTCTCCATGAATATCAATATTTCATCTAACTATACTTAGTCCCATCTGAGCACGTAAGATGTATTTGGAAGGTATAATCGCAACATAGAAACATGGAAAACTAAATAGGCGAAAATAAAATATAGGGGTAAATCTAACTTATCAGCCATCTCACCTACTATGAGAAGGATCTCAAAGGTCCAATATATCTGGGATAAGGTTGCCTTTCCTCCTAAACCTCTTTAAATCATTCATAGGTAATACTTAGGGGAATACCCGATCACAAACTTCAAATATCAAGGAACGAAGTCTACAATATGCATAAGCCTTTTGCCCACTCTAAGTTGTCCTCAACCTATCCTGAACCATCCTGACTCTATCTAACGACTCTTGAAGCAAGTCAGTACCATGAGGTCTAATATTAGAGGTCTCAAACCAACCATTCAGAGAACGACATCACCTACCACATAAAGCCTCAAAAGGTGACATCTCAATACTTGAATGGTTATTTTTTTCTCTCTAAAAAATTCTCTCCCTTCTCTCTAAAATTATTTGTACTATTTTTCACTAAAATGGCTTTGCTGTTGCCGGTGAAGCTTCCACCACCACTGAATAAGTCTCAAAATTAGCAATCATAAGATGTGTATTCTATCACTAATTCCAACCTCAGTTCTCAGAAATTTGAAAAAATTAAAGCAATTTTGGGGTCTTTCTCAAATAAGTAGTGGGTTGAGTTACAAAAATTTTTATCCCAAAATAATTCTGAGCAAATTGAGGTGATTACAAGCAGTGGAGTGGATTATACATCTGAAATCCTATTCAATTTCAAATTACGAAGGAATTTAATACCACAATATGCACAAAAAAATGCTAGCGGTATAAGTTCAGCCACAGTGGAATCATCAAAATTGGAAAATCAAATTCGTACAACTTCTAATGTAATTCACAATGTTATAGCCACAAAAATGGGTAATGAAGATCAAATCATTGTTATGGGACAAAAAATGCTGAATTTGTTAAACTGGATGGCCATAATAATGTTGTAGATGTGCAATATTTTGGCCAAAATAAGTTCCAAAATGACTAATTGAATGGATTGGAGGGTAAAGGAGATCAATCAGCCTAAACCACCCCTTTCCCAGTTCAAAATTTGCAAGAAGATTATGGCAACACTGCTGGAAAATCTCAGAATTCCAGCGATAATGTCTTTTTTGGTAGTTTGGGAAATTTGCGATGCCAATCGATGGGGGGTAAGGTAGGTAGTCATGATATCACAAAATCCCTAATTTCTACATCTCCTAAAGTTTCCAATTTTGAATTTGGGATTTTTAGCCCTAAAATGCTAAATTTTGAAGAAAACGATAATTAAAAGGATTTGGTGTGAATTTCTCAGCATATCCTGGTTGAATTGTTAATGGAGATGTTGTCAAATCAAAATCCCCATCAAAATTTGATTGTACCAATTCTAATATTGGTTTACTGAGTTCTATTCTTGCTGATTTGGTCGGAGATGGTGTTCTGGTAAATGTGAATCAAACTGAGCAACTGAATTTGACTTAAAATGATATGGAGAATATGAATTTGTCAAAATCCCCATCAAATTATCCCCAAGTCACTACCAATTTGAAAATTATGGCTTTAAATGAAATTGTTGATGTGGTTGATTCTGAAGTAGAAAATTTGGATTTCAGTGATTTTCGATGGCGTTAAAGAAGATGTTGTGGATACAATTTCAGGTAAGTCAGATAATTCTTTGCCTATTAGTACTCAAATGGATGCGAATATTCAGAAAAATTTGAGTTTAAACACTAGTAAGGCTATTTTTGAGGAAATTGATTCTCAAAATCAAGTTGATCAACAAAGTAAAGGTGCTAGGAATAAAAATAAGAAACATAGAAATGGTGATTTTCAAAAACCTGCTCCATATGCTCCTAATAACAAACCTTTGATTATTTCCAATAACTTTGCTAAAGTTGATAATGTAACTCCCATGACTACTGAATCTTCTGATAACCAAAGGATAATGATGAAGATCACAAATTTGGGAGCTAAAACCATCCCCAAATCAATGCTTAGACCAATAAAATCCCTGGTCCTAATGACTCTGTTGTTTCTCATGCGTTGGTGATGAAGTTGAGGGCTCAAGAAGCCATGAAAGTATCGGTTATTAATATTAATCCTCCCCAAAATCACTACTAAATAGGGTCTGCCAGCTGTTGTAAGTTCAAACCTGAATATTTTAAGAAGAAGTCAGTTGAAAGGTGCAAATACACTTTGATTGGTAAGTTTGCTAATACTATGCCAAAAATGGAGATTATTAGAAAATAATTCATTTTACAGACCGAGCTTAGAGGTAGTGTTAGGTTGTCTCATTTTAATGCTAGACATCTTTATATTTATTTGGATAATGAATAAGATCATTCTACTATGTGGTCGAAAGGGAAAATGTATATACAAGGTCAAATGATGAGACTGCAATTATGGACTCCTACATTTGTACCTGAGGTCAAAACTCCTTTGGTTCCTATATGGGATGTCTTACTAGAGCTTCCATGGCATTGTTATTGCGTGAAGGTTATTGCTTCTTTATTATCTCCTATTGGTAAGGCCTTATTTCTTGATTTAGCAACTTATAGAAAGATGAGAGGTAGTATGTCCAAGGTTAAAATATAAGTAGATCTTACTAAAGATAGACCTTCTCATGTGTGGCTGGGGTTGATAAAGATGAAGATAGTGAAGGTATATGGCAAAATATTCAGTATGAGGACGTACCTGATTATTGTTCATATTGTAAACACTAAGGTCACAATCCTGTGGCATGTCCTGTGAAAAGAAGAGATGATGAAACAAGAAGGAAAAAAGAGCTAGAAGAAGCTGAGAAACAAGCTACTGATCAGATACATTGTAACACTGAATATAAAAATAATGAACTAGTGCAACATTAGCAGGTTTATAACATGCAGCTAGGTTCACATTACAACAAGGATGTTGGAAATACTCACTTGCAAAATAATGGTAATAACAATAATAGTCAAAGAATTAAAGCCATGAATTTATCACCTGCAAGTTCAAAAGGAAGTGATCAGATTCAGGAAAATAATGAAGCTCAAGCTCAAAATCAGTGGTAAGTCCAAAAGAGAAGACATAGGAAAAATGTCCAAGCAAATCAGCAACAACAATATCAACAAAATCAATTAAATAGGGAAAATAAACAACAGGTATTCAGACTAAGATCACCTCAAAATAATGAAGCAAATAAGCAAAGGCACCAGCAACATCAAACAGGTATGCATTCTCACTTTAGTTCTCTGTATAATAGAAAAGATCCCAAAGAATGTAATGCTGATTCTGGAGTCCAAAATCAGCAACCACAACCCCATCATACTACTATTATTTATGATAATCCTATCCCCGAAAGGCCCAAAAGTAACGGTAGCAATCAGGAAAGCAAAAACCAAAAAAATGTGACTGAAAAAAGTGCTAAAAAACCAATGATAAAGCTAAGGATAAAGGTGATGAGGAGGCTGCAAATGTCCAGCAACAACATCAATTTACAGTAGGTATGGTTTCTATGTGTAATGAGCAAAATCCCACAATTTGTAATGTTAAATCTGGAGTCCAGAGTAGCACCCTCAACCCCATATTTCTATTGTTGATTTTGGTAATCCTACATCCCAAAACCACAACAAAAATGTTATAGCTCAAAATCTCAAAAATCACAACAAAATTGCTGAGAAACAACCAAAGGAAAAGGTCACCAGTACTACTGCTTAAGATGATTTAGATGCTGAAATATCTCAAAAAAGGAAGCATAGCTGATGAGGTTGAAGTTGAATAAATTCAATCCCAAAACACTTTAAGTTCTGCAAATGTACTTAAAAGGACCTCAGGTATTGACTCAATGCTCTATGAAACCCATCCCAATAATTTGATTGCTATTACTAGGACTGCTGTTGAAGTTAATAGGCATGAGGATGGAGGTTAAGAGAAGACTACTAATTTGTAGGAAGGGGTGTCCAAGGGTGGGGCTTAAACTCCAATACTCCTGCTACCACTATGAAGAAACAACAATGTACTGAATTAAATGTCACTTCAGAGGTAATATCTGGTTCGAATGATAAATATTTGGGTACAAAGGTGAATGTTCAGAATTCAGAACTTGTTCAAATAGATAATTTAGGTTAAAAAAGTTTTTTTTGGTGAAACAACAAGCTGGTATTGATATTCCGCCTATATCTCATGAATCCAGTCAGATATTACACTCTTAATTTAGTTTCTATAGTGTCCATAGAAACTGAAGATGATTATAGAGTAATACATTCTGAAGATAAGTCTGATCAGGATACTAAATCTATTGGGGACAAGGAGGATGATGATGAAATTAGTGAATATTTGATCAAAGCTTTTGAGTTTACTGTTGATGCTGATTTGTATAACGAGGCTCAACAGGTTATTGGCAATCACAGCTTATCTCCAAGAAGACATAAAAAGAAGGTACCAGCTACCAAATAAGCTACTACTACTAGTAAGCCTATCAATCAAGCTTGAAGACTAACTAGATCTCAAAGCCAGAGTTTACAATAATAAGTGCTATTATTTGGAATGATAGAAGTATTCATACCAAAGGTGCTATGGAAAGAATTTAAAATCTTAAAATTTCATAAGTTATCTATAATTACAATTCTTGAGCCTTTTACAGATAACTCCCAGCCTAACATTTGTAGAATACATCTTATGATGGATGAAGCAACTTGTAATCCCAATGGAAGGATTTGGATCTTTTGGACTCAAGATGTCAGCTATAGAGTCTTGGAATATGATGATGAACAGATTATATGTGAACACAAATATGTGGAACATCCTTCTACTTTTCTTATCATTCATTTATGCAAAATATTGAGATCATTTAAGAAGACCTTTGTGGGACAGGTTACTGCAATTTGCTGGTACTGATCTTCCTTAGTGTACTGTGGGTGATTTTAATATGATTACTGATACGGATAAAAATCTAGGGGTCATCCCTTACAACATGAAAAAAGTTTTGATCTTATTGGGGTTATAGAGGCATATGGTTTTCTAGATTTTGGTTTTCATGGACATAAGTATACTTGGTGTAATTAAAGATCTCTCAATGATAGAATTTGGAAAAGACTTGACGTAGCTATGGTTAATGATAAATGGTTAGAGTGCATGCCACTCACTTCTAATACTCATCTACCTTCTGTAGGATCTAATTATACACCCTTACTTTTGGAAATAAAAGTCAGATAAGAGAACATGACTAGATACTTCAATTTCTTAAATTGTTGGGTTGAAAATAGTTCATTCCTTAAGACTGTTAGAAACTACTGGAATAGTGAATATGATGGAAATCCTATATGGAGATTCCATATGAAAATTAAGAGACTTTATTCAACTCTTAGCACTTGGTCTAAAGCTGAATATGGTGATATTTTTGCCACGATTAAAGAGTATGAAGAAAGGATCAGAATTGCAGAAGAGGAACTAATTATCAATAATACTGAAGAAAATAGAGCTATATTACATGGATTGAATGCTACTTATATCAGATACATAAAGCTTGAAGAGTCAATTCTTAAGGAAAAAACTCAACTTCAATGGTTCAAAGAAGGGGATGCAAATACTAGATACTTTCATGATCTTATGAGAGGTAGAAGGAGGAGATTATTTATTCATAAGATTTGTAATGATCAAGGTGAGTTTCTAGAAGGAGATGAGGTTATAGCCAATGCAGCATGCATATATTTCCAAAATTGTTTTTATGAGGGAAGAGAAAGTGATTAATGATGATAACCTCAACTGTATAACTAGAATGGTTACTGAAGAACAATACCTGATCTTTGAAGCTATGCCTACTATGGAGGAACTCAAGAATGTGGTTTTCTCTATGAGTCCTAATTCAGCAGCTGGGCCAGATGGTATGAATGGAAAATTTTTTTAAGTTAGCTGGGATATCATTTGCACCAGCCTTCTTGATGTGGTCCAGTATTTTTGTTGTGGTCATAGTATGCCCAAATATTATTCTCATGCTTGTTTGATTTTACTCCCAAAAGTGGATCATCCTAATAAGCTATTTGAATTTAGACCCATCAGTCTTAGCAACTTTACAAACAAGTTTATTTCTAAAGCTTATTTGTATCATACTTGCTCCCATTCTACCTCATCTCATTTCACACAATCAGTCTAGGTTTGTAAAAGGGAGAAGTATTATAGAAAACATCATATTATCACAAGAGATTATTCACAATATTAAGAAGACTAATGGGAGGGATAATGTTGTTATTAAGCTTGATATGGCTAAGGCCTATGACAGAGTTTACTGGTTCTTTATTTGTCTAGTTCTAAGAATAATGGATTTGGTGAAGTGATTATTGACATGATTTGGAGGATTATCGCCAATTACTGGTATTTAGTGGTAGTTAATGGTTCAAGATATGGGGTTTTTTATTCTACTAAAGGACTCAAACAAGGCGATCAACTTTCCCAGGCTCATTTTATTTTAGGTGCCGAACTTTTGGCTAGAATGATGAACAATCTGCATAATCATCATCTATATCGTGGTTTCTGCATAATCATCAACTATATCGTGGTTTTCACATGGAATAGCAGGGATCTCAAATAAACCATCTTAGTTTTATGAATGACGTGATCATTTTCTCTTTTGTTAAAGATACTACCTTGTATCTCATCATGGGGATGTTAAATGATTATGAAAAGGTATTTGATCATCTTATTAACAAGGATAAAAGCCATTTTATGATTCCTAATAAGACGCCTCAGGCTATCGTTGATTTGATCAAGGCGATCATAGGATTTTCACAGAAGGACAGCCCCATCACTTATTTGGGATGCCCTCTTTATATCGGTGGTCAGAGGGTTATTTATTTCTCTAAAATGGTGGCTAAATTTGCTACGAAAATCAGAGGTTGGCAAGCTAGTTGAGACTTTACTTGCTCTTCTCCTTGGGATCTGGTTAGGAAAAAAAAAGAACAAAGTTATGTCTGATTCTTTTACTTGTCATAAGCATATCCCTTTCAAAATTTCTTTTTTTCTTTGGAGATCTCTTAGAGGTATGATTCCTTGTAACGACCCGAGACTACCCCCTAGTCGTTACACGGTGCTCATTACCCCGAAGGACCACAAGCTAACCCTTTCTTGATATCTGTATCATGAACACTACATAATATCTGAAAATAAATGCGGAAAACAGGAAGAAACAAGACATAAGGTTCGACACATCTATAAATACTCAAAACCAAAAACTAAATACCAATATATCCATCCAAAAAACCTCTAATTGTTTGAACTGTGGAGTTGATGGGACAAGTCCCTAACTAACTCTGTCAACTGAAATAAAAAAAATCTGATGCAATAATAATACAAGGATCATCCTCGAATGAAGAGGACTCACTTCTATATTTACTGCTGCTGACTAGGACTGAACTGCTGAGGGAACTCTGGATTATGTGCCTCTGGACCTATGGTGTCAAATAAAACACCATAGTGCAAATGCGTCAGTACGGGAATGTAACGAGTATGCAGATGAGGTAATGCTAAATGCAAGGGTTCATGCATGAACAGTACATAACTGAATAATCATAAGAGTACGAAATGAGAGCACATACAGGAATGTACAAACCATAATCACAATCATCACAACCCTAGATACTGAAAATGGGATACCTCTTTACTGTCATCTGAACTCACTACTAGCACTGAGATTCTGAATCACTAAATCATCTGATACTGATAATTGATTTACTGAATATACTCATATAAATGACTGAATTTTGAGCTCACTGCTCTCGACTGACGAAATTGGAGATCAATCTCTCTAACGAATAATTCTGGAATCTATTATCAATGATAAGAAAATGATCATGTCCAAATATGACAACAAGAATACTCAACAAAATTTAAGACTGAGATCAAGCCTATCTATCGGGAGATCTCTTGATCTGATAACAAGAATACTCAACTGAATCTAAAACTGAGATCAAACCTATCTATCAGGAGATCTCGGGATCTGATAACAAGAATACTTAACCAAATCTGAGACTGAGATCAATCCTATCTATCGAGATATCTCTAGATCTGATAATAAGAATACTCAACTGAATCTGAGACTAAGATCAAGCCTATCTATCGAGAGATCTGTGGATCTGATAACAAGAATACTCAACTGAAACTGTAACTGTAGGAAGTAGTTACTTAACCGACATGCCCCGACCTCCCACAGGTGGGGTCCAACCTGTAACCCCAGCTAGAAGGGTGTCAATACCGTGCCATGGGTAAAGACCTATCTGGTCAAGCCTTTCTATTGGATAAACCTCACAGGAAGTCAGCCTAAGGCAATATAATAGTCACACCTCTCTAATGATGACAACCTCTACTGATGGGGACTCCTGCATCCTGCAATGGCTATGCAGTTCTGGAGTTCAGGGATTGCTACTAACAACTCAGCCTCTCTCTGACGGGGAGACGCCATCCCTTTCCTCTCATGGTGCTAGCTCCTACTCTCAACTGAAAGACACTAAACTAAATTTCTCAACTGAACACAAACTGATCTAAATCTAATACTAATCACATTTCTTAATTGATCTGACTAAGTTAAGATGAATTCACATGGTTCCATATCTGATAGAATACTACTGAATCATGGTATCTGACTGATGATACATATTTTAAATAGATTACTCGGTCACTACCAAGGTCGGAACTGAACACTTGAATACAACTAGATCTAAGCTAAGTACAGCATTGAGGCTAGATTACTAGCGATACGGGGATTACAAAGATTACTGAGATTTCTTAAGTTCTGTATTTGTCTGAGGATACAGGGTTCTATAATTCACTAAGTTTTGAGAATCATGGCCTGACTGGGATTATCGTGAAAACTGATACAGGCTCTATATAGAAGCTAAATTTTTTGGTATAAATACCCCCAGGACTCGATAACACAAAAGTAAGACATAACCATTCTTGACTAGTCCTAACCACGGTCATTCATTCATCATCACAATCACAAAAACATCTCTTCAAGAATTTAGGAATCATAACCATATATTCACATCACAATCACTAAGGCATTACTTCAAGCATTTAGGAATCACAACCATATATTCACTATCACAATCACTAAGGCGTCACTTCAAGCATTTACGAATCATAACCATATATTCACTATCACAATCACTAAGGCGTCACTTCAAGCATTTAGGAATCACAACCATATATTCACCATCATAATCACTAAGGCATCACTTCAAGCACTTAGTAATCATAACCATATATTCACCATCACAATCACTAAGGCATCACTTTAAGCAGTTAGGAATCATAGACATGTAATAGCATAAAGGGAACATGCTATAGGATCATACTCCATTCAACAACATTTTGCATCAAATACTTCGCATGTATATTAGTCTTGGAATGTATTGGATAGCACATGATTTGGGAAAACTTCATACTATTATGTCACAACTAACTCGTCAAGCACTTGGCAGGTATTAAAGGCTTATCATGTATCAAAGAGCACGTAATTGGAGAATTTACTACTATCATGTCTCAACTTATTCACTAAGGCCTTTCAACAAACACTAGGCATACATGGGTTTACACCTGGTTGGAGATTTCGTGATATGATATCACAATTCATTCACTAAGGCATTTCATCAAACACTAGGCATGTATGGGCTTGCTCACAATTTCGGGTTTCCTAATGAACATTCCATAATGGACCTAATTCTTCACATAAGCATTTTGTCGAACATATGGGGAGCATGCTTTGCTTATTCAACCATTTCCATACTTAATTGGTATGAACACATCATCTAACAAGAAACTTGAAGATGGTTTATCATGAACATCACATACTAAGGTCAAAGCTTGAAAACCTTGTAAACAAACATGAATCATAACTCAATAATAGCTGGAATATCAATTTCAACTCACATGAGTCATTAGAACCCATAAACACAAGATCTTTGAATTTTAGTAAAAAGGTTCTTGAGCTTCTTGGATGAAAGGGACCCAAGAATCAATATCTACATACCTTGGGGAAACTCTTTTCTTGAAAGTTCATGGAGAGATTCTTGATTCCTCTTGATTTTTCTTGATCTCTATTGATTTTGCTTAAAGAAGAAATAAGGGTTTTGATTTTGTAAAACCCTAGTTTTGATGTTGAAGATGGGAAATGAGACTGAGAGCCTTTTATCGGGTATATATAGGGGCTGAAAAGAGTGGGAAAAGACCAAAAAGCCCTTGGAATTAAATTAAAAAATCTCAATTTTACATGCTGGCCCGACGCGCTATAATTGCACTAGTTCACTGGAAATTGGATAATTGGAAAATTGCATGACGGCGTGACATGGTGGCAATCGCGTTGCCAACTTGGTTGCAAACTGGAAAGGAACGGACGTCGTGGAATTGCGTTAGTGCTCTGAAAATTGACAATTCTAAAATTAAGCCTTAGCGTGATGAGCCATAATTGCGGAGGCTCACTGGATTTTGATGATTGCCATTTTGGCTTGCTCCGTGACGCGCTAAAGTGCCAGGTGGCACACTATCTCACTAAAATAGCTCTAACTCTTTGCCCGAGTATCGGATTTAGGCAAATTTGGTATCGACAGAAAGCTTATTCAATGCTCTACATGACAAAAAGTTGATATTAGGAAAATTATACACGGTTCTAAGTATTTCACACTTAGGAAGGAACCTCTCAAACTTTTGAGATCGGATTTTTGCTTCTCTGAACTCGCTCTAAGGCTCAGACTAGGAGAAAATGTTGCGGGGTGTTACATTCCTACTAATGAAAAGATCACCTCTTTTGGTTCGGAACCTGCGGACTATTTTTGTTGTTACAGACCTAGACTAGATACCATTAATTATATCTTTATGTTTGGAAACTTTGCTAAACAAATCTAGAAGAATTTTTTTGATTATATAAGCATTCAATGCAAATCAATCTCTTTGAAAAACTTTCTGACGAGGTAGTGGTTTTTGAAGTATAAGAATGAGGTCCACAAGTTTATTATGCAGGCTGCACCCATATTTATTTATTGGAATCTCTGGAAAAATAGATGCGCTAAGAAATATGGTGACATGCATTCCAACACTTCTAGAGTTATATATTCCATCTCCAAGGATATAGCTTATCTCTTTATTACTGGTTTTCCTCAAATCAAATGGCCGGTTAGATGGACATATTTGATCTCCATGGTTGAAAGTTGCAAGCATGAGATCAAGGTCACTAATGTTTGTTGTACTAAACCTCTAGCTCCTTGGGTTAAGCTTAATACATATGGAATCTCTCTAGAGAACCCAAGTAACATAGGTGCAGGTGGGGTTCTTAGAGATCATCGAGGCAATTTCACCTATGCCTTTGCCAGACCTTTTGGGATTGGGACTAATAATCATGCAGAAGTTCAGGCAGTAATTTGTGGTCTAACTTAGTGCATTCAGAATGGGTACAAAAAAGTTATTCTTGAAGTGGATTCTAAACATCTTACCAAATGGATAGTACACAACACCAAGCCTCCATGGAACGTCTAAGAAGACATTGCTATTCTTCAGAACATATGCAACATTTTAGAGAGTTTTTGTTGCAGACATATCTACAGGAAAGCTAATTATGTTGCGGATGTCTTATCTAAGCATAGTCACAGTCTTTCTAATAATCATTAGTTTTTTGATCATCATCATTTACCTGAAGAAGCAAGAGGCCAATTCACAATTGGCAAGCTAGGAATGCCATAGTTTATAAGAAGGAACTTGAAGCGAATTAAGAAACCACCCTAGATGGAGTTGATTTTTCTGGTTCATGTTCTTGCTTCGTTTACCTCATCTCATCTCATCATCTTCATCTACGCTATTCTCTTTAGCTTATAGCTTTTATAAAGGGGTTTAGTTTTGTTTTGAATTTCTTCTTAGTTTGTAAGGGGAGAGTCTCTCTTATTTATACTTTCCTAGATTATAATGTACTAAGAAGAGTCCTCTTTTCTAGGTGCTTAGATCTAGGTTTCATTTCTAGTTTGGGGATGAGTCGACCGACCTTAGTAGGCTAGTTGACTTTGAACCACTATAGGATCGAAGATAAGGTTTATGTTCCCCTCCTTGTATTTTCTTTTATTTTATTTATGATAAGGCTTGGGGGTGTGTGGTTAAATCCCTAACCTCCACGGAAGGTGAGAGCTCCGGGTAAGGTCTGTTCTCCAAAACAAAATACTCGAATGGTATATATTATTATTTTCAAACTCTGCCATAGCTAAGTATTGCTCCCACTAACCTCTAAAATCCATAACACAGGCTTGAGCATATACTTGAGAACCTAAATAGTCCGCTCCAATTGTTTGTCATTCTAAGGATGGTAGGCTGTGCTAAGGTCCATCTGAGTACCCAACTTCTCCTAAAAAATTCTCCAAAATCTAAAAGTGAATACCAAATGGGATGGAAGGTTGTCCTATGTTCATGAGATAGTTTGTTTACATAGAGTGCCCATATGTATCATTTCAAACTGGGATTCGGTATTCACTTCTATTTTTTGGAGAGCTTTTTAGGACATCTGAATAGGAATGAAATGTATTGATTTGGTCAGCCGATCCACAATGACCAAAATACCATTAGAACCATGGGAAGTGTGAGGTAAACCACTAACAAAGTCCATGGTAATCCTCTCCCATTTCCATCTTTAAATCAAGCTACTAGGTCTCTAATGCTCGGCATTCACCTATTTACAACATAGGCAAAGAGCAACAAAGTCTTCCACATCTCTCTTCATACCTCTCCACTAATAATGTTGCCTCAAATATCTATATATCTTAGCTGTACCAGGGTCAATACAATATCTGGAGTTGTGAGCCTCTCACAAAATTGACTAATCAAGTATCTAACCCTTGAAACACAAATCCGACCATCAAATCTAAAAAAACCCTCAAAATATATCATGGCCCTCTTAGATTCACCACTCAGGACTTGATCACGGATGTTGAACAGTCTCATATCTACAAATTGATGACTTCAAACCTGATCTAATATGATAGACTTTTCTTTAGCACTAACAAGAATCCTCATGGGGTTTGAAACAACTAAATGCACCCATCAAGTTGGCTAAGGGCTGGACGTCCCATGATAACGCCCTCTACAAAACTGAGATAGAAGCCAAGCTACCCATACTCATCGCTTTTTGACTCAAGCCGTCTGCTACCATATTTGCCTTGCATGTATGATACAAAATAGAGATGTCATAATCATTAAGCAACTCTATCCATCTTCAGTGCCTAGAATTAAGCTCTCTCTGGGTCATAAGTTGCTGAAGACAATGATGAACCATGAAGATCATAAATTGCATGCTATGAAGATAATACCTCTAAATCTTAAGCACAAAACCCACTGTCGTCAACTCTAAATCATGAGTATGGTAGTTGCGCTCATACACCTTTAGCTACCTCGAGTCATAAGCAATAAGTCCACCCTACTGCCCCAACACTTACATGATTCAACTGGGGGTCTTGTTGTAATGGGCATCCCAAGTCCAACTGGGATTAGGGAGCAGCCCCGTTACCCAACCCAACCAACCTATGCATATCCCCAGTCGGACGAATGCCAAACATATAAAAAGATAGCGTTATTGCATAATCTAAGACTTTGGGATAGGTCTATATTCGTGACCACTCAAACGAGTCCAACCATCCGATACCCAACTAATGACCATTACCAACCAAACCTTAATCCAAACCATAACCATATGAGTTCTGTAATAATTATATATAATCCCAAACTAAAAGATGATGGAACAGTGAGAAATTTAGTCCTATGGTATCAGCCCTAGTACCAATGCCAATACCAAGGCTGACACCAATACCTATCCTTCCCATACAAACCCATTGTAGTTCCATAAAATCCTCTAACAAAAAGAATACCAAAATTTGGTTGGGATATGCCCTCAACCATATCTAAAACCAATATCCATAAATAAACTAAAGTATGAAATAATATCCATGAAATGGAGCCTTTCGCAAAGATGGACGCTCACCATTTCAATCAAGTAGCTAATTCCAAAGTTCGGTCGCTAAGTAGGAGGAGTAAAACGATCGAATTCTATATCGTAAGGAGATACAACCTCCCAAAGATGGGTTAGTGAGTGAACTCTAGTATGAACTTAGGATAAGGATAAAATAATGCCATATAGTAAAACAATGTAAACCATCTATATGCATACAAACCATACACATATATTTATTTATAACCATGCCGGGAAAGGGAAATAGGGTTAGCATGTATTTAAAACTATCAACCTGGGTATGTGTAGCTTAATCGTTCTTAACCACCCACGAGATATATGGGTCCAGTGTAACACCCTAAATGGGCCCCGATGCGTGTAGCCACACGAACCGGAGATACCATAAGAGTAAGAGATTTCCAAGTACCCTCACCCTCTATGATACATATGTACATTGTACTTAGAGGATTCCCGCGTACCTCATAGTATCATATAAGGTCTCCATGACCTACCCCTCATGTTTAAACATGAGTTTCCAGTGTTTATCCATTGGACTCCTACCTTCATGGTTAGCTATCACACCCTGCCTTTATCGCTCAATTAAAACTATTTCCAACCAACCAAACTATTATTATTAACCAAGGCTACACATATTGGTATCGTCATACCAACAATAACTTGCAAGTATTGTCCTTAGACAAACCTTTTAAGGTAAAGGTATTCCCATATACCCATTTACCAAGTTAACTTAGGGGATTCCCATAACTTAGGGGATTCCCATGTACACCACAAGTGTACTATTATGCTTGCTTGGAGGATTCCATTGTACCCCACAAGTATGTTTATTAAACCAAACCATTCCATTTAAACATTCCAAACCATTTAAACCATTTAGGGTTCCATTACCAAGTTTAAACCATGAATAAGTTCCATTAAAAATCCAACAATATAGTGAAAACATTCTGATAGGCATTTTATCAAACATATTGGGGGCATAGTATTTCCAAAACTAAAGCCAATAACCAAATAACCATTCCCATGTAACCAATTATCCAAAACACCACTAAAGCATATAAAAGAATAATGAAAACATAGGAAAACCATAACCAAGCATTTATAACCAAAACCCCCAATTTATATTTGGAAACTAAAACCATACAATAATTAAACCATGAAAACTTTGTATAAATCATGCATTTAGTTGGAACTAACAATGAGGGAAGAGTACATGCCTTAAACCAAGAATATGATGAACAGAAATCACTAACACAAGCCCTAAATTAATCCATTAGATGAAACCCTAGCTTTCTTTGACCACGAATTTTAGAGAGGATTAGAGAGTATTTTTTAAGTGTTAATAAATAGAATATTAGGGCAAATAACCTCCCAAATGAGTTAAAAGTCATTGGGCCTTATTAGGTTAAGTGGGGGAAATGTCTAGATTACCCTCACTTAAACTACACCAAAATCCCGCCAGAGGGATACGACTATCCATACTAGTTGTACCCTCTAATATGAATGGTACCTACCGCTCATACCCATGGCCATGTCCCTTGGACCCAACACTGTCTAAAGTATGACTCACCCCAAACTATGTCGTATCTAAGTATATGACTAGTAACCATGATTTGTACCCTTGGCAGAATAGAATCCCAAGAGGACTGAACACTGACCACCACACGAGTCCATTGTATGACTTATACCCTGGCTTAGGGCTCATGATGAGTTACTCATACTCAGATCTAGCTTAAGTTACCAAGTCTAAGACTGAGTGAAGTAACCAAACAATCCAAATCCATCGATACTTCTCGTACCAAACAAATTATACCCATTCTAGAAACCAAATCCAACCTACCAACCAACACTGGTCAGCATACGACTAACCCATACCGCTCGTATCCCAGTGTATGAGTCATTTCTCCTAGTCATACCCTGTCCAGAGACTTAAAATCCAAGAAATTTTATAAGGGACAAAATCCTAGGGTATTTCAAACACATAACCTAAAACAACATCGAAAGCATCAAAATATGCGGTGCATCCTCCACTCCCAATAGGAAGAGTCAATAGAGAAGTTGAAGTGAGAAATCCCTTGAGCTTCCCAAAGATTGACTCACACTCCTCAAAACACCAGAAAGGAACTCCCTCCGAGTCAATCTATTCATCGATGCTATAATAGTAGAAAAACACTTAATTAATCACCTATAGTAACTAGCTAAACCAATGAAGCTATGAACCTCAGATGGAGATATAGACCTAACCCACTCACAAATAGCCTCAATCTTTGTTGGGTCTACCATAATCCTACCTTAGAAACTACATGCCCATGGAATTTCACCGACTCAATCCAACACTCACAGTTAGAGAATTTAGCAAAAAGACTATAATCTATCAAAGTCTAGAGCACAATTCTCAAATCCTGCATATGCTCTTCTCTTCTCTTTGAATACACAAGGATATTATTGGTGAATGAAATCAAAAAAGAATCAAAATTAGGTTTGATCACTCGATTCATCAAATCCAAATTTAGCTTGAATATTTGGTTCATCAAATCCATAACCCTACTAGGGTATTAGTCAACCCAAAATACATTACTAGGGACTCATAATGGCCATAACGGGTCCTAAAGGCTATCTTTAGAATATCTTAGCCCAAATCCTTAATTGATAGTAATTAGACCTCAAGTCAATCTTAGAGAACGCTGCTGCTCCTTGAAACTAGTCAAATAAATCATCAATGTGAGGCATATAATACTTATTCTTCACCGTCACCTTATTAAGCTATTGTAGTTAATACACAAACTCAAGGAACCATTCTTATTCTTCACAAAGAAGTTAAGAGCACCTCATAGAGACACACTCGGTCCAATGAAACCCTTACCAAGAAGATCTTGAAGCTAAGAATTTAGCTTCTTAAGCTCCAACAAGAGCCATACATTAAGATGCCATAGAAATAGGTTCGGTGCCTGGCTTAAGATCAATAACAAACTCAATATCATATTTAAGAGAAAGACCAGGTAGATCGATAGGAAAAATATTAGGAAACTAACAGACTATATGAACATAGTCAAATGATGGACTTCCCATACTTACATCATGAATATAAGTGAGATAAGACTCACAAACTCTCGAAATAAGTCTCCTATCCTAAAAATAAGAGATAATCCCTATCAACTCACAATAAATAGCTCCCTGCCACATAATCGAGGGTATGTCAGACATGATAAGGTAACAGTCTTATCAAAATAATTCAAGATCGCATAATAATAGGATAACCAATCCATGCCTAGAATCTCATCAAAATCTACCATGTCTAAAACAATAAGATTAACCTGAGTATTAAACTCTCAAACAGTCACAACATATAATCTATAAATTTGATTCATTACTAAGGAATCACCCATGAGAGTAGATACACATAATAGCATAGATAAAAAAATCCCAAGATAACTCTAACCGCGAGGCATAATAAGTAGAAAAATAAGAATAAGTGGGTCCTAGATCAAATAAAGCAAAAGCCAACTGATGGAACACCAAAATCATACCTGTAATTATTGCGCTCGATTTTGAATGGATCAAAAAAGCACACAACATATGGTGGTTTTTATGACTCTTAGTTTCTAAAAATTTATTTTTTAGAGTCGCCATCTAAATTCTTTTAGGAAAATTAAGAAAAAAATCATTTTTATGTAAAAATTCTATTTTTGTCCTTTGAAAATATTTTGAGATTTCAAGTAAGGATTTTGGTTACTCGAAGGGAAGGTGTTAGGCACTCCTTAGATCCTATCTGAAGATAGTTCTTAGACTCAGTTTAGAAAAATATTTGAAAATATTTTCTCCGTTATTTCCTTAAATTGTGATAAGAAAACCTTTATTATTGTTATTATTTTTTGAAAAGAAAACTTATGGTATAGGAAATGTGATACTACCATGTACAAGAAAGTAGTATAATTATTGCAAATATATATATATATATATATATTTTAAATATGAAAAGGATAGTAATAAAATTATACGTCTATTAGAAAGTATAAAGTCTTATAATTCTATAAGAAGATTATTTAAAGACATTGAAATTAAGTATACAGCTAAAATTATTATAGAGTAAATAAAATTATTTTGTTTTATGGGTGTGAGAATTTATTAAAAAAACATGTATATTTAATAGTATGTGAAAAGTTATTATTTTTATTTGTGAAGTTGTCATGGATCAGACCTAAGAAGAATAAAATTAAAATATTATATATATATATATATATATATATATATATATATATATGGCATGAAATAATGTATAAGTAATAATAATGATAATAAAGTGAATAGCAATAGTAAAAATGTACCTTATATATGGTAATGTTGGAACACATATATACCGTATATTTTGTAGACTTTTGAGATCTGAAAACTTGAAATAGTGTTAAAAAATAAATATTTTCACTATATTCAATTAAATGAAAATCGACTTAGAAAAGTAGTATGTGCACAAGTCATAGTTCCTTACTTTTCCTTTTTAATCTTTACAAATACGATTGAGTTTGTTTTCACTTAAAACTTTGAATTGAGTTTCCAAACGTGAACAATGATAGATGGAAAAATTGATTGATTTTGTGGACATCAAATGGAATAGAGCTCATTCACCTAGGACTATTAATTTTAAAATCTCTTAAATTTTTTAATCTAGAACTCTTATTTGCTTTGACTGGGAAAAGAAAGTGACTAACGATAGGACAATTCGTTAGAAATTCTTCACTTAAATCTTAGGGAGAGAAAATCTTTAACAAACCAAAAGTGTTGAAAAATTAGTCAAATAATCTAAGTATGTATAATTCAAGAGACTATACTATCCAATATATAAAAAAGGAAGGGGCATGTAGCTACATCTTGATACTACTCTTAGATGATTTGAAAACTTTCAAACATAATATAAGGCAGAATAAACACAAATATAAAATTGGTATAATGTCAGTCGAGAGATATGATAGTATTAATAAACACAATGTAGACTTTAGGGAAAGGGAGAAAGCGGTGGACTCTCTCAACACAAGATATAAAATGAAGCGACATCGATGGGCACTTCTCTGATTTTGGCAGAGGTGAAGTTTATTCTCAAACTCCAAGTTTGCTCTCAAATGTACATGTGAAAATAAAGGAAGAAACAGATTAGATTCTTATTAAGTGAATGATAATAATATGATGAAGATATAGATTGAGAATGGATGCCCGAACAAGAACATGCTTGGGTCATTAACTATCATATCAAATATGCTAATTTAGGCAAAAAACATTTCTTAGTTTAGTCATACAAGCAATCGGGTTCAAATATTGAGAGAGAACAAGGTGGATGTGAATCCATATTTATACCCAACCAGTTATTCTATAATCAAAATGATTGTTCCCCATACTTTATCTCACATAACAAGGAACATAACTAAAGAGAGAGGAGTAAAAGACACTCATTACACAAGTCAATTTCATATTTTGTAATTCATAAGCTTAAAAAGGATGCAAAAATGCATGTAAGCACTTAATCATATTTCTAGAAGGTAAAATAAAGATGAAGACATGACCATACAAACTTGTTATTTAGGCTTGAGATTAAGAGACATAACCGCTGGCACCCATATTTCCAACGAACCAACTATATATAAGAAAAATAGGAAAGTTTTTGACTTTATAAGACAAATTCAATCTTAAATCAAAACTATAAGACAAAGGAAACTCTTAACTCTTATGATTTTCTTCATATTTGGTGTTTTGACTTATATCGACAGGTTTTTTTATTCATAAATCTGTTAAGAAACAACATATATTTATCGACACAAGACAATTATATTCCTAATAAAACAAGATAAATGAATGATAAAAAGTTGCAAGAACGACAAATTATTAGCTCTACCATTGATTCTACATACCCAACAATATCTTGAACTCATATATAATCACATACGTTTATCATGTGAAACAATCGCTCCAAAAAAGAGAGAAATTTATTCATATTTCTCTTGGTTAGACAAACAACAAGAGACATTTGACTCATACTGTGAGTAGTAATTTAATCAACAAACCTAACTTGTATACTTTGATATTTTAAGAAAAAGAAGGCAAGCATAATAAAAACATGACACGTTTTATACATATCCCATATTTAGTGCTTACCAGTCATACGCTAAAATAAATAAAATATATAACTAAACAATATTCTCGAGTTTAATTTGCAAAAAATATGAGCAGCAATTTCAAATAAAAGAGTGACAAACATATCCATATTCATAGTCCATATTAGAATATAAGAAATAGCATCCAAAATGTGAAGGGATTTACTTTTTAGAGGGCACCAAACTTGAGCAATAACGTAAAGAAATGTTCCCATGATGGAATCATATCCAAAAACTTGAATCTAGACCGAAATCAGAGAAGAGAAAAATAGAAATTTCATAAATTTGTGTATGGATTTTTGAGAATATTTGTTAACATCTTTCTTTCTTGAATCTCCCATCCTTACTCGTCTTTTTTTGATTTCCCAACTTGTTTTTCACTGTTTTTCGTATTTCCCCTCCTTTTTCTCATATTATTTTTCTCTTCACTCTTCTCACAGGTTTTCACTAACTTTTTCACACTTTTATTCACTCTCTCCTCTCTTTTTTGCCTTTTTTATTCTCAAGATAACTCTGTGTTTCCACTCTTATATTTTTACCTTTTCCACCCCTTTTGTGCTTTTGAAACTTTTTTCTGATGGATATAGTTTATAGGTACAAATCTGGACTTGAACGTCTGAATTTGAACCAATTTTTTTTTAAAATGTGGGAAGAATAGGGATTTTAAATTCAAATTCAAATTCTTGAATGACCTGTCTCTCTTTTGTGGATAATTTTGAGGTTGAGTTTCGCAATTTTTTTTAAGAATTTGAGGCTGATCTTTCTGGTTTTAGAGATCCATAGACTGGAGAAGAGAAAAAATGGGAGAATCTTTGTAGAGGTCCTGAGGTGGTAGTGGTTAAGATGGTGCAGCTATGGTTTAGGGTTTCTCGATTGAGGAAGATGAGAAGAGAGGAATAAAAGAGAAGGAAAAAGGGCATTTGTTGTTGTTTGTTTTGGGATAAGCTGAAAGAGAGAGATCATCATGCTTTGGGAAAAGGAAACACATGAGTTGGATTGGGGAATAAAGAAGAGTGTCCTTGTATTTGGGATTTTTTGACTAGTTGTGATCCATCTTATTTTTTGATCTAATGATTTAAAATTAATATGGACAATAATTTATATATATATATATATATATGTGTCTGTGTGGAAAAGGTGATTTATGTTGAGATTATTTTGTGTTTGTTGGATGGATTTTGGTGTTTCTTTATTGACATGGCAGTGTGTGATTGGTAGATATGGGGTGGAGTTGATTAGTCATGTAGAAGTGTCTATTGGACCGAGTTTTGGGCCAATTTTTAGGCTTTCTTGGTCAAAATTTATGGAAAACAAAAATTGAATTTGAGTAGAATAAAGTTAAAATTAAGTTAATGTTGTCCCAAATACTCTTTTTCAATCAAAATTAATTTTATCAATACTTCTTACTATCCTAAAATTTATTTTGGTACGTACATATATTAAATATAGACATAATTTTGTATACTGATTCAATTTAATAATTTTGTAATTTAATATTTATAATATTAGAAAAAATATGTACACACATATATATAATAAGAATATATATGTAATCATAAAGTATTGCCTGGATATAATAAAATACTAGGAAAAATGCGAATGCGACTAAAATATTTTGTGTGATTTTTGATATTTAATAATTAATTATTTAGTCAAAATAGTTAAATATGATAGGAAAAATGAATCCTTCTTTTTCAATCTTCTCAAAACTTATAGAAATAAAAATACGAGTTTATTTTAAAAAATTATTTAGGGCCAAGAAGTATCTGAAAAATAATTAAAGAAAAAAGAGCGAATCAAAATTAGGTGTCAACAATTGACCCTAATTGACTAAATATTAGTGTGAAAATCTTTGGACAATCACGTTGACATAATCAATTTTTTCTCAAGCAATTTTTTTTAAGATTATGTACGAGCTTGATTTCTAAGCTGCCTACATATCTCAGGTCTGACAAAAACTCAATCCATTTATAGTTTGAATCACTATAAATTTTGATCAATTTCAAAATTTTCCCTTATGTAGAATTATGGTGACACTGGGTTCCTTCTAGGGCGATTATAAATATTTTAGCATGATAGAAATGGATAAGGCTGTGCTTATATCCCCGAATTGGTTGTTTGGGATTGCTGGAAATGAAAAAATATTGGATAGTGATTTCTGTTGAGGATTTTGACTGAAAAATGGATCACTGAGTTTCAAAAATTACTTAGTGTTGGATCAGAACGAAACTAGGTGATGACACTAACGATTATGAAAATGAAAGATTGAGTTAAGTTAAGTTGAGTTTCTTCACTAGAATCCTTGATGTATCTAGGGGTGCTTGATATTCTACTAGCTTACCCCAATTTGCTACTAAGAGGGTAGTATTATGTTGTACTGCATGGTCCTACAAAAGAGGTAAGAAGGTGAAAAGTACCTGTTATTGTTCAAAAATTATAAATTAAAATTATGATGAAAGGAGTCGGGTGTGGATATTCAAACTAGTGTTGTATTCTCTATTTGTAGAGGCCTCCAACTGTCGGGGCAATGACTAAAATTTAAAAAGCCTCTATCGACTGAGAATTTGTTGAAAAATAAAAGCCATCCGAATTGAGGTTCATTGTTAAAGAGTGAATCCATCCGACTGGCAGGAAATTGTTGAAGAATAAAATCCATCTAACTGACGGGCAGTGGTTGAAGAGTAAAGCCTTTGACTAGTAGAGTGATTGCATGAAAGTAAAAGCCTTTGACTGGAGAGGCAGTTTTGGAGAGGTGATCTTCGATCCAAACTTGATGATGATAATTATATTAGGATTCAATGCTACTGTGTTGTGGCTTTTGTTTCCACGGTAGTGGATTTGGAATTGTTGTGATAGCTGACTTTCTGGCATGCTCGCTATGGTGCGAATCTCTAATTGATAGTCTGTGCTCTATTTGCTGAAATGCGATTCTCTATATCTGGAGTCTGTTTTGAGTAAATAAGATATGTAACCACATAGATTTTGACGTTCTGGATGCATTGGTGAAGTCGGATTTCGCATTTAAGTTCTAGAGTCTTTGTATGGAAAACTGTGAACTTAGGTATGGTATGGATTGTTTATGTAAAATATATATACATATATTGGATAATCATCTTGGTTTTGACTTATGTACATTCTTTGATTTGTGGCGGAGCGTGCTCCTTACTGGTTTCAACTTTTAATATGGCAAAAGAATTGTATTAATCATTTGCATCCCTCAAATGGTGGAGGGTTTCTTTGCTGTCTTATGTATAATCTTTGAAATGCAAAATTTGACTTTGTTTGCTTATGTATAGTCCTAGAAATGCTGGAGCTTTAGTTTATTTACTTATGTACAGTCTTTGAAACATGGAAGCTTGGCTTTGTTTGCTTATGTACAGTCCTCAAAACATAGAAGCTTGACTTTGTTTGCGTATTTACAGTCCTTGGAACATGGAAGTACAGTCCTCAGAATTCGGAAGCTTGAATTTGTTAAAGTCAGGCAACACTCTCTGATTGGAGGAGTTATTCAGTGCAATTAGACAATAATTCTTCGACTAGCAAAGTTATTCGACGTAGTAAGGTGGTTAGCTCTAATTAGTGTAGCTTATTAGAAGAAGCAAAATAGCCTAAGTTTCCTACGAGAATTCTTTTTTTTGTCATCTCTGGCCCAGGTCTTCAAAACATACCTGCAGAAGAATTTGAATTAAATTTGTAGAGCTTGTGAGGATCGATATAAATGTATGTTTAAATAAACTAGGTCACAAATATTGTGGCTCATATCGTGGTGATAAGCTGGATGACGTCTCTGATCCTGTTCTAAAATCTTGACTTGACGTCGTCCTTTTTGATTTCTATTATTCTGCGCTCAAAGAAAATTTCTTAGTTGGGAGAGGGCATTTATTTGAGTTCATTTGGGGATCGTAGCTTTGTCTAAGAAATTCTCCAACACTTCCTTGTCTGTTCGATCATTCCTAAATCTGGAGTCTTAATAAGTGGGAAAGTAGTAAAGTATTTTGAAATATATATATTCATCAATATATTATGTATATATTAAGTATATGTAGTAATCCTCTATCATTTTTAGATTATGACATGTCCTGAAATCCATTAAGCCTTAGTTTGTCAATCGTGACCCATATAGCTTTATCCTTCAGGTGGCACTCCTTGGATTTTTGTTGATGCTATGGAAATTTTGGTGGCGAGATTGCTTATATGCTGGGGCTATACTATAAGTGAGAGGGTTTTTCCTAAAGGTAAGAGCAAACCTTTTAGGTTGCCTATGTATCCTTGAAAAAAAAATTAGGTCTGTACGTAGTTCGAGGATTGAGAAAGAAATACGAAATGCAATGATCGAGTCTAACTCAAACTGCCTACATATTCCAGTGGAATCAGGTCAAGACGTAGTTCAAATATGAATGGGGAAAACAATAATATGAAATGCAATGACTGAGCCTGACTCAGGCTACCTACATATACAGAGAATAGGAATTAGGTCATAACATAGTTCAATACAAGAAGTAATGTAAAATAATGCAATAAGAGAGCTTGACTCAGGCTTCCTACATATCCAAGTGGAATCAGGTCAGGCCATAGTTCAATGCAATAAGAGAGTAAAATATTAAGGGTACAAATTCGATGAGGATTGCCTACGTGTTTTTCCATGGGATTCAAGTTAAGCATAGCTCTAAATACATGAAAGGATGATATTTTGGTTTTTCTAAGCGAAATTGGACCTAATGTGGGTTGCCTACGTAATTCTGTTATATAGGAAAAAAATACAAAAGTACAAGGAAATAACAACTAGTCCTAATGTCTTCAAATGTAGTGCTTCTTGATGGTGTCTTAATTGATTGGCTTCGTGCTTACTATTTCATTAATCTCTGCAAGGATTAATACTCCTCCTGAGAGTACTCGGTGAACTATGTAGGGACCTTGCCAATTTGGCATAAATTTCCCTTTGGTTTTATCTTTGTGAGGGAATATCTTCTTCAATACTAATTGTACTGGTGTGAATTGATGAGGCTTGAATTTCTTATTGAATGCTTTGATCATTCTATTTTGATAAAGTTGCACATGAAAAACTGCGTTCAATCTCTACTCATCAATAAGCATCAATTGCTTTATCCTGTTATGAATCCATTCAGCGTTATCTAGACCAACCTCCTAGATGATTCTCAATGAAGTATCTCCACTTCAACAGGTATCATGAATTTTGAATCGTAAACCAACATGTAGGGAGTTGCCCAGTAGATTTTTAATCTTAGTGCTGTTGTATCTTGTTTTGATGATGACCTGATGACTACAAGGGACCAATTCTCTGGATTTTTAAGGCTATAGTAAAACTGGCACGCGTCTGCATTATTTTTTCCTCTTATGTAACAAACTGCGCAAGTGCTGTTTGTACTATTCAGGACACCTGGTCTAATCATATTTCAACCCTAATCATCACTCAATTATAAAATAAAAAGAATGCTTCTCTATCAAGTAGTTTTTGAAAATTCAAAAGGAGTGAAAAGAGAAAAAGGCAAAAACTCAAATTTAGCTAAAGTTCTTAGTCTTTGTGGGCTGATAGTGAAAACGTTCTTGAGTTTGATATTGATTTGTTATTGAATTACTCATTCTATAAGATTAATGCTTTTTTAAGAGTACTTACGTAGAGTTTCCTAAGCATGATACTGGTTAAAGTTAATCAGTGTTGAGAGAGTCTTTGCAGAGTTGTCAAGTTAGGTTTGTAGTAAAGTTATTACAAACAGGAGGAACCTAGAGTTAGGTTCATGTCAAGTCTGTAATTAAGAGGTTGATTATAGTGGATTTTGGAGAGCTTGTGAGGGTAAGCAATTGTTTTTCCATCCTGGAGTAAGGGGTTTTCCATATTAAATCAATGAGTTTCTTTATTTTCAGCAGAGTTTTACCTTTCATTGTGCTTTACTATTTTATTTCCTGAGACTAACTTTGAGGTACCTGGTCCCTCACAGTATAGTGCGACCGCAAAGGTTTCAGCAATTGGTATCAGAGCTGGTTCACTCTAAAGTGTTCACACTAGAGTGCTTTGGTTATCATGGATGCTTAACTTAATCTGAAAAAAGGAGAAAAGATTCCCTTATACAAGAAAGTGAGAACAATTGTAGGAGCTATTCCAAAATCCTAGAAAGCAAAGAAATGCTATCACTGATCAAGGGATGGAGAGAAAAGAAGAAAAAATGGAGAGATCATTGATATTGAAGACTTTAGTGTCTGAATCAAGTGAGAAAGACATTGATACTTCCCTTCTTACAACAAGGATTGTTAGTGCAATGAAGAAAATTGGTTAGCTTAGCAAAAAGGAATGACGAAATTGAAGTTTTTCATAAAGGTGGTAGTTCTGAAGATCTCATTAGGGGCTGCCCAATGCACAATATAGATTGTCAAAAATTGCTTAAAACTGGAAAAAAAAAAGTTAAAAAGAAGGACCAGAATCCTGAAAAGTCAAGAAGAACGAATGCAACTAGCTATATAGTGAAGAAGGTGTTGGCTGCATGGGAAGACTCCTCCAGTAAACCTGAGAAAAATAAAGAGTATGGATATGATTTCATGATGGAAAAGGATGATAAGAAAATCACCTCTGGTTTCTTGTTTTCCCTTATGGTAACTACTGAAGATAAGGAAGAAAATGGGGTAGAAAAAAGGAGATTACAGCCAAATCTAGTTTATGGGCAGTGGTTGTTCAAGGAACATGATTGAAAGGATTGATTGTTTTCTCTTCCGCAAGATAGTTCAAGGGGGAGGTATGTCTTTGAATGGTAAAAGGGGTATATCCAAGGTGTTGGAAGATTGTAAAATCACCTTATCATACAATAGAAGATGTGTATTATGTGAATGAGCTTAAGTATAATTTTCTAAGTGTATCTCAAATCTGTGACAAAGGAAATAAGGTAAAATTCTCATATGATGAATGTACTGTATCAAGCCTGAAATCTAGTAGAATCATTCTCAAAGACAAAAGGGTCAAATATATGTATTTAACTAATTTATAGTCTGTGGCTGATAGGGAATTAACTTGTTTAAGTGTTCAAAGTGAAGAAGCTGATTTATGGCACAGAAGGCTGGGACATATAAGTTCCTCCTTGCTGAACAAGTTGATTTTAGAGGACCTGGTCCGTGGCATGCCAAAGTTGAAATTTCCAGACAATAAAGTGTGTGATGCATGCATTAAAGGTAAACAAACAAGATCTTCCTTCAAATTGAAGAAGCAGGTGATCTTTAATGAGTCAGAAAATTGAATGAACTTAGGTGATGGTAAAGATTCAAAAGTTGAAGAACTAATTCTTGTTCAAAGGGTTGATATGCTGAAGAGGATGATCAAGGGATAAATAATGTAGATGAGAATGATAAAAGTGACGGTGATCCAGGAAATCAGTCACAGATCCCAGCTCTAGTAGAAGAACTACCAGAAAAAATTAGTCAAAATTCACAATGACCTTTTCCCAGTGGAATCAATCTCAGAAGGAAAAATTGGAGGCACAAATCCTCTCACCCCCTAGAGAATCTGACTACACCTTTGGAAATAGGAGTTCAAACAAGAGCTCTAGAAAAAACATTATGGTGTGTTCATCCTTTTTATCCCATATTGAGACTAAGAATGTGAAAGAAGCTCTGAAAGATACTGCTTGGATCAATGCAATGTAGGAAGAACTTCAATAATTTAAAAGAAGCAAAGTCTAGCATCTGGTCCCTTGGCCTGTTTATTGAAAAATTATTAGGACTAAATAGGTTTAAAAAAATAAGAAAGATGATAATAGAACTATTAACACAAATATAACAAGTCTAGTTGTTCAAGATTACAACCAGGAAGAAGGGGTTGACTATGAAGAGACTTTTGCCCTATAGCAAGAATAGAGGCAATCAGAATTCTTGTTGTATTTGCTGCATATATGGGATTCAAACTATTTCAAATGGTTTTCATAAGTGTCTTTGTGAATAGAATCCTGAAGAAAGAAGTCTATGCAAAATAACCACTAGGTTTTGAAGATATATATTTTCCTCATCATGTGCTTAAATTAGACAAAGATCTTTATGGTTTGACGTAAGCACCAAGGTCCTGGTATGAGATACTTTTAAAGTTTCTCCTGGAAAATGGCTTCAAAAGAGGGAAAATAGATAATAACCTATTTTTAAAGATTAGAGATAGTAGCTTACTGATTGTTCAAAGATATGTTGATGCATAATCTTTGGATCCACTTTTGAATTTCTATGTGAAGAGTTTGCAAAGCTAATGGGGAGTGAATTTGAAATGAGTATCATAGGTGATTTAAGCTTCTTCCTAGGAATGCAGATTAAACCAACTTCTCAAGGGACAATGATTTGTTAAGAGAAGTACATCAAGGAGCTACTAAGGAAATATAACATAGGATATGCCAAGCCAATTGATACTCCAATTAGAACCATCTCAAAAATGGATAATGATGAACTAAGTCTTTCAGTAAATGAGACAACATATAGAGGGATTATTGGATCCTTACTGTACCTAACTGCGAGCAGGCCAAACATTATGTTTAGTGTAGGAATGTGTGCTATATTTCAGGTCTACCCAAAAGAGTCTTATTTGAAAGCTATAAAAAGAATTCTTAGGTATCTGAAGGGAATAGGGGACCTGGTCCTATATTATCCATCAGGTGACAGTTTTGGCTTAGTAGGATATGCTAATGCTGACTATGCTGGATATTTGGTAGATGGAAAATGCACTTCAGGAATGGCACATTTTTTTGGCCCATCCTTAATTTCCTAGGGATCTAAGAAGCAAAACTTAGTTTCTATATCTATTGCTGAAGCTGAATATGTGGCTATAACTTCTTGTTGTAGTTAATTGCTATGGATCAAGCAATAATTAAAAGATTTTGGTATTGTCGCAAATACTACCCCTATTGTGTGTGAGAACACAAGTGCTCTAAACATAGCCAAGAATCCAATGCAACACAAAAGGACTAAGCATATTGATATGAGCCATCACTTCTTGAGAGATAATACTGATAAAGGGTCTATCGATATGAAGTTTTGTAAGACTGAGGATCAAATAGTAGATATCATTACTAAGGCATTTCACAGGGAATAATTTGTGAAGAATAGGTTGAAGCTAGGTCTGATCAAAATGAATTGACCTATAATATGAATCAGTGTTTCTCCAGAAAAATTAGTTATGATTAGAAGACATGTATCCAAGGTAAAGTATGTATTCGCTAGTCTAACTCAGTATCATACCTTTGATGGTATACACCTATAGGAACAACTTTTGAATAAAACAAATAAGGTGTGCACAAAATTAATAATCCACTCAAAAAAAGAGAGGGACCCAATCCTATCTCTCAGGTTAGTATCATGAATATGCATGTTCTTCTTTTTGTTTTGTTAGAAAAGGCCAAATCTTTTTCCCCTTGTCAGAAAATTTATCTTATCCAAAATTAAAATTAAACTCATCCTTGCATTAACTCCATGGAGCCTGCCCAACTCAGCTATCCTAACCATTTATAGCCAAACCCTTTCTTCACTTTCCTTCCTAATGAAGATTCATTCTTGAAAATACTTTACCCCTCTGACAGTACGATGACTAGTGTTGCTAAAAACTTTATTCTGATATCACATAACTCATTAGAAAGTTTGGATGGTCCTAAGAAACAAAATGACAGCCTGAAAACAAAAGTCTTCAAAGTGAAATATGGAAATCTTACTGAAAACACCAGACTTCTGAGTGACCTAGTCCGAAGATGGATAGAATAACTGAAGATAAACCTAGTAGGGCTTTTAAAATAAGAAAAGAAAGAGACAATTTCTAAAGATGCAGAAATTAGGAGATTATAATTACAAATTTAGCAATTTTCAATGGAGGATCCAAGGGTCTTTGCAGAACTTAAGGTTACAATTCAGATTAATGAGGTTCTGATCTTGAATATAGATATTAGGATGCTAACCAAAGAGTTGTTACACTATCTTAAGATGGACTTACTTGTCCTAACCTTCTCCCCAAATCCTTTACCTTTTTAATTCCTCCAATTTCTATGGCTTTTTCTATGGAACAGAAAATATAAATCTTATACTATAATGATACCAAACTGTTTAATATGAATGAGTTCTTGATTTTGTACCCTTTATAGATTTCTACTTTATTTATAAAGTTTTTCTTCATGTTAGTTTGCCCCAGTGGTCATGAGTTAACTAGCCTGTGCTTACTATTACTTTTGGTTTACAATTTTCACTTTTCAATAATGACAAAAGAGGGGATGCTGATTTCATGTGGTAGGGGGAACAGGTACCAGGCGTTAATAAAAAGAAACTAGGTGTAAATAAAATCTTGAATTGCAGATATGTATGGTATGTTGACAAGGGGATGTATATGATAAGCTACAGAGAAGGTATGAAGGATATAGAGAATGTATAAAGGTATATTGACAGGGGAAAGCATGATGGAAGCATGGTGTTTCATGAATGGGTGAACATTCATCTTCAGTAGTGGTAATCATACTAATTAAATATAATGAATGAGTATTGATGCTCAAAAACTCTGTGTCTAGGTTTTCATTATCAAAGAAAGGGGAAATTTTTATATCCTGTTTTGATGATGAGCAAATGACTACAAGGGAACAGGTCCTTAGATGTTCAAAGCTACAGTATAGATGGCATGTTTCCTCTTATGTAACAAATTGTGCAGGTGCTGCTTTTACTATTTATGAAATATAGTCCAATCATATTTCAACCCTAATCATTACTCAACTATAAAATAAAAGGAATGATTCTTTATTAAGTTGTTTTTGCAAATTCAGAAGGAGTGAAACCAGAAAAAGACAAAAACTCAATTTTATCTCAAGTTCTTAGTCTTTACATGATGATAGTGAAAGTGTTCTTGAGTTTGATATCAGTTTGTAATTGAATTACTCATTCTATAAGAGTAATGTGTTTTTGTTTGAGAGTGCTTAGATAGAGTTGCCTAAGCTTAATACTTGTTAGAGTTAATCAATGTTGAGAGAGTCTTGGTAGAGTTGTCAAGTTAGGCTTGTAGTAGAGTTATTACAAGTAGGAGGATCCTAGAGTTAGGTTCAAGTAAATTCTATAATCCAGAGGTTGATTATAGAGGATTTTGGAGAGCTTGTGAGGGCAAGCCGTGGTTTTTCCTTCCTGGAGTAAGGGGGTTTCCATGTTAAATCAGTGTGTTCCTTTATTTTCAACAAAGTTTTACCTTCCTTAGTGCTTTACCATTTCATTTCTTGAGACTGACTTTGAGAGATTTGGTCCCTCAAAGTGTGGTGCGGCCCCAAAGGTTTCAACAGGTATGATAGCCGAGCCATTCCCTATTATCATTCACTATCTTTCTCAAGATCCTCTTAATATTCTTATTTACAGCCTCAACTGCTCCATTCATTTGTGTTCAAAATGCTATGGAATTTTGATGAGATATCTTAAATTTTTTACAAAATCTCTCTCATAAGGTCACCATTAAGATTAGCCCTATTATCTGTTATGATTGACTCTAAAATCCTAAACTGATAGACTAAGTTATTATAAACAAAGTCTGCTACCACCTTTTTGGTTACTGCATTATGTGTTGAAGCTTCAACTTATTTTATGAAATAGTTGATAGCTACTAAGATATGACGGTGTTAATTGGATGCAGTAGGATTTATGTGCCCAATAATATCCATGCCCTAATCTGAAAATGGCCAAGGGGAACCCATTACACTGAGCTCATTTGGCAGAATCCATATAAAATACCCATGAACTTGACACTAGTGACATTTCTGCATGTATTAGATGCTATCCTTTTCCATGGTTATTCCAAAGTATTCGGCTCTCAAAATCTTCTTTGCAAGCATAAAACTAATCATGTGGGGCCCATAAGTTCCCGCGTATACCTCCTCCAGTAGTCTCGTGGCTTTTGTGGTATCGACACATCATAGAAATCCCATGTCCATGATTTTCCTATACATGATTTCCCTATTGAGAAAGAAGTGACTGGCCATCCTTCTTAAAGTTATCTTCTGTTTGCTAGTAGTTCTATTAAGATATTGCCCTTATTTGAGTAACCTTTTGATGTCGTTGTACCATGACTTTCCATATGGTTCTTTATCTACTTGGAAAGAGTATGCATGTTGATCGTGTAGCTCCACCTTGATGGTATTGGTGTAATTCTTATCTAGATGCTGAATCATTGAAGAAAGTGTCGCCAGAGCATTGATTAACTCAATTTGAATTCGAGGGACATGTTTGAACTTAATCTTTGTGAAACTTTTACTCATCTCCTTAACACATTGAACATAAGGAAAGGTTTTAATATTCTTGGTGGTACATTCTCCTTGAACCTGTTCGATCAACAAATTTGAATCTCCTATTCCAAAAGCTCTTTGATGTTCATGTCTACTACCATCCTAAGTTGAAGAATACAAGATTCATATTCTGCTATATTATTCATCCAAGAAAACCTAATCTTCACCGAGATTGGGTAATGTTGACCGTTTTTTGAAACTAGAACTACTCCAATTTTGGCTTCTTTAAAGTTCAATGCTTGATCAAAGAACATTCTCCATCCATTATATAGATCTGATATCTCTTCTCCTGCAAACGACAACTCTTGATCAAGAAAGTAGGTCTTAAGTGTCTTGTAATCTTGATCCACTGAATTTTCTATAAGGCGATCAACTAAAGTTTGTCTTTTAATGACTTTTTGTGTCACGTACATAATATCAAACTTGTTCAACAAGATCTACCATTTTGCCAATTTTCCAATAGGAATTGGTTCCTGAAAGATGTACTTGAGTCGATCCATTCATGAAATAAAGTATATTGTATAAGCGGATAGGTTGTGCCTCAACTTTTGTGTAGCCCAAGCCAACACATATTAGGTCCACTCTAACAATGTACCTTTCTTCATCGGTGTAAACTTCTTAATTAGGTAGTAAAGGACTTATTCTTTCTTTACTGTCTCACCATGCTGCCTAAATAGGCATCCAAATGCATTATCCCTATAACAGATAGATATAATAGTAATGAAATCCAGGTCTTAGGAGGAACCAATACTGATGGGTTGGACAAGTACTCCTTGATTTTTTCAGAAGCCTTATGACATTCTTCAGTCCATCTAGTGGCGGCATCTTTCTTCAATAACTTGAATATTGGTTCACAAATTATCATAGACTAGGCTATGAACCGAATGATATAGTTGAGTTTTCCCAAGAAACTCATCACATCTTTTTTGGACTTAGGAGGTAGTACTATATGTAGTTTTGATGATGAGCAGCTAATCTATAAGGGACCAGGTCCCTAGATATGTAAGGTAAAGTACAACCGGTACGCGTTGTCTACACAGTTTTGTCCTTTTGTGTAATAAACTTGCAAATGATATTTTATACTAATTAAGACACATGCTCCAATTATCTTTCAACCCTAATCATCACTCAACTATAAAATAAAAGAAATGCCTCTTCATCAAATGGTTTTTGCAAATACAAAGAGTGAAGAGAGGCAACATAAACCCAGTTCCAATACTACTCAAGTTCTTAGCCTTATGAGTGCTTATCTAGAAATTGTTCTTGAGTGAGTTTTGATTTATAAATAAATTACTCATGGTATAGCAATAATAACTTTTACTCTTTGAGTAGAGAGTGCTTAGGTAGAGTTGCCTAAGTGTGAGACTGATTATAGTTAATTAGTAGAGAGGGTCCTTAGTAAAGTTACACATATGAGCTTGTAGTAGAGTTGCTACTAGCAAAAGTAACCTAGAGTTAGGCTAAAATATAGACTGTATTCAGGAGGTTGATTATAATAGATTTCTTGAGGTGTTTGTAAGGGTAAGGCGTGGTTTGTCCCTTCCTGGATTTCCACTAAAAATCTTGTGTTTTTACTTTCCTGCACTGCCTTCATTTTTCTAGCACCTCATAGTTGCTTGACTATTTTTTCGCTTATGATTGAATTTGAGGGACCTTGTCTCTCACTATGTGATGCAACCCCTAAGGTTTTCAATAATTATCATCAGAACGAGATCACTCTAAAAGGTTCATACCTAGAGTGTTTTAGTCATTATAGCTGATTTAACTAAAATAGGGGTGGAAAGAAAAAAAGCTAAAAGGGAGAGATTCCTAACTTTGAAGACTCTAGTCTGACCCAGGTGAAGAAGATACCGATGTTACACTTCTGGAAATAAGGATTTTTAGAGCTATAAAAAGGGGTGGTCAACTTAGCAAAAGGAATGATAAAGATCCTAAAAAATCAAAAAGAAAGGATGCAACTAGTTGTGTAGTAAAAATTTGTTCGATGCATGGGAAGACTCCTCAAATAAATCTGAGAATGGTAAAAAGCATAGAGATGGGTTCTTGCTAAAAAAGGATTATAAGAGAACACTATTAAATTCCTGGTTCTCTCTAATGGCAACTACTGAAGATAAAGAAGAAAATAGGCCAGAAAAAAGGGATTTCACTCAAAACTGGTTTATGGACAGTGGTTGTTCAAGACACATGATTGGAAGGGTTGATTGCTTCCTCTCCCTCAAACACTTCATGTAATACCCCGATTGTCTGAACCTGAATGCTACACGGTGCTTATGACACTGAGGAACCACAAGCTAACCCTAGACTAATATCTGTACACTACAATATAAAACGTAATTATGCGGAAAACATGAACATGTAGATCATAAGGTTCAACTGAATGAAAATATGCCAAAACATAATATCCATATGGGTGAAAGATACCTAAAACAACTGAAAACTGAATCAAATCTGAACTAAATCTGAATACTGAATCTGAAAGCCTCTAAGTACTATCTGAATAAAGAGTTGAAGAAACATATCTCCAACTAAGAAACATATCTCCACCTAACTCTGTCTAACAAAACTGAGCTGAAATAATAAATGAAATAAAATAATATCATCCTCTAATGGATGAGGACTCAATACAACTCTACGGCTGGATGCTACTGCTGATCTAGAGCTCATGTCTCTGAACCTATGGTGTAACATGAAAGAAAGCACCATAGTGCAAATGCGTCAGCATAACTGGAGTACTGAGTATACGAGTGAGGTAGGCTAATGCAAAAGGGTTTACATGCATGAACAATGCTAACTTACTGATTGATATAAATGCTAGAGTGTAAATATACATACATAGTAACTGAGATCGTGAGTACGTGATAGCTAAATCAGTACACTAATACATGGTTTATTGATAGCTGACATGGCTGAAACTGTAGTTCTGATAACATGGGCGACTATATCTGACAGTCTTAAATTTGATAAAACTATCTCAGTTCAGCGCTATAACTGAATTTGACTGTATCTGACAATCCTGGTATTCTGATATCTAGAGAACAATCTGAGTTCTTTTACTGAGACTAAGTCTAAAACTCTGGGAGGTAGTTATTTAACCAACATGCCCCATATATGCCATTATGGCTAAGCTGGGGTCCATTCTCTGCCCTGACTGGAAGGGCATTAATAGCGCGCCACTAGTAAGGACAACATGTGAGAAACCCTCATATAACAGGTAACTGTAGTGAAAGTGGTGGGAACCCTCATATAACAGGTTAAGATACCTCATCTACCCTCATATAACAGGTTGCGATGTCTCAACCTATGCTAGCTAAATAGTTCTGAAATGCAAGGATGATTGCTAAGAATCACACCCTCATATACAGTTGAGTTCCCATCCTTGGGTTCACTCGGTGCTAAATCCTACTCCCATCTAAAGAGATTGAACATGATTTAACTGACTGTATATAAGTGGAACTTACTGAATTCTATTGACCGACGAAATACTACTGATATTTGATAGCTGACTGAGACCATGAGGTTATCTGAGTCGCATGACTGATTGAATTTTACTGAATCATGGCTTGATTTTATATATCGTGAAATATGACATGGCTCTTGGAACACATCTATAGTTTTTGAGTACGAATACCCCCATGACTCGATGGAAGAAAACTGAGACAACATGACTGACTTGATCATAAGATTTGAGTCCATAATTCACATTATCTTAAGTAGGGGATATTATACATCATGTAGTTCCTCAACAAATTAAGCATGGTAGGGAGTGCATAACTATATTTCATGTACATATTATATATCTCCATTATCACACATGCTTCATACCACAATAATAGCAACATATGAAAAGCATTGAATTCATATTAAAGTATATAGCTAACATGGACTTGTCATTTAGAAATCATGGAACCATATAAACATGAATTTCTAGCATTCTAAGCATTTTATCGAACACCTTGCATGCATTCTTTAAGGCATAGGTGTGTCTTATAACTTGCACCATTTTAAACCACCTAAACTTTATAGTTTTCAACTAACAAGCATATATATTCCATGAAAACACCTCTAGATATCATCTTGAAACTTAAGAAATAATCATCAACATGTACATGCTCATATCACTTCAAAAAGTTCACAAAATAGTATTTAAAACATGGTTCTTGAGCTCTATGAATGGATTGGATCCATAGATGAACACTATGCATACCTGACTCAGGGTTCATGACATTTTTAGACTTGAAGGGTTTGAAATCCTTCAATTCTTGAAGAGGATTGGGTCTTGTTCTTGGGGATTAAATTCATAGAGAAACCCTATTTTTTGTTTGTGGAATAACAATGAGTAAAATAGCTGAATTCGGACTCATCTGGGTATATAGGCGAGTGGTAAGTAACCAAAATACCCCTATTAAAATGACCTGAAAATAAACTGAACGTGGCATGTGATGGTCCAATTGATGATCCATCAGACACTTGATGGTCCGTCACTTAGCCCGTCAGACGTGGACTAGAAATGGGGTTCACTGGATACAACTTGACGGCCTGGATGACGGTCCGTCAATTCATCCATTAGTCCTTATCCAGTACATGGCTCAACTAACTTGGCTGTGATGGTCAAGGTGGCCGTCCGTCACTTATGTGGTGGTCCATCAACTTGGGTGTCATACCTGGGCATTTCCGACAGTTCCAAGTAAATCGTCCATATCTTCCTCGTCTGATGTCGGATTTGGACAAAGTTGGTACCGTTGGAAAGCTAACTCAATTTCCGATGTGATATAAATTAAAAATATCAAAAATACCATGTGTACAAAGATAGGTTTACATTTCAAAGTAAATCTTAGAATCCTTGAGTTGATTTCTAGCTAGGAAAAAGACAGGGGGATTACAATATCTCCCCCTTGAGAACATTCATCCTTGAATGGAACTGACTGAGAGAGGAAAAAATAATCTGAAGATGAGTAGCTAGAACATGATCTTATGATTGACAAACTGAATGTGTTATACTGAACATGCCTATCTGATGCACGTTTAACTGATTAATGAATGCATGACTGAGGTTCTCGTAATGAGAATGCATATCTGATGCATGATTATTTACTGGACTGGTACATTTATGCATGACTGAATACGTAATGGTACTTGATTCCAAATTTATGATGGAACATGAACACAAAACGAATTATCAAGTTGTATTGAATGCTGAACATGAAACTTAATAAGCTTAAGGAGGACTGTTACCTTGAGCTTGATCTGGGTTGGTGGAGAAAAGGTGAGGGTACTTGGTACGCATGTTTGCTTCTTCTTCCCAAGTATCTCCCTCAATAGACTAATTTCTCCTAAGAACTTTGACTAGAGGGATTTCTTTGTTCCTCAGCCTATGAAGCTGATAGTCTAAAATTTTGACTGGAATATCTTCATAAGAGAGGCTGTCCTGAACATCAATGTTCTGATTAAGGACTACAACTGCTGGTTCACCTATGAACTTCTTGATCAAGGAGACATGGAATACCAAATGAACTGAGGCTAGATCTGAAGGTAATTCAAGCTCATAAGCTACCTTGCCGAAATGACTGAGAATCCTGAAGGGACCAACAAAGTGGGGACTGAGTTTCCCTTTCTTGCCGAACCTCTTCAGTCCCTCCATGGGAGTGATCTTGAGATAGACATAGTCATTGACCTTGATCTTGAGATCCTTTCTACGAACATCTGCATAAAACTTCTTTCAGCTCTGAGCATCCCGAAGTCTCTCTCTGATTAACTGAACTTTCTCTAAGGCATCGAATACCAAGTCAGGACCTATGACTGAGGCCTCACTAACTTTGAACAAACAACCTGGAGATCTATACCTCCAACCATAGAGAGCTTCAAATGGAGCCATTTGGATACTGGAATGATAGCTATTGTTGTATGCAAACTCAATCAGAGGCAAGTGGTCATCCCAACTTCCCTTGAAATCAACTGTACATACCCTTAGCATATCTTCAAGAGTCTGAATGGTCCTCTCTGGTTGACCATCTGTCTGACGATAAAAGGCGATACTGAGATGAACTTGGGTACCAAGACTATTTTGAAACAATTTCTAAAAGTGAGAGATGAACTATGTACCTCTGTCTGAGATGATAGATAATGAAATACCGTGTAATCTGACCAACTCCTTGATATAGAGTTTGGCATAATCCTTGAGTTAATAAGAACTGGAAGGAAATGAGCTGACTTGGTCATTCTATCTACAATGACCAAAACTAAATCATGCTGATGACGAGTTCTAGGCAAACCCTTTACGAAGTCCATATTCACTTCTTCCCACTTCCAACATGGAATGGTGAACTCCTGCCTGGAACTACTAGGTTTCTGATGCTCTGTCTTAACCTACTGACATATATAGCACTTAGTCACAAACTCTGCAACATCTCTCTCAATTCCACTCCACCAATAGATCTCCCAGAAGTTGTGGTACATCTTAGTGGATGCTAGATGAATAGAGTATTGCGCACCATGCGATTCTACAAGAATTCTCTACCTCAAGTCATCTACACCTAAAACACACAGGCGACCCTGACAATGAAGAGCACTATCTCCCTCTTGGGAGAAAATCTCTACCTTCTAATCCTGAACTGACTCTTTTAGTTTGATAAGGCTACGATCCTTGTCTTGCTTCTCTCTCACCTCAGAATCTAGAGATAACTCTGAAATACTCTTAACACATACACCACCCTCTGAAGAGTCGACTAAGCGAATGCCTAGTCTGGCAAGCTGATGGATTTTCTTGGCTATATTTTTCTTTCTATCTTCAACGTAAGAAACACTATCCATAGAGAGTCTACTGAGAGCATCGGCCAAAACGTTAGCCTTGCCCGGGTGATAAAGGACACTCATGTCATAATTTTTCAAGAGCTCTAACTACCTTCTCTAATGAAGATTGAGATCTTTTTGAGAAAAGACATACTGGAGAATTTTATGATCTGTGATGACATCTACATGAACTCCGTATAAATAATGCTTCCAAATCTGTAAGGAAAAAACTATGGCTGCTAAATTAAGATCATGGGTAGGATAATTTTATCATGGGGCTTTAACTGTCTGGAGGTGTAGGCTATGACCTTACCATGATGCATGAGGACACAACCTAAAACCACTCTAGAAGTATCACAATATACTACAAACCCATCTAAACCATCTCGAAGAGCCAGAATTGGAGCTGAAGTGAGTCGATTATTCAATTCCTGAAAACTCTTCTTGCATGAATCTGACCACTGAAACTTGACCTTTTTCTGAGTCAAATTGGACATGGGAGATGCAATAGAAGAAATTCCATCGACAAACCATTTGTAATAGCCAACCAATTACATGAGATAATACACATACCCCTTAGAAATCATTCTCCTTACCAAAGGTTGGAAACAAGCTGACCCCAGAAAGATAAAGTACTACCCTTCCACTTTAGGATGGGCTCATTCGAGAACTGAAATTGAACTATTCAGGTCTTGCAGTTGACTGTGGCATAGCAGGAATGAATCCAATCCATGCCGAGAATGATATCAAAATCAGTTATCTATAATTCGATTAAATCTGCTAATCTGGATCTCTGAAATATCATAACTGGGAAGTTTCTATATACCCGCTGAGCGATGATAGTTTTACCCACTGGGTAGAGACTTAAAAGGGCTTTTCTAAAATTTTAGAGCTGATTCGAAAACCGTCTATTATGTTGAAGTGACAAAATACAAGGATACACCTGGAACTAGCAAAGCATAAACATGAGAATGGAAAATTTATAACGTACCAGTAACGATATCAGGAGAATTTTTCTGATCTTGTCGGGTCTAAAGAGCGTTGAGTCTGTTTGGGCATTGCCCACTAGTAGCACTGGAAGTGGCACCCTACTGGTTCGAGTGACCGGACTAAGCTATGGAATGATTCTGCTTACCTTGAGGACTTGGCTGAGGACAGTCCCTAAATTAGTGGCTTGGCTTGCCACAATAAAAACAAATGACTTGACCCACTCTACACACACACTGATGGTGCCTACTGCAAGTTTGACACTAAAGATAAATACAGGCACTACTAACGCTGCCTTGAGATTTAGAGCCTGGTGCTCTATCTCTATTTTTGTCTCTGAATTTCAACACTGGGGCACTAGCGGAGGAAGGAGCTGGAGCTACTGACTTGGGAAAAAACTATGAACGGTTTCCTCCTTCAGATTTGGGCTGAGAAAAACTAAAACTTCCTGATCTTTCTCTCTTGTTCTACCTCTCCCTAGTCCTAACCTTCTACTCCTCTATCTGCTAGGTATGGTTCATGAGCCTGGCTAAATTCATATCATTATTCAACATCGCCAACCTACACTCATTTACCACACTATCATTCACCCCTGACACGAACTTACTCATCTTAGCCCTGTTGTCTGCAACCACATGAGGGACATATTTGGCTAACTGAGTAAATCTTAGAGAATACTCTCTAACTGTCACATTTCCCTTATTGAGGTTGATGAACTCAAGAACTTTGGCTTTCCTCAGCTCTTGGGGAAAGAATCTGTCTAAGAAAGTCATGACAAATTCCTCCCACTCTATAGGACCTACATCCTCTAACCTTTTAGACTTCTACTATTTGTACCAAGTGTGAGGAACATCCTATAACTGGTATGCGGCTAACTCAGTTCTCTGAACAAAAGTAACTTCCATGATTTCAATGACCTTCTAGACTTAGTTAATGAACTCCTGAGGGTCTTCATCAGACTTAGACCTAAAGAAAGATGGAAGGTTCATTTGGGTGAAGTCTTAAATTCTAGATAATGTGGAATTGGACACTGGATTGGCCAAAATAATTGGTGGCCATTCATTTTGGGCAGCCACAGACTGAGCAAGTATGGTGAATGTGGCTCTAAACTCCGCATGAGAAACATGCTCGTCCAAAGGGTCTTTGGGTTGAGGAACTGGATGGTTTCTTCTCTTTGGAGGCATATTCTAAAATAAGAGAAGAACGAATTAGACTTAGAGTTTAACCTGAGATTATGCTCACTAGCACGACATGTATACTGAAAGAAAGGAAACATTTCCTAAAATATCTCATAGCCTTCTGTACATAAATATGGCGCGCAACACACCCATGCACAAGACTCGACTAGATACGACTTTCAGACTTCCTAGGACTCTATTGAACCTTAGTCTCTGATACCAAGTTTGCAATGCCTCGATTATCTAAACCAGAATGCCACACAGTGCTTATAACCTCGAGGGACCACATGCTAACCCTTGACTGATATCTGTACCTATACACTACAATATACAATGTAATAGTGCAGAAAACATTAACATATAGGCCATAAGGTTTGACTGAATAGAAATCTATCAAAACATAATATCCATATGGGTGAAAGATACCCAAAACAACTGAAAACTAAATCAAATATGAACTAAATCTGAATACTGAATCTAAAAGCCTCTAAGTACTATCTGAATAAGGAGTTGAAGAAATATATCTCCAACTAACTTTGTCTAACAAAACTGAGATAAAATAATAAATTAAATAAAATGATATCATCCTCGAATGGATGAGGACTCACTACAACACTATGGATGGATACTACTACTGATCTGGGGCTCGTGTCTCTAAACCTATGGTATAACATGAAAGAAAGCTCCATAGCATAAATGCATCAGTACAACTTGAGTACTGAGTATACCAGTGAGGTAGGCTAATGCAAAAGGGTTTACATGCATAAACAATGATAACTGACTGACTGATATAAATGTGAGAGTGTAAACATACATACATAGTAATTGAGATCATGAGTACATGATAGCTAGATCTGTACACTAATACATGGTTTACTGATAGATGACATAGCTGAAACTGTAGTTCTGATAACATATGCAACTGTATCTGACAGTCTTAAATCTAATGGAAATATCTGAGTTCTGTACTATAATTGAATTTGACTGTATCTGGCAATCCTGGTATACTGATATCTGGAGAACTATCTGAGTTCTTTTACTGAGACTGAGTTTGAAACTATGGGAGGTAGTTGTTTAACTAACATGCCCCATATGTGCCATTATGGCTAAGCTGGGGTCCAATCTCTGCCCTAACTAGAAGGGTGTTAATACCGTTCCACTATTAAGGACAATATATGAGCAACCCTTATATAATAGGTAACTCAGGTTAAGTCACCTCATCTACCCTTATATAACAGGCTGCAATGTCTCAACCTATGCTGGCTACATAGTGCTGGAACATAAGGATGACTGCTAAGAATCATACCCTCATATATATGTGAGTTCCAATCCTTAGGTTTACTCGGTGCTAACTCCTACTCCCATCTGAAGATATTGAACATGATTTAACTAACTATACGTGAGTGGAACTTACTGAAGTCTATTGACTAATGGAATACTACTAATATCTGATAAGTGACTAAGACTATGAGGTTTCCTGAGTCACATGACTAACTGAATTCTACTGAATCATGGCTTGATTTTTTATATTGTGAAACATGACATAGATCTAGGCACACAACTATATTTTTTGGGTATGAATACCCCAGGACTCGATGGAAGAAAACTGACACAACATAACTGACTTGATCATAAGATTGGGGTCCATAATTCACATTATCATAAATAGGGAATATTATACATCATGTAGTTCCTCAACATATTAAGCATGGTAGGGAGTGCATAGCTATATTTCATGTGCATATTGTATATCTCCATTATCACACATCCTTCATACCACAATAATAACAACACATGAAAAAGCATGGAATTCATACTAAAGTATATAGCTAAGATGGACTAGTCATTTAGACATCATGGAATCATATAAACAACAATTTCTAGCATCCTAATCATTTTATTGAACACCTTGCATGCATTCTTTAAGGCATAAGTGTGTTTCATAACTTGCACCATTTTACACCACCTAAAGTTTATAGTGTTCAACTAACAAGCATATATATTCCATGAAAACACCTCTAGATATCATCTTGAAACTTAAACAACAATCATCAATATGTACATGCTCATATCACTTCAAAAAGTTCACAAAATAGTATTTAAAACATGGTTCTTGAGCTCTATGAATGGATTGGATCCATAGATGAACACTACGCATACCTGACTCAGGGTTCATGACATTTTTAAACTTGAAGGGTTTGAAATCCTTCAATTCTTGAAGAGGATTGGGTCTTGTTCTTGGGGATTAAATTCATAGAGAAACCCTATTTTTTGTTTGTGGAATAACAATGAGTAAAATGGCTGAATTCGGACTCATCTGGGTATATAGGCGAGTGGTAAGTAACCAAAATACCCCTATTAAAATAATCTAGAAATAAAATGAAAGTGGCATGTGATGGTCGAACTGATGGTCCATCAGACACTTGATGGTCCGTCACTTAGCCCGTCAGACATGGACTAGAAATGGGGTTCATTGGATAAGAGTTGACAGCCTGGATGACGGTCCATCACAACTTTGATGGTCCGTCAACTTGTCTGTCAGTCCTGATCTAGTACATGGCTCAACTGCCTTGGCTGTGATGGTCAAAGTGGTGGTTCGTCACTTATGTGGCAGTCCGTTAACTTGGTCGTCATACCTGGGCGTTTCTAATAGTTCCAAGTAAAACGTCCATATCTTCCTCGTCTGATGTCGGATTTGGACAAAATTGGTACCGTTGTAAAGCTAACTCAATTTTCCATGTCATAGAAAGTGAAAATCTCAAAAATACCATATGTACAAAGATAGGTTTATATTTAAAAGTAAGTCCTAGCATCCCTGAGATGATTTCTAGCTAGGAAAAAGGCATGGGTATTACACTTCAAGGAGGAGGTGTGTCCTTTGGAAATAGAAAAAAAAGATATATCCAAGTTGTTGAAAAAATTGAAAAATCACCTCATCATATAATAGAATATGTGTATTATGTGAATGGCCTTAAATACAATCTTCTAAGTGTATCTTAAATCTACGACAAGGGAAATAAGGTAAAATTCTCATTTGATAGATGTACAATATTGAGCATGAAATTTGGAAAATTTTTTATCAAAGCCAATAGGATAAAAAAATATGTATGTAGCTGATCTGGAGTCTGTGGCTGATGGAGAATTAACTTGATTAAATCTCAAAGTGAAGATGCTCATTTATGGTACAAAAGACTGGGACATGTAAGTTCCTCTTTGGTAAATAAGTTATTTTCAAGGGACCTGGTCCGTGGTTTGCCAAAGCTAAAATTTTCAGACAATAATATTTGCGATGCTTGTATTCAAGGAAAATAAAACAGATCTTCTTTCAAATTGAATAAGCAAGTAAGTACTTCTAGACCTTTTTAAACACTTCACATGGATTTATGTGGACCTATTAAAGTCCAAAATAGAGTAGGGAAGAAATATATGCTGATAATTATAAATGAGTATTCCCGGTTCACCTGGAAAATATTTATAAGAATCGAGGATGGAACATATGGGGTTCTTGTGGCATTTTCCAAGAAAATCTAAGTGAAGCTAAATTGCAAAATTGTTGAATTTGGGTCTAATCATGGAATTGAGTTTGAGAATTCTGTAGTTAATAAATTCTGTGATGAGCATGGAATAAGTCACAACTTCTCTGCTCCTAGAACTCCACAACAAAATAGAGTTGTTGAAAGAAAAAATAGAACAATCATAGAGATTGTTAGGGCTATGCTAATTGATAGTGGTCTTCCAAAGAATTTCTGGGCTGACGTAGTAAACATTGTTTGTTATGTGACTGATTTGATTTGATCACTTCCGAACACTATTTCATATGAGCTGGTAGTAAATAGAAATCCTAATCTAGACTACCCCAGAACATTTGGATGCAAATGCTTTATTCTAAACAATGGGAAGAGAAAATTGGGAAAATTTGATTCCAAGAGTGATGGAGCAGTGTTTGTAGGCTACTCTTCAACAAGTAAGGCTTATAGAGTCTTCAACAAAAGAACTCTGTAGGTTAAAGAAAGTGTTCATCTAATATTTTATGAATCTGGAAATCAAATAAACCTAGGTAATGGTGAAGATTCAGACGTTGAAGAACTTATTCTTGTTCAAAGGGATGACACTGCAGAAGATGATAATCAAAAGATAAATGTTGAAGATGATAAAAGTGATTGTGATCTAGAAACTCAGGCACAGATCCCAGCACTAGTGGAAGAAAAACCAAAGAAAACCAATTAGAATTCACAAGGACTTGGTCCCAGACGTATCAATCTCACAAGGCAAAATTAGAGACATACGTCCTCTCATGCCCTTGAGAATCTAACTATACCCCTAAAAATAAGAGCTTAAGCTAGGAATGCTTTGGCATTTTTAGCATTTTATCACCAAAATTGAGCCCAAAAATGTAAAAGAGGCCCTGAAAGATGCTGATTGGATTAATGCAATGCAAGAAAAACTACATCTACTTAAAAGAAACAAAGTCTGGAATATGGTCCCCGGGCTTATTGATAGAAAAATTATTAGGACCAAATGGGTGTACTAAAATAAGCAAGATAAAAATGGAATTATCAACAGAAACAAGGAAAGTCTGGATGTTCAAGGTTATAACTAGGAAGAAGGGATTAACTATGATGAGACCTTTGCCCCTGTAACAAGAATTGAGTCAATAAGCATTATTATTGAATTTGCTTCATACATGGGATTCAAACTATTTCAAATGGATGTCAAAAGTTTCTTTCTAAATGGAAATTTAAAAAAAGAAGTATATGTCAAATAACCTCAAGGTTTTGAAGATGCAAATTTTCCTCATCATGTACTTTAATTGGATAAAGCTCTTTATGGTTGAAGTAAGCACCAAGGTCCTGATATGAGAGACTCTCAAGTTTTAATGGATAATGGCTTCAAAAGAAGAGAAATAGATAAAACTCTATTCTTAAAGACCAGAGGTAGTAGTCTATTGATTGTTCAGATATATGTTGTTGACACAATCTTTGAAGCCACTTCTGAATACCTAGGTGAAGAATTTTCTAAACTAACGGGGAGTGAATTTGAAATGAGTATGATGGGTGAATTAAGTTTTCTAGGTCTACAGATTACGTAAACTTATCAAAGGGAAAATGATTTGTCAGGAGAAGTACATCAGTGAGCTACTGAAGAAGTATAACATAAAAGATTCCAAGCCTGTTGATACCCCAATTGGAACCAACTCAAAAATGGACAATGATGAGTTAGGACCTTCAATAAATAAGATAATGTATAGAGGGATTATTGGATCCTTGCTGTATCTCACTGCAAGTAGGCCTAACATTGTTTTCAGTGTAGGAATGTATGCTAGATTTTAAGATTGCCCAAAAGAGTCCCATATAAAAATTGTAAGAAGAATTCTTAGGTATTTAAAGGGGACAGAGGACCTGGTCCTATATTATTCATCAGGATAGAGTTTTGACTTGGTGGGCTATCTGATGTTGACTATGCTAGATATTTAGTAGATAGAAAAAAAATTCAGGAATGGCACATTTTCTTGGCTTATCCTTAATCTCCTGTGGTTTGAAGAAGCAAAATTCAATTACTCTATCTACTGTTGAGGCAGAATATGTTGCTGCAACTTTTTATTATGCACAACTACTATGGATGAACCAACAATTTAATGACTTTGGTATTTTCTTAGTACTATCCTTCTAATATGTGACAACAAAAGTGCTCTAAACATGGGCAAGAATCCAGTGCAGCATAAAATCAGTAAGAACATTGATGTGAGACATCATTTCCTAAGAGACAATATTGAGAAAGTGGTAATCTATATGAAGTTCTGCAAGACTGAGGATCAGATTGTAGATATCTTTACTAAGGAACTTAATAAAGAACAATTTGTGAAGAGTAGAATGAGGTTAGGGTTGATTAATATGACCTAACCTACCATGTGAATCAGTAGTTCTCTATAAAATTGGCTATGATCAGGAGATAATTATCCTTGGTAAAGTATGTAGTTGTTAGTCTAACTTAGTATTATACCTTTGCTGGTATACACCTATGAGAACAACTTTGAAAAAAAATAGATGAAGTATGCATAAATTAAAGAAATCACTCAAATAAAGAGAGGGAACTGGTCCCATATCTCAGGTTTATATCATACATGTGCATGTTTTTATTTTTATTCTACTAGAAAAGGCCACATTCTCTCTCTCCCTATTAGAAAACTTTTCTAAGGAAAAACTAAAATCAATTTCATCTTTGCATTAACCTTATGAACCTTGCTCAACTGAACAATCCAAATTAGCTAATGACAAATCCTTTTCTTTACTTACTCTTCCATTGATTATTTTTTCCTAAAAATATATTACTCTTTTGAAAATTTGAAAGGAAGTTCGGATGGTCCAAGGAACAAAATAATAGCCTGAAAGCAAAGCCTTCGTAGCAAATTCTGATCATCGTATAAAAAAAACTAGATTTATGAGGGACCCAGTCCTAAGAAAAAGAAAATCCTAATGATAAACCTAGCAGGGCTTGTAAAAGAAGATAAAAAAAGACAAATGCTAAAAAATATTGAAATTTGGTGAGTATTGGTGCAAAATAAGAAAAATGATTAGCTCAAGATGAAGGTTACAAATCTAACCAATGAGGCTTCTGAGTTTGAATTGTTACACTACTCTAAGATGACCACATGCCTCCAAACCTTCTTCCACAATCCTTCACCTTTTCCTCCAACTTCTATGGCTTTTTTCTATAGAACTTGAAACGTAATCCTTGCACTGAAATGATACATATTCTATTGGACATGAATGTGTTTTTACTTTAGTGCTCTTTACTCTTGGTTTACTGTTCTCACTTTTCAATGAAACCAAAATGAAGAATACTAGTCTCATATGTCGGAAGGGATCTAAAGTAAAGGAAGGGATCTCAAGAAAGGAAAAATAGAAAGTGTTAATAAATAAAGGTCATGTTGTAGATACGTATACATGATAATAGGGGGAAGAAATGATGTGATAATCTACATTGAAGGTATGCAAGCATAATGACAGAAGGAAATATGCAAATGCACTAAATTATTTATGGTGCATAATGAAAGTAATTAAAGTATAATAAGTAATTGACAATAAGGGACTAGGTCTCTGTGTTTCATGATGATAGGGGAAAGCGTGATAATCGGGGGAACATTCATTTTCAGAGTAGTAATCACACTGATTAAATATGATGGATGTGTATAATGCTCAAAGTTGTATTGTTGGTTTGCATCATAAAAAGGGGAATATTACTATATGCAGTTTTGATAATAAGCAGCTAAAATGCAAGGGACCAGGTTCCTGGATGTGCAAGGTACAATATAGTTGGAACGCGTTGTCTGTATAGTGTTTTCCTCTTGTGTAACAAACTTGTAGGTGCTATTTGTATTGATTAGGACACCGTGACCAATGATATTTTAGTTCTAATAATCACTCAACTATAAAAGGAAAGAGAAACCTCTTCATCAAATAGTTTTTGTAAATACAAAGAGTGAAGAGAGGTAGAATAAACTTAGTTCCAATACTACTCAAGTTCATATCTTTTTGAGTGTTAAATAGAAATTGTTCTGGAGTGAGTTCTGATTTGAAAATGAATTACTTATGTTATAAGAGCAATGACTTTTTTTTCTTTATATAGAGGGTGATTAGGTAGAGTTGCCTGAGTGTGAGTGATTAGAGCTAATTAGCAGAGAGGGTCCTTGGTAGAGTTACCAAGATCAGCTTGTAGTAGAGTTACTACTAGCGAAAGAAGCCTAGAGTTAGGCTGAAATCTAGATTGTAATTATGAGGTTGATTATAGAGTTTTTCTTGAGGTGCTTGTGAGGGTAAGCCCTGTTTTTTTCCTTCATGGGTTTCTACATAAAAATCTAATGTTTTTACTTTCCTGGACTGCCTTTGTTTTTCTAGCACCTCATAGTTGATTTACTATTTTATTACTTATGATCGACTTTGAGGGATCTTTCCCTTACTGTGTGGTACAACCCCCAAGGGTTTCAATAACTTTTCTGCGAGAAACCCAAAGGCTCATTTAGCAGGATTCAACTTTAGGTTATACCTTTACAACCTTTCAAAGAATTTTATAAATCACACAGGTGGTCCAAACTTTTTTTAGACTTGATGATGACATTATCTACATACACCTTGATCTATTTGTGAATTATATCATGAAAAAGGGTAGTCATAGCTCTCATGTAAGTTGCACCAACATTCTTGAGTCAAAATGACATTATCCTATAGAAGTATAATCCCCACGAAGTGATAAAGGTTGTTTTCCCTGCATCATTCTCACCATCAAAATTTGATGATATCCCATAAAATAATTAACAAATGACTGTAACTCATGTTTCTTGCAGTTATTAATGAGAATGTGAATGTTTATAAAAGGAAAATAATCCTTTGGACTAGCCTTGTTTAGATCCCGATAATCTATGCATATTCTTATCTTCCCGTCCTTCTTCGATACTGGATAATGTTGTCCAACTATGTGGGGTAATTTGTGACCCTCATGATGTTAGCTTCTATCTGCTTGGTCACCTCCTCCTTGATTCTTAAACTTAAATTGGGTTTGAATTTCCTCATCTTTTGCTTCACCGATGGATATGTTGGGTTAATTGTTTGTTAATGCATAATGATATCAGTGCTCAAACCTGGCATGTCATCATAAGACCAAGCAAATAGATTGATGTATTGCTTGAGCAATTTTATCAACTTTTGTTTACTTCCATCCTTCAAGTGTATATTGACTCACGTTTCCTGCATTGTTTCTTTATCACCTAAATTTATGACTTCAGTTTTGTCCATATTAGGCTTCTCTTGGCTCTCAAGTTGCTCAATTTTCTATGGTAGGTTTTTAGGCAATATGCTTTCATTGTAATCCTCATAATCTTACTCATCGCTTGTATTTTGCTCAACAAATTCGTTACATATCATAATTATGGGATGAGAATTATTATTAATATTTGTGCTAAAAAGTATAAAAGTGAGCAAAGTAAATAGATATTAAAAAAGGAAAATAGGTTTTGAAAATAAGGACTTTCACTAGTATAAAAGTGCAGGGCTTTGGTAAGAGGTGAGTAGCAAAAGAGCTTTGGCATGATTCAAGCCTCAATTGATCATGCAAAACAAAATAATTTTAAAAGCGGATATAATTCCACACTACCAAGATTCCTGTCAAAATAGGGATGGGCTGATGGTCCGCTTCTGCAAGACTTCTCTAGGTTCGGCATCACGAATGGTAATCCACTTGAAATCTATCTCCAGTCTCGTTTGATAATGAAAATGAATAGATTTGCTCTCCTCTCTATGATATCCTTATCAACTTCTTGTTCTGAACCTAGGACTTGGGCTGGCATAAACACTGTCACTCTTAATCCTTTATTGTGGACTCCTCCAGAAGTGAGCTTATCACCGCCCTATGGTACCTCTCTAAGATTTTAGTTGGACTAGCTCAATTATACTATTGGATTTTGGCCCTATTCCTATTTTATTTTAGTATCTCTGATGCAACCATCTTTGCAGAACTTAATATTTTTACTTTAGCTGGCTCTATCTTCTCTTTGATCATTGTAGCTTGTATGATCTTTAGGGTATCGAAAGTGGCTCCATCTAACTCCTCAGTGGATAGAACTGAATTAACAAAATAGATAGGATGACTGAGCTCCTCATGGATAGTAACTTCTGGTCGACCCCACCCAAACTTTACACACTGATGGAGAGTGGAAGGAATGACTCTTGCTACATGGACCCATGGCCTTCCCAGCAATATGTTGTAATTAGACGATACATCCATTACTTGAAATAAGATGGGAAATTAAGCTGGTTCTATTTTTAATGTTTGGTAGATTTCTTCGATGACACTCCTTTACGATCCATTAAAGTCTTTGAACTTTACCCAAATCTCCTTTGTTTTTTCTATATTTACACCAAATCCCTTAGAGTAAAGAATAGAAAGATATTACACCCCGAACCACCATCAATCTCCTATTTACAATCTTGTCATGATATCTTACTGTGATATAAAGTGCTTTGTTATGTGTGGTCCCTTCTGACGATAGCTCATCATCATGGAAAGACACCATATATGCTTCTATGATTCATCTGATTACTGCATCCAAAGTATCATTTGTGGTCTCCCTTGTATGCTAACTCTACATAACACTTCCATCAAAGCATTTCTATGGGATTCAAAGCTAATAAGCAAGGACATAATGGATATATGGGCCAATGTATTCTTTAGCTTCTCTTTGACTAAATTGTCCTTGGATTATAACTTTTTCCAACATTCTGTAGCTTCAGCATTAGTAATATTCCTCTTTGGGTTCTGCTCTTTCTCAAGAACTCCTCAATTCAGATCTTTTGGAGTATAACACCTTCCCAACCTAGTCATCACCTGAGCCACAACAATGTTTATCATTTTTGCCCTTGACTTCTGCTCAGTAATCCCATAGGACTGCTTTAGTGTTATAATCAAGCCTTTTAGTGGCTATAGTGGTTGCCACAACCCTTGGCAAGTAAGTCTGAATAGTTAAAGGCTCCCTCTTCTAAACTGTGATGAAAGGTTGTGTTGGTGATGTAAAGATAACTTATTTTGTGTTCCATGTGGTCACAACAGTTTCCTCTAAGTAATACTCTTTATCAAGAGTAATCTTGTTGACTTCTCAATTTCTATGATTTGTCAAAGGGTTATTGTTCACATTTGGAGTTGTGGCAGAGTATTTGATTACTCCCTTCCTGATTAAAGACTCAATCTGATACCTAAAACCGTAAAACTCTTCTGTGTCATGCCCCTGGACTCTAGAGTAATAAGCACATCGCTTGTTGCCATCAAAGTTTTGATAGGTTGGGTTAGTGTTTTTTCCTTCGACTGGGTGTAACAGTCCTACCATCTTCAATCACTTAAATAGCTGGGCCAAAGGTTAGATAATTGGTGTATAGGTACAGGTATTTCTGGTTTCGAGGTTGAGATGCGGTCTTAGCATATTTGCTGGTCTATTTTGATGGGTTGTAGCTTATACAAGGGCATATTCCTTGGCAAATTTTCGTATGTTGAGGCTCGAGGTGGATTGTAATATGGTTGAGTGTTATACAACAGAATATGTGTAATAATCTAGGGGTGTAAGGGTAATAGTAGCAAGAAATTCAAGGTTGGTAGTATGGTGTGATAGTTGAGACACCTCTTTCTTCATTTTATTACCACTAATAAAACAAGGTTGTATGGCCTTCCTTGTATCTTGCAGTGAAACCATAGACTGGATCTTTCCCGGCTTGATGCCTTCTTCTATGAAATCTCCTATCTTGACTAATTCTGCAAACTTTTGGCCCATCATCAACATCGTCTTGTCAAAATAAACACCTTTTTCATCTCAGATAAATACTTGGAGAGCCCACTTTCATCTAGTAGAGGATGGATCCTAGAACCCTCAGCCCTCAATGCCATCCATATTCCTGAAATAATTCTAATGGCTTATTTTGTATGTTAGCCAATAAGAACATGTCTAGGGTGATCTTGGTATTAAACCTGAAATGGCTCAGGAAGTCTCAGCCATTTCCCACTATTCACACCACTTATGAGGGTCTAGTTGAGTGTACCAAGTCAAAGCTTCTCCTGACAAACTCCGAATGAATAACTTCATTCTTAACTTCTCATTCCTTTCTACGCTGACCTACTTATTGCAATTGGCCTTTAGATGTGCATGCGAGACACCTTTTCCATCAAATATATCAAACTTTGATGGTTTATACCCAACTTTCTTGTTGATGTCTGGATGAGTGCACAAGTCATTATAGTCTAAGCTTTCAGTTCCCCTTATGACTTACATATTTCTAAATGCCCTCTTTAGACTTTCTAGCTGAGATACTATCGAACCTTCTTTATTTGATTGGACATCCTTCCCTAATATCACATACTAATTGACCTCATATGGAATCTTAATAGGTGTAGATGTTGTGAAAGTAGGATCTTCAGTAACATATATTGGTGGCACAGGTATCTCACAAGTAACATGTGCCTCAGGTATGTGCTGCATTGTTGAATGGACCAAAATGGTAAATATTTGAGTAGGAAATAGGAGATCAGGTGCAACTCCATTGGTGGGTTGAGGAGCAAGTGGTGCTTGAGAATATGAAAGTAGATTTGTTAGGTTAGCAGGAACAACCAGAGGTAATTCAATATTTGTAGCTAGAAATTGAGTGGGAAAGGTAACGATTATAAGTTTGATTAGATCTCACATTTGATGTAGCTCTCTTTAAAGATTTTGATCTCTTGTGCAATGTTAGCCACCTGTTTATCGTTTTGGGTGTCCGACAACCTTTGGGAACTTTCAGCGTTATCTAATGGGATCATCACACCTTTGTTGAATTTGTCCTTGTTATTCATATTTTTTTAGACCGAAGGTTGTGTTGGGATTCCGCCCGTTTGCGTGTTGACACAAATCAACTTTCTTTTTTGGGGATTAATAAATGAAAAGAAAAGAAACAAACAAAAAAGGGAAACCATGTTAGTTTGGGAGATATTGAAGATGTAACAAGTATGTAACACATATATATGACAAGTTGGCTACATCAAAAATGCATCCTATTATGGAGCTTCTTGTTGCCAGGGGTGGGCCTATGCTGCAATTAGTTTGATAATAAACTATCCATTTAAATACAATTAGATTTATGGATAAACGTAAATTTCACTAAACAAAGGGCTTCAAGATGTTACATCAAAATAGAGTGATGAAAGATTAAAAAGAAAGTAAATGGATGGCCACCAGGGCATATAAAGGGGTTGGCCTTACGGCTCTTTTGGGAATGTGAGAAAAAAGTACAACAGGGAAGGAAAATCTATGTCCAAGTGGAATCATCATCTGGATCTCTACCCCCATCAAAATATGATCTTAGGTGGTATTCTAGGGATCCATCAGGGTCATACTTTAGCGCCGTATCTGTATTCATCACCCCTACATCTTCAAGAACATAAATGTTGGAACAAATTTTTGAACGCTCCTCGGGGCCTTCTTAAATCAATTCCTTTGGGTCTTTCTCAAGGTATTCTTTAGGGTCTTTCTCTTTTTCTTCCTCTTTCTCTAGGTCTTCCTTAGGATCTTCTTCAGGGTCTTCCTCAGGATCATCTTCAGGGTCTTTCTCAAGATCTTCTTTAGGGTCCTCCTCAATCACAGGAATCAGGTAATAGATGGAACCTAGGACTGATGATCATACATAGGTACAGTGAGGTCCATGTGGGGAAGCACTTCTTCCCTGACCCATTTGACCCACTGAGTGTCTATGAATCCTCAAAACCTATCTGCACTTGGTCGAGCTATGTGGATTACAATGGTGCGCCACACATAATACTCTAGCGTTCACCACTTCTCTCCTTCTAATTTTAGCTTAACAATGTTGTCCCATTATTTCTGAAAGTTCATCACTCGTGCTATCAGAATTAGAGAACCATAACTGTCCTTATGTAGTACCATGATTGCCCAAAGCAGAATATCCTGGATGACACCAAACTATTTAAGGACTTGCAGAGACACATACGGCTGGATGCCTCGTAGCCCAATCAACTCAATAAATTAAAAATTCCTAGTCCCGATGAAGGAAAATCCCATCATCCATGAATACTTCCATTGAATGGAGTCCCGAGTAAGATTGGTCAAAAATCTACGCCACTCTTCCTTTTCGGTTGGAGCAATCCAATGCCTTGAACAATCTTTGTAGCTTTGAATTTTGCTGCATGACTGTATAATCCATTTGCGCAAGGCGATGATAAAAGTGTTCGATCACGCAAATTTGTAATAGGAAGTTGGAGCCTCCAAAGAAGTCATGCCCTCTAGAGCATGAGGATAATGACCGGAATACCTTTGCAAGAATCATGTTCACCAAGGTGCATCCTTGCGGCTCCGCAAAGATATTCATTACTATCGGTAAAATATTAATGTTGATACTAAGTTCATGCCCTACTAGAGTCGCCACGCTGTCGCACTCGATTTTGAACCGGCCGAAGCAGTACACAACATGTAGTGGTTGTTGTGACTCTCAATTTATGAAAATTTATTTTTTAGAGTCTCTATCTAAATTTTTTTTAGGAAAATTAGGAAAAAACTATTTTTATGTAAAAATTCTATTTTGGTCCTTTGAAAATATTTTGAGATTTTGAGTAAGGGTTTTGGTTACTCGAAGGAAAGGTGTTAGGCACCCCTCAGAGCCTATCTGAAGATAGTCCTTAGACTTAGTTTAGGAGAATGTTTGAAAATATTTGCTTCGTTATTTGCTAAAATTGTGATAAGAAAATCTTTATTATTGTTATTATTTTTTGAAGAGAAAACTTAAGGTATAGGAATTGTGACGCTGCCATATACAAGAAAGTAATATAATTATTACAAAAATATATGTGTTTTAAATATAAAAATGATAGTAATAAATTTACACATATATTATAAATTATAAAGTCTTATATTTCTATAAGAAGATTATCTAATGACATTGAAGTTAAGTATATAACTACAGTCATTATAGAGTAAGTAAAAGTATCTTGTTTTATGGGCATGCGAATTTATTAAAAAAATATGTATATTTAATAGTATGTGAAAAGTTATTACATTTATTTGTGAAATTGTCATGGATGGGACCTAAGAAGAAAAAAAGTAAATTTTATATATATATATATATGTGTGTGGGGGGGGGGGGGGGCATGAAATAGTTTATAAGTAATAATATTGATAATGGTAAAATAAGAAATAATAGTGAATAGTAATAGTAAAAATGAACCTTATATATGGAACTGTTAGAACACATACATACCGTATATTTGGAGACTTTTGAGATCTGAAAACTTGAAATAGTGCTAAGAAATAAATATTTGCACTATATTCAGTTAAATGAAAATTTACTTTAAAAAAATAGCATGAGCACAAAACATAACTCCTTATTTTTCTTTTTTAATCTTTGCAAATACAATTGAGTTTGTTTCTAGTTAAAACTTTCAATTGAGTCTCCAAACGTGAACAATGATAGATGGAAAACTTTGTTGGTTTTGTGGACATCACATGGACTAGAGCTTATTCACCTAGGACTATTAATTTTAAAATCTCTTGAATTTTTTTTTATCTAAAACTCTCATTTTCTTTGACTGGGAAAAGCAAGTAACAAATGATAGCACAATTCATAAGAAATTCTTCAATTAAATCATAGGGAGAAAAATCTTTGACAAACTAAAAGTGTTGAAAAATTGGTCAAATAATCTAAGTAGTATATGTCATGACCCGAGGCTACCCCCTAGTTTCAACAGCGGTGCTTACAATCCCGAAAGAGCACAAGCTAACCCATGAACTGGTACCTGCTGTGGGCACCAAATATTGTGATAATTAGATACACATGTGTGGAAATAGATGAATAATGCCAAAGGTTTAGACTAAGGAAAACATTACTGAATCATAAGTCTGAATGTCTGATATAATACTGAAAAGACTAATATAATACTGATAAATCGATTAAACTGTCTGTTGTCTGAAAGCCTCTAACTGACTAAAAAAAGTTGATGGGACAGGCCCTAACTAACTCCAAATGTCTAAATAAAATGAAAAAATGAACTACTAAAATAACTGAAATAAATAACCATGTCCTCGATAGATAAGGACTCACCATCACAACTACTGCTAATAGGCTGATCCGTCTTAGAGCGGTCAGGAAACTGAGAGTCTAAACCTATGATATAAGACATCATAGTACAAAGAAAATATATGCAATTAGTACTTTGAATATACTGGAATGCGAGATAAGGTTAGGCTGAAATACATAGGTTTATGTTTATGAGATAATGACTGAATGAATAGCATAAGATAACTGAGTTTAAATGCATGAAAGCTATAAAATCTGAGAATGCATGACCAAAAATATAACATGATCATGAAATAGTCTGTAAACTGATATACTAAAATCTGGTAACTGAATAATTGGTACTATTTTCTATGGTCAAGAAAACCTGAAACTGAACTCTGTACTAAATGTTAAACTGAGACTGTGGGATGTATCACCTAACCGATATGCCCCAATATGAGATAATTGGGATCCAACCTATAATCTTAGATAAAAGGGTGTTGATACCGTGCCACGGGTACTCACAATGGCTTTGTGGATCCACTAAACTCGTGTCCCAAAGGATTAAAGAGTTACCCTCTAGTAGCAGGTGCCCTAGTGAGATATGTGTCAACCCTCAACTGGAAGGTTAACATATCTCCAACCTACACTGTCTACATAGTTTTGGAATACAGGGATTGATACTAAGGGTCACACTCTCAACTGGACGGTGTTTCCCCATCCCTGGGTTCACTCAATGCTAAATTCTACTCCTAACTGAATTAACACCGATTATTGGACTGAACTAATATTAATTAAGATAGAAACTGGTCAAGATAACTGACAACACAACTAGCATAAACCTACCAAGGCACATAATTATTGATGGGTATGGAAACCCCGATGTACTCAAATAAATAAGTATGGGTAGGAAATAAAAAAACATACCTATCGTGGTACAATCTAAAGCTACAGGACTAACGTGCTAAGGGAGTATGAATCTAAGTAGTTTCAAACTCAGACTGAGCGTCCGAATCACCAACTGATGTACCAAGTGCACTATCTCACATTGAAGGTGCCACAACACTATGAAACTAATTTGGATGAGCTGAATGACTAATAATCCCATGCCAGGGACACACTTTAGACCAGTGGCCAATCTCTTTTCAGTCGTAGCAAACCCTTAAAGCGTTAACCTAGCAAGAAACATAAGATGCCCCTAACTGATCAACCAACTAATAATGGGGATATTCCTTACTAAAATGTCCATCCTCTCTACAATCATAACATACCTGAGGAACCCTAGGCTAAAGAGAAATATATGCTAACGCTGTCAGAACAACTAACTCACATTTAGGGAATTCTCTAGACCAATGTCCAATCTTGACACAACCAAGACAAGCTCTTGAAATACTCTGAGGTAGTATACCCACTAATCCAGAATGACCGCAATAAACTAAAGACCCATGCTGAATACTCTATAGGGTACGATGAGAAATCTACCCGTTGTGACCACCATGACTAATCTGATAGCCACCTATAGACTAAGGCACTATTTGTGATAAAATGACATGCTACAAATAAAGCTGATCTCTACAATAAGAATCCTTACTCCTGAGTGAAATACCAATTGCACATTACTAATGAAATGGTTTCTTACTGACATCTCTGTAAGTCTCAATACATGCTCTCTCTGTGGCCCTTATGTGATCAACTTTTTTAGGGAAGGAAGATTTATTTTCTATCAAAGTATCCATCGCCAAACAAAATGGCAAAGCTAACCCTCTAATAAATCCATGCACTATCTCATGCTCTAAAGGGTATAACCTAGGAATATGTTTTTCCCACTCAAGAAACCTAATCTTATACTCTAAAATCGATAAGGAACCTTGCTGAACACCAACAAAACCAACTCTGGTATGAGAGTTACTTGATAAATAAAGCCTCATCTTTGGGTTTTAGGTATCCATAAAAAGGCTCAAAATCCCCATTGCTAAATCTTTATAAGATGAAGCATCTCTAACTCTCTCGATGCTTGATCTAGACCCAAATCCTCTAATTGTGTAATACCCCATATTTCCCTAGCTTAATTTAACTCTAAGTACATAAGTATTCATATATAATTTTTGAAATACTCAATATTTTTCAGTATAGAGCTGACCATTGCGTAGGAAATTTAATTAACTTTCCAATGACATAAAATTCACCGAAATCCAATACCTGGGCGAAGAGTTATAGTATTTTTAGTAAAACACAGTACCACCTGGTACTTCACAGCACCGTGGAGAGGGTGCAAATTGCAATTGTCAAATGATAGTGAGCCATCGCGATCCCATCACGTTGCGCCAAGCTTCCAATTCCCAGTTGTCCAGTTTCCAGTGAGCTGGCGTGATTTCACTGTATCATGCCAGCGTACAAAATCAGGATTTTTAGTCAGTTTCGAGTTTTAATTCCTAGGGTATTAAATTCTTTTTCTCTCACCCTTTTCAGCCTAAACATGTGATTAATCCCTAAAAGAGCACTAATTACTTATTAATTCATTACTTACTCAAGAAATAAATCACTCTCTCTAAAAAAAGGCAAAAATTGTAGCTTCAAGAAATAAGAATAAAGCTCAAGAATTCCTCTCAGAACCTTCAAGAACTCTTCTTCTCAGGTATGTTAGGTGTTTATCTATGGGTTCCTTTCACCCATAGAGTCCAAGAATCCATTTTTAAAACTATAAGATTATTGATTCATGATTTACTTGCTTGAAATTGGATTGTATTCATGTTCATAACATTAATTGAGATTAAATCCACGATTACTGATAGATTCTATGAAATTGAAGTAGCATGTATAATGAATTATGGAATTCCCATATTATAATCCTTGAATTAGAAAGTTGAGGTATTGTGGTTATGATGTTTATATATTCTCCATGATTATATGCATTAAGTTGTGCTCCCCATGTGAATTAAATGGTGAAATCATGATATGCTAGCATATGTACAAGTTTATGCGCTACAAGTGTTTGATAAAATATCTCTATGAATGAATTATGAGCAAGTGGACATTGTTATGCTTTTCAAGATCATGCTATGCTTTACTTTTCATGCTATTGAGTCCTGGGGGTATCTAATACCCAATAATCTAGCTATTTACCTAGAGCTACAGTAGTTATAGAATAGTCTCAGTCATGTCCCAAAATAGTAAGTACTCAGACAGTTACAGAACTCACTGAAACTCAGTATTACTCTAAATCAGCTTAGTATAGTAATCAGTATTATTTAGTTGGGAGTAGGATTCCGCACCGAGTGAGCCCAAGGACGGTGGCTCACTCTTCAGTAGAGGGAATGATACTTAGAAGTAGTCCTTGCATTCTAAAACTATGTAGCCAGTGTAGGTTGAGACATCAACCTGCCAGTTGAGGGTTGATGAGGTGTTTTAACCTGTCAGTTGAGGGTACCGCTGTTCTTATTAGAGTACCTACCTAATACCGGTAACTCTTTAGTTGTCTTTACCCATGGCATGGTACTGACACCCTTCCAGCTAAAATTATAGGTTGGACCCTAAATCTATTTAGAAAGAGGCATATTGGTTAGATGATTACTTTCCACAGTTTTAGTTTTAATCTCAATATAGAACTCAGTTTAGTTCTATAGAATCAGGACTGCCAGACACAGTCAATCAGTATCAGTAACAGAGTTATTGATAATCTCAGATATTAGTTATTCAGTTATCAGAACTCAATATTTAGCTTGTGTAAAAACTCAGATACAGTATACATGCATATGCACAGTATTGTATGCTTAGTATTTATAGTAGTTTTAGATCTTTATGTACTCATAATCAGTTATTCTATATCATTCAGTGAGTTACTATTCATGCACATAAATGCTTACATTTAGCCTTACCTCATCTAGTATACCATTACATTCCACGTACTGACGTATACTCCTTCTTTGCACTATGATGTCTCATATCATAGGTTCAGACGCTCAGGTTCCTGACCGCGCATAGATAGATTTAGATTTAGCCACCAGTATCAGATTTAGTAGTGAGTCCTCATCTATTGAGGATATATTTTATTTTTGTATTTCAGTAGTCGAAGTTAGTTGGGGTCTTTTCCCATCAATCCTACTTTCAGATAGATTAGTTAGAGGCTTTTCAGACTAGACTATCAAATAGTATTCAGTTTTGCAGATTATAGTTGATATTCTTTATCAGTATTTATATTTTGAAACTTATGTCAATTCATCCTATTTTCCATATTATTTTTAGTATTATAATTTGGTGCTCATAAAAGATATCTGTCATGGGTTAGTTTGTGGTCCTTCGGGGTCGTAAGCATTGTGTAGTATCTGAGGTACATACTCAAGGCGTTATAAAAATGGCATCAGAGTCTAAGGTTCAACAGAGTCCTAGGGAGTCTAAAAGTGACATCTAGTAGATTCTTGCACATTTATGTGTAGCGCACCACACTTATGGACAAGAGGCTATGAGATGTTTTAGAAAAAGTTTCCCTTCTTTTAGTATTCATGTCATGCGAGTGAGCATGAGCTCAAGTTAAACTCTCAGTCTAATCCTTTTCTTCCTTCCATTTATAGAACATTCCACCCAAAAAGATCAATGGAAGAAGAACAAGAAACCATTCAACACCTCAGCCTGTTCAGGCAGATTCCATAGACGAGCATGTCTTCCATGCAGAATTCAAAGATACGTTTACCACTCTAGCCAATTCCATAGCAGCTCAGAATGAATGGCCAACTACTTTTTAGGCCAACCTAGTGACCAATACTACTGCAACTAGGATTTAGGACTTCACCCAAAATAGTCCTCCCCTATTCTCAAGATCAAGGTAGAAGAGAATCCACAAGAGTTTCTCGATTAGGTTTAGAAAGTCACAGATATTATAGAAGTGACTGCAGTGAGAGTTCTATGTTAGATTCCTATCAGATACAAGATTTATCTCATACATGGTTTAAGCAGTAGAAGGTAGACACAGGCACAGATGCAGAGTCCATAGAGTAGGAAGAGTTTGCTACTACTTTCCTAGATAAATTCTTTTCCTTAGAGCTGAGAGAAGCCAAGGTGTTAGATTTCCCTCAAGTTTACTCAGTTAGCATAGTCTACTCCCCATGTAGTAGTAGATGATAGGTCTAGAATGAGCAAGTTCATATCTGGAGGGCAGACAGGTAGTTAAGGAATGCATAACCGCAATGTTAATTAAGGTGATGGACATATCCAAGCTCATGGTTCATGCTTAGTAGATAGAAAAGGCTAAGAATAAGGATAAAAAAAGATGGAGAACAAGAGAGATAGAATATATAGCTTTAATTTCACCTATCCTAAGCCAAAAGGAGGTAATCGTTCCCAGTTCCATCCAAAGTCTTTAGTTCCAGCTCCATCCTCAGCTAGTGCTGCAGTCCTTAATTTCAGAAATGGTAACAAGGATATGGCACAAGACTCTAAATCTTAGGATAGTGTCAGCAATACTTGAACAAATCCTCTTTGCTAGAAATATGACAGAAACCATCAATGTGTCTGTAGAGCTAGAAGTGATATTTATTTTAGGTATGGCAAGCCAGGCCACAGAATCAGAGATTATCCTCAGTAAGGTTCTCAAGGTCAGTATAATCATCCTTCAACTCAGTCTAGTTACTTGAATTAGCAGGGTGCCAATTCTAGTGCCACCAGTGGGAAACTCTCTAACAGGCTTTATACACTTCAGTCTAGACAAGTCCAGGAAAGTTCTCCTGATGTGGTCATTGGTACATTACTGATCTTTCTTTTACATGTTTTTGCCTTATTAGATCCAGGAGCTTCATTGTCTTTTGTAAATCCTTACATCGCAGTCAATTTCAAAGTCAGACCAAAAATCGTACAAGAGCTTTTCTCAGTTTCTACCAAGTGGGTCTGTCTATCATAGCCTTACGAGTATACAAGAACTTTCTGGTTAGGATATCTCAATAAGTCACTTCAACAGACTTAGTATAGTTAAAGATGAAGGATTTCAACGTCATTCTCGGCATGGATTAGCTTCATTCATGTTATGCCTTAGTTGAATATAGAAACAGAATTGTTCATTTTTAGTTTCCAAATGAATCAGTCCTTGAATAGAGGGGATGTACTACAACGCTTAACAGTCAGTTAATTTCATACCTTAGCAAAAAAAATGATATTCAAGGGGTGTGTTTATCATCTTTTGTGAGTTAAAGACTCTAGTTCAGAAATTCCCAGTCTTGAGTTAGTTTCAGTAGTGAATGAATTCTTATATGTATTTCTCGAAGATTTTTTTGGAGTTCCTCCCAAAAGGAAAATCGACTTTGGAATAGACCTTTTTCCAGATACTCAGCCCATATCTATTATGCTATACAGAATGGCTCTAGATGAACTTACAGAGTTGAAAGAGCAATTAAAGGAACTTTTAGATAATAGGTTCATCAGGCCCAGTATTTTTCCATAGGGCGCACTAGTCTTATTCATACGTAAGAAAGACGGTTCTCTCAAAATATGTATTGACTATCGTCAGTTGAACAAAGTTACAATCAAGAATAAATATCCACTTCCTAGAATTAATGAATTGTTTGACCAACTTTTGGGCGCCAATTAATTTTCTAAGATAGACCTCAGATCAGGCTATCATCAACTTAGAGTCAGAGAATGTGACATTTCAAAAATAGCTTTTCAAACCTGGTATGGTCACTTTGAGTTTCTAGTTATGTCCTTTGGTCTCACAAATACCCCAGCAGCCTTCATGGATTTAATGAATCGCATGTTCAAGCAGTACTTGGACATGTTCATTATAGTCTTCATCAATAACATTCTTTTTTATCCCGTAGCAAGAATGATCCCGCAGATCACCTCAAAATTGTACTTCAGATTTCATCAGTTATTCGCCAAATTCAGTAAGTGTAAATTTTGGCTAATGTCAGTAGCATTCCTTGGTCATATTATTTTCGATGATGGCATTAGAGTTGTTCCTTAAAATACTAAAGTAGTGAGAAACTAGCCTAGACCTATTTCTCCATTAGATATTAGGAGTTTCTTGGGTTTACCTGGCTATTACCGTTGGTTTGTTAAATGATTTTTGTCTATTAAATACCCTATGTCCAAATTGAATTAGAAGAAAGTCAAGTTTCAGTGGTCAGATTCATGCGACAAGAGTTTTCAGGAGTTGAACACTCGACTCACTACAACCCCAATCCTAATGTTACCAGATGGCTTAGATGGTTTAGTTATGAACTGTGATGCATCCAAAGTAGATTTTGGTTGTGTCCATATGTAGAGATATAAGGTCATATCCAATTCCTCAAGACAGCTTAAGCCCCATGAGAAGAATTACCCTACCCATGGTCTTGATTTAGCAGTTGTAGTATTTGCCTTAAAGATTTGGAGGAATTATTTGTATGGGGTGCATGTTGATGTGTTCATAGATCACAAAAGTTTTGATTATGTGCTCTCTCAGAAAGATTTGAATTTGCATAAGAAAAGGTAGTTAGAGTTGTTGAAAAATTATGACATAAGTGTTCTATACCATCCGGGCAAGGCCAATGTAGTGGCTGATGCTCTCAGTAGGTTGTCTATAGGTAGTGTAGCTCATGTTGATAGTGGTAAGAAGAAGTTAGCTCAGGAAGTTCATCAGCTTGCCCGACTAGGTGTCTGCTTAGTCGATTCAGCAGAGGGCAGTGGGTGGGTATAGAATTGTTCAAAATCATCTCTAGTTTCCGAAGTGAAGGAAAAGCAGGATATAGATCCCAGTCTTGTTAAGTTGAAAAAGTCAGTAATAGATCAGAAAGTAGAGGTTTTCTCTTAAACGGGAGATGGTATCTTGTATTGCCAGGGTTGGCTATGCGTTCCATGTATATATGACTTGAGGTAATAAATTCTTGTAGAAGCGCATGGTGTGCAATACTCTATTCATCCAGGGACCACTAAGTTGTACCATAATTTGCGGGAGATCTATTAATATAAGATACAATACTTTAACTGCATCGATATAATATTTGCCCAAATCCAACACTCGGGTTACAAATTTTGGCTAATTTAAGCCTTAGTCATAAAACTGCATCATTTAACTACCTGGCACATCGCGGAGAGAGTTGTTTAGGCAATTGTCAATTTCCAGTGAAACCCCGCAATAGTGGCGCATCGCGGAGGAGTCCCAAGTCCCAACCAGTGGGAAAACACGATGGCTCCACATCACGGAGGCTGCCAATTTCCCAATTGTCAAATTCCAGTGAGCCACTGCGATAAGTGGTGTGTCGCGGTGGCCAATGAAATCGGGTTCTAGTTCAATTTTTTAGTTTCGTACAAATGTTTAAAAGGGCACTTTGGATCTTTTCCAAGCCTATAAAATCATGGAAACACTAAATCAAAGCCATTTACAAGCATCTTATGAGGTTTTTCTCAGGTTTTATCTCAACTTAAACCCTAAGTATCCAAAACCTTTTCCAAGAATTTCAAGAATCCACCATGGATTTCCTAAATTGAGTCAAGATTCAAGGTTCCCAAGTCAAGGACCTCAAGAACCCTTATTCTACAGCACAAATAGAGTTCTAAAAGTGAGAGTTCATCAAAAGCTTCTAATTCAAGGTATGTGGGGTTTTTAAACAATGGTAACCCTTTCACCCTTGTGCCCAAAAGGCTATTTACATCATGAAATTCTTGAAATATATGAGGTTTTTTACATGAATTTGAATTGGATTTTTCACCCATTATTATTGAATGCATTATACTGATATTTCCCATGAATTAAGAGTCAAATGGAATGATTTCTACATGTTTTCTTGAGTATTTACAGCTGGGTATAAACCCCATGATTTTACTCCTTGATAAGCTAATATTTGCATTGTTGAGATATTGAAGCATATGGCTATATTGAGATTTTGAGATAACTTGCTGAAATTCCCAGATATCCACATGATTTATGAATCTATATGCTATATATTATGCTTTTGATAAGCTTTAACTTGAGATTAAATAATGGGCTATTAATCCCTATTTGAGACTTGTAAAATTATGAACTCTTATGCTATCAGCACCCATGTTTTGAGTATTTTGAGATGATTGAGAAATGAATTGACCTAATGGTCATTGAGCTTTGAAATACACTTCACTATATGAGATTATCAATTTGATTATTGGGTTCATGGTGAACCATGTAATTATTCTAAAAGTGGATTTTTTATGAGATGAGCACAGATAATCTAAAGGAGTAGTATTTAGCACCGAATAGGAAAGTTACTATGGTTTCTTACCCCAAAACTACGTCCCACCATAGGTTGTGCTTGAGGCCGAGTTTAAGATGATTATGATTGGGCCCGAGGCCGAGTTTTGTTTAGTGGTCACTAGACCTAGGTTATACTCCCTGGCAAGAGTATGATGCTCCTCCTCAATGTGGGTTCTCTTCCTTAGGAGGACAAAATATTAGACTACATGTAGCTCGCATGGTTTATGTTGGTTACGAGAACCTCCCTTGATATTTAGACTTTGAGATCAAATACTTATTTTCCTTCCCTCTAAGCTATTTTCCTACATGGTTGAATTGCAAAGATGTTTCCCCAACTAAAATATTTTCTTGATGTGAGTTATTTGCTAAATGAAAGCATCTTCCCGTGTTATAGTACTTTTTTTAAATCCTTGAGATAAGTTGTTTCCATAAACTAGAATGCCTTTCTATTTGAGATGGAGTGTTTTCCCTAAAGCTTGAGATGAGATATTTTCCTAAAGTAAATGAAATGCCTTCAAGTATGTTTTCAAGTCATATGATTCCGAATTCCAACTATATCAGTTCTAAATAATTATGAAATGTTAAGAATTGAAGAAGTTTTACTATCCATGAGACTTATGCATGAGTTGAAAGTATTGTTTAAAGTCCCTTAGCCTTTGGGTATTTAGAACAAGAGAAAATTTTGAATTTTGAGATTAAACAATGATGACTCACGAGATTTGTGTTACATGCTCCATTCTACATGACTTATGAGCTTTATATGTTATACTTGTTCAAGCCAGGTGAGTCGTCTCATAATGCATACATGATTTAATTAAAGAAGATTGTTACTATTTTATTCATATGCATTCACCCCGGCATACTCAGTACATTCCAAGTACTGATCGAAATATATGTCTATGTGCTACATTGTGTCATAATGTAGGTTCAGGTGCTCAGTCCCAGCCTTACCCGTGATTCTTCGAGTACCTTGCCTATGTCTTCTACTGTGGTGAGTCCTCATGATTCGAGGACCGATCTTCAGATATTTACTGTACTTGAGAGACTATGTTTTATCTTCAGCTCATTTCTAGTTATTTAGGGACCTGTCCCAACAGATCTCTAGATTTTGATTTGTAGAGGCTTTTCAGACTAGTGTCAAACTTGTGATATGTCAAGGGTTCGATATTGTGGTTTTGTTGAGATTTCTCTATGTTGTGGTCTTATGGACCGAGTATACTTTCCATATTTCCTTTCATGTGATATGTCTATGCTAGTGTTGAGTCCATTCTTATCTTGAATTGAGTGTCATTGGTGGAAACTAGCTCTAAGGATTAGCTTGTGGCGACTCATAGCCTTAGGCACCGTGTGACATCCTGAAATATGATTTTGGGTTGTTATGAACTTGATATCAGAGCCTAAGGTTTCTAAGGAGTCCTAGGGAGTCTAAGAAGCTGCATTGAGTAGAATCTTGATCATCAGTATGTAGCATGCCATACCTATGAGCTAGAGGCTATGAGACGTTTTAGGAAAAAGTTGTTTCTTCTTTCAGATTTTTATCATTTCTACAGTTTTCCCTCTTATCTAATGATCCATGCTCTTTTATTTTAGAAAATGCCTCCTCGAAGAGTGAATGTTCGCAGAAACAATAATGAGTAACCCCCACCTGTTGATCCTTTAAATGAGATGGTGTCCCATGCTGAGTTTAGGATGGCCTTTTAGGTGTTATCCCAAGCGGTCACTACAAATGTTTGGGCCAATAACTAGGCCCTAGTTTCTAACCAGCAGGGTGGTGATGTAGCCGTGGCTAGAATTTGTGACTTTATACAGATAAACCCGCTTGAGTTCCATGGGTTAAAGATAGATAAGGACCTACAGTTGTACTTGGAGGAGGTAAGGAAGATCACAGACGTGATGCATGTTTTAAAAGAATAAAGTGTTGAGTTGGCATCCTACAGACTGAAGGACATTTCTTATGATTGGGTTGTGTCATGGAGGAAGGGTAGATATGAGAATACCGCTCCTATGACTTGGAAAATTTTCCAAGATGCCTTCTTAGATCAGTTCTTTCTACTTGAGATGAGGGAGGCAAAGATTGAGGATTTCATGAACTTGAGACAGGGCTCCATGACTATTAAGGAGTACTATTTGAAGTTCAATTAGTTGGCCAAGTACACTCCTGATTTGATTTCTGACACCCGAGCTAGTATGAGTAAGTTTGTGATCGATGTTTTTGGGATGATACTGAAGGAGTATAGGGATGCGATATTGTATAAGTATATGGATCTAGCTAGGTTTATTTCATATGCCCAACAGATAGAGATGGATAAGCTTAGAGAAAGTGATAGAATGAGAGGTAACAAGAGGGCGAGATCTGATCAACATGAGTTTAGCCGGCCTTGGTTCAATGGAGGGAATTGCCTCCAGTTTCAAAGACGTCCATCTATTTTAGTTCCTTCTTCAGCTAGTTCTCCCGCGCCTAGAGGTAGCCCAAAACAAGGGAGCAGGTCTTTTATGTATGGGCCACAGAATAGTATTGGTAACAGGCCCCGTTATCCTTCTTGTACTAAATATGGTAGGAATTACCTTGGGCAGTGTTTTGAAGATGTGAGGGGTTGTTTGGTTGTGGCAAATAGGATTACAGACTTAGAGATTGTCCCCATGCTAGACAGGGGAATAGAGATGCCCAACCTCAGGCACAGGCTGCTAGTGCACCAGCTCTGGTACTCCATCTCACCCCTGCTTAGGGTGCTTCTTCTAGTACCACTGGCGGTCAGTGCTAGAACAGGTTCTATTCTTTGCCACCACGTCGGGAGTAGGAGGACTCTCCTGATATTATTATTTTTATGCTCCACATCTTTTGTCTTGATGTTTATGTATTATTGGGACCCAGGTCAAATCTCTCTTATGTGACCCCACTTCGGAGTTTCTACATCAGTCGGAGAGTTAGTTATTGCAAAACTAGTGCATAGAAATTGCCCTATTATTGTGCTTCATAGAGTCATACTTGTTGATTTGATAGAGTTAGACATGATAGATTTTGACTTTATTCTGGGTATGGATTGGCTTCATTCTTGTTATGCATCTATAGATTGTCGTACCCGTGTGGTCAAGTTTTAGTTTCCTGATGAACCAATATTTGAGTGGTTCAAGAGTTTGGTATCACCCAAGAGTCATTTTATCTCCTATATCAAAGACAAAAAGATTATATCCAAAGGTTGTATCTATCACCTAGTTAGGGTCAAGGATACTAAGTCTGAGACTCCAACCATCTAGTCGGTTGATATTGTTAATGAGTTCCCTGATGTCTTTTCGAAAGATCTCTCAGGGTTACCTCCTAATAGAGAAATAGAGTTTGGAATTGACCTTTTTCCTATCACTCAGCCTATTTCCATTCCGCCATATCATATGGAACCTGCCAAGCTTAAGGATTTAAAGGAGCAACTCAAAGATCTCTTAGACAAAGGTTTCATTAGACCCAGTATTTCTCTTTGGGGCGCACAGGTTTTGTTCGTGTGGAAGAAAGATAGATCTTTGTGTATGTGCATGGACTACCATCAACTGAATAAGGTCACAGTAAAAAATAAGTATCCTCTTCCAAGAATTGATGACCTATTTGATCATTTACAAGGTGCAAGTTATTTTTCCAAGATAGACCTTAGATCCAGCTATCATCAACTTAAAGTAAAGGAATGTGATATTCCAAAGATAGTCTTCCGAACCTGTTATGGTAACTTTAATTTTCTAGTCATGTCTTTCGGGCTATCCAATGCCCCAGTAGCCTTCATGGACCTCATTGTCTTCATAGATGACATCTTTGTGTACTCCCGTGATGAGAATGACCATGCAACTCATCTTAGAATTATTTTTCAAGCACTAAGAGATCACCAGTTGTTTGTCTTAGTAAGTGTAAATTTTGGCTAAGGTCTGTAGCCTTTCTTGGTCATTCTGTAGCCTTTCTTGGTCATGCTGTTTCAGCTGAGGGTATTAGAGTTGATCCCCAAAAGATAAAAGCTGTGAGAAACTGGCCTAGATCTATCTCTCCATCTAATATTAGGAGTTTCTTGGGTCAAGCAGGCTATTACTATCGTTTTGTTGAGGGTTTCTCTTCCATTGCGTCTCCAATGACCCGGTTGACCCAAAAGAAGGTTAAATTCTAGTGGTTCGATTCTTATGAGATGAGTTTTTAGGAGTTGAAGACTCAACTCACTTCAGCCCCTATGTTGACTTTGCCTGATGGTATTGATGTTTTTGTGGTGTATTGTGATGACTCTAGAGTTGGTTTGGGTTATGTGTTGATGCAAAGAGGTAAGGTTATATCCTATTCCTTTAGATAGTTGAAGCCACATGAAAAGAACTACCCAACCCATTATCTTGAGTTAGCTGCTGTGGTTTTTACTTTGAAAATTTGAAGACACTATCTTTATGGGGTCAATATTGATGTGTTTACTGATCATAAAAGCTTGCAGTATGTGTTTACCTAGAAGGAGTTGAATCTTAGGCAGAGGAGGTGGTTAGAGTTGTTGAACAATTATGATATAAGTGTGTTGTATCTCCCAGGCAAGGCCAATGTGGTGGTAGATGCCCTTAGTAGATTGTCCATAGGTAGTGTTGTGTATATTGAGGAAGGTAAGAGAGAGTTAGCTTATGATGTTCATTGTCTGGCTAGGTTGGGTGTTAGATTACTTGATTCAGCGGAGGGAAGTATGTTGGTGCACAGTAGTTCGGAATCTTCTTTAGTTTTAGAGGTGAAGGAGAAGTAGGATAGGGATCCTAGTTTGATCAAACTGAAGGAGTTAGTTAAGGCCCAAAAGGTCGAGGTTTTCTCCCAAGAAGGAGATGATGTGTTGAGGGTGCATGGTAGGTTGTGTGTTTCATGTGTTGATGATTTGAGGTAGAGGATTATCGGTGAAGTGCATGTCGCGCGTTATTCCATTCATCCTAATATTACCAAGATGTATCGCGACTTGTGGGAAATCTACTGGTGGATGGCATGAAGAAAGACATCGCCGAGTTTGTAGCAAAGTGTGCGACGTGTCAATAGGTTAAGGTAGAGTACCAAAGACCGGGTGGTGTGATGCAAGAGTTTAGTAGACCCACTTAGAAGTGGGAGATGGTGAATATGGACTTCATGACCGGGTTGCCTCTTTCGCGTTGTCATCATGATTCTATTTGGGTTGTTGTGGATAGGTTGACTAAGTCCACACATTTCTTTCCCATGCATACATCTTATACGGCTAAGGATTATGCTTGATTGTATGTCCGAGACTTGGTCAGACTACATGGAGTTCCCTTATCTATTATTTCAGATAGGGGTACTCAATTTACTTCTCAGTTATGGAGGGTGTTTCAGCAAGGTCTTGGCACCCAAGTTATTTTCAGTTCAACTTTTCACCCGCAGATAGATGGTCAGGCTGAGAGGACCATTCAGACCCTAGAGGGTATGTTGAGGGTGTGCGCTCTTGATTTCAAAGGTAGTTAGGATGAGCATTTGCCATTGATAGACTTTGCCTATAACAATAGTTTCCATGCTAGCATTGAGACATCACCATTTGAGGCTTTGTATGGTAGGAAGTGTAGATCGCCCATAAGTTTGTTTGAAGTGGGCGAAGCTGCTGCGTATGGGCCTGATGCAGTGTTCAAAGCTATGGAGAAAGTTAAGTTGATTAGAGAAAGGTTAAAGACTGCTCAGAGTCGTCAAAGGTCTGCAGATGTGAGGAGGAGAGATCTTGAGTTTAAGGTAGGTGATTTGGTGTACTTGAAGATTTCACCCATGAAAAGGGTGAAAAGGTTTGGTAGGAAGGGAAAGCTTAGTCCCCGTTATGTTGGCCCATATAGAGTCTTGAGCCGTATTGGTAAAGTGGATTATGAGGTTGAGTTGCCCTTGAAATTTTCTGCCGTTCATCCTATCTTTCTTGTCTCCATGCTTAAGAAACATATTGGTGATTCTGTTGTGGTTGATCATTCAGAGAGTACTGATATTCAGGATAGCCTTTCCTTCGATGAGATTCCCGTGGAGATCTTAGATTTTAAGATTCGTAGACTAAGGAACAAAGAAGTTCCCTTGGTCAAAGTTTTGTGGTGGAACCAATATGGTGAGGGTGCTACTTTAGAGGCAGAAGTAGACATGCGAGCCAAATACCTGCACCTCTTTTCCAAAATTTCAGATCAATCCGAAGGTACCATTCTTCCTAGATTCAGCTTTTCAAATCTAAAGTTCAGCTATGCATCTATCTTTGTATAATTTCTTGAGATATCCAGAGTGGTCATGAGTTTAGGAAGATTTTGAACCATTTAGTAATTGTTTCGGCTATGTGTACTCAATTTTTCCTGTATTCTGAGCGTAACTAGTGACATTCAAGGATGAATGTTCCCAAGGGGGAGATATTGTTAGGCCCCGCAAAGTTCCCTCATAGTTTGAGCCGTAGAGCATGTCGAGTGAGGCATGATTCCTATCCTAAAATATTAAGAAGTTGCTTCCTAAGTGAGTAACATGTTAACCATATAGAATTTCCCTAATTTCTACTTTTTGTCACGTGGGAAATCTGATAATCTTTCCATCGATATAAAATTTTCCCAAATCTAACACTCAGATAAGAAGTTATGGCTAATTTAAGCCTTAGTCATAAAACTGCATCATTTAATTGCCGGGCGCGTCTCGGAGAGGGTTGATTTGGCAATTGTCAATTTTTAGTGGAACCCCGTGATATTATTTAGCACCAAGTGGGTAAGTTACTATGGTTTTTTACCCCAAAACTATGTGCCACCGTAGATTGGGCCTGAGGCGAGTTTATGATGATTATGATTGGGTCCGAGGCCGAGTTTTGTTTAGTGATCACTAGACCTAGGTTATACTTGCTGGCAAGAGTATGACGCTCCTTCCCAACGTGGGGTCACTTCCTTAGGAGGACAGAACGTTAGACTCCATGTAGCTCGTATGGTTTATGTAAGTTACAAGAACCTCCCTTGCCATTTAGACTTCGAGATCAAATACTTATTTTCCTTCCCTATATGCTATTTTCCTACATGGTTGAATTGCAAAGATGTTTCCCCAACTAAAGTGTTTTCTTGATGTGAGTTATTTCCTAAATGAAAGCATCTTCCCTTGTTATAGTACTTCTTATAAAGCCTTGAGATAAGCTGTTTCCATAATCTAGAATGCCTTTCCATTTGAGATGGAGTGATTTCCCTAAAGCTTGAGATGAGATATTTTCCTAAAGTGAATGAAATTTTTTCAAGTATGTTTTCAAGTTATATGATTCCGAATTCCAAGTGTATGAGTTCTAAATAGTTATGAAGTATTAAGCATGGAAGAAGTTTTACTCTTAATGAGACTTATGCATGAGTTGAAAGTATTGTTTAAAGTCCCTTAGCCTTTGGGTATTGAGAACAAGAGAAGATTTCTACTTTTGAGATTAAACAATGATGACTCACGAGATTTGTGTTACATGCTCCATTCGACATGACTTATGAGCTTTATATGTTATACTTGTTCAAGCCAAGTGAGTCGTCTCATAATGCATACATAATTTGATTAAAGAAGATTGTTACTATTTTATTCATATGCATTCACCCCGGCATACTCAGTACATTCCAAGTACTGATCGAAATATATGTCTATGTGCTACATTGTGTCATAATGTAGGTTCAGGTGCTCAGTCCCAGCCTTACCCGTGATTCTTCGAGTACCTTGCCTATGTCTTCTACTGTGGTGAGTCCTCATGATTCGAGGACCGATCTTCAGATATTTACTGTACTTGAGAGACTATGTTTTATCTTCAGTTCCTTTTGAGTCAATTAGGGACCTGTCCCAACGGCTCTCTAGATTTTGATTTGTATAGGCTTGTCAGACTAGTGTCAGAGTTGTGATGTGTCAAGGGTTCGATATTATGGTTTTGTTGAGATTTCTCTATATAATGGTCTTATGGACCGAGTATCTTTTCCATATTTCCTTAAATGTGATATTACTATTCTAGTGTTGAGTCCATTCTTATCTTGAATTGAGTGTCCTTGGTGGAAACCGACTCTAAGAGTTAGCTTGGGGCTTAGGCACCATATGACATCCTGGGAGATAATTTCGGGTCGTTACAAGAACCACGATGTTAATTAAGGAGATCCACATATCTAGGATCATAGTCCATTCTCAATAGACTGAAGAGGCTTAGAATACGGAGAGAGAAAGAGAAAGAGAGGGAGAACAAGAGAACTAGAACAACTAGCTTTAATTTCACCCAGTCTAAGTCAGAAGGCGGTAATCGTTCCCTGTTCCATCCATAGTCTTCAGTTCTAGCTCTGTCCTCAGCCAGTACTCCAATCTCTTAGTTCAAAAATGGGAACAAGGATAGGGCACCAGGCTCTAAATCTTAGGGTAGTGTCAGTAGTGCTCGAACAAATCCTCTTTGTCAAAAATATGGTAGAAACCATCAAGGTGTCTGCAGAGGTGGTAGTGATGTTTGTTTTAGGTGTGGTAAGCTACACCACAGAATTAGAGATTGTCCTCAGTAAGGTTCTTAAGGTCAGTATAATCGTCCTTCATCTCAGTCCAGTCGCCCGAATCAGCAGGGTGCCGCTTCTAGTGCCACCAGTGGGCAATGCCGAAATAGGATTTATACACTTCAATCTAGACAAGATCAGGAAAGTTCTCTTGATGTAGTCATTGGTAATTTATAGATCTTTTATTTACATGTTTATGTCTTATTAGATCCAGGAGATTCTCTATCTTTTGTAACTCCTTATATAGCAGTCAACTTTAAAGTTAGACCAGAAATCTTAGCAGAGCCTTTCTCAGTCTCAACCCAAGTGGGTTAGTCTATCAAAGCCCGATGGGTATACAGGAACTGTCCAGTTATGATATCTTGGAAAGTCACTTCAACAGACTTAGTAGAGTTAGAGATAAAGGATTTCAACGTCATTCTCAGCATAGATAGGCTTCATTCGTGTTATGCCTCAGTTGATTGTAGAAGTAGAATTGTTCATTTTTAGTTTCCAAATGAACCTGTCCATAAATGGAGGGTTAGTACTATAGCGCTGAAGGGTCAGTTAATTTCATACCTTTGAGCGAGAAAAATGATATCCAAGGGATGTGTTTATTATCTTGTGCAAGTCAAAAACTCTAGTTCAGAGACTCTCAATCTTGAGTCAGTTTTAGAAGTGAATAAATTCTCAGATATATTTCCGAAGATCTTCCTAGAGTTCCTCCCAAAAAGGAAATTGACTTTGGAATAAACTTTCTTCCAGATACTCATCCCATATCTATTTCGCTATACAGAATGGCTCCAGCTAATCATAAAGAGTTGAAAGAGAAGTTAAAGGACCTTTAAGATAAAGGGTTCATCAGACCCAATATTTTTTTCTGGGGCACACCAGTCTTATTGGTTCGTACGAAAGGCGGTTCTATCTGAATATGTATAGACTACCATATTTAAACAAAGTTAAAGTCAAAAATAAATATCTACTTCCCAAAATCACTGACTTATTTCACCAACTTTTGGGCACTAGTTACTTTTCTAAGATAGACCTTAGATCAGGCTATCATCATCAGAGTCAGAGAATGTGAGATTCCAAAAATAGCTTTCTGAACCTAATATGGTCACTTCAAGTTTCTAGTCATGTCCTTTGGTTTCACAAATTCCCCAGTATCCTTCATGTATTTAATGAATCGCATGTTCAAGCATTACTTAGACATGTTCGTTATAGTCTTCATCGATGACATTCTTGTTTATTCCCATAGTGAGAATGATCACGTAGATTACCTCAAAATTGTACTTCAGACTCTCAGAGCCCATTAGTTGTTTTCCAAATTCAGTACGTGCGAATTTTGGCTAAGTTTAATAGCATTCCTTGGTCATATTGTTTTCGGTGATGGCATTAGAGTTCATTCTCAAAAGACCAAAATCGTGAGAAACTGGCCTAGACCTATTTCTCCATTAGATATCAGGAGTCTCTTGGGTTAATATAGCTATTACCGTTGGTTTGTTGAAAGGTTTTCATCTATTTCATCACCTATATCCAGATTGAATCAGAAGAAAGTCAAGTTTTAGTGGTCAGATTCACGTGAGAAGAGTTTTCAGGAGTTGAAGACACGACTCACTACAACCCCAGTCCTAATATTACTAGATAGTTCAAATGGGTTTGTTATTTACCGTGATGCATCCAGAGTAGGTTTAGGTTGTGTCCTTATGCAGAGAGGTAAGGTCATATCCTATGCCCCTAGATAGCTTAAGCCGTATGAGAAAAATTACCCTACCCATGATCTTGAGTTAGCAGCTGTAGTGTTTGACTTAAAGATTTGGAGGCATTATTTGTATGGGCTGCATGTTGATGTGTTCATAGATCACAGTAGTTTGCAGTATGTGTTATCTCAGAAAGAATTGAATTTATGTCAGAGAAAATGGATAAAGTTTTTAAAAGATTATAACATGTGTGTTATGTACCATCCGGGTAAGGCCAATATAGTGGCTCATGCTCTCAATAAGTTGTCTATGGGTAGTGTTTCTCATGTTGAGAGTGGTAATACGAAGTTAGCTCACAAAGTTCATCAGCTTACCCAACTAGGTGTTTACTTAGTTGATTCAGCTGAGGGCAGTGTGTGGGTGTAGAATTGTTCAGAATCGTCTCTAGTTTCCAAAGTGAAGGAAAAGCAGGATGGAGATCCCAGTCTTTTTAAGTTGAAAGAGTCAGTCATAGATCAGAAAGTAGAGGTTTTATCCCCTTGGGGAGATGGTGTGTTGCATTTCTAGGGTAGGCTATGTGTGCCAGGTGTAGATGACTTGAGGAAACGAATTCTTGTAGAAGCTCATAGTGCGTGTTACTCTATTCATTCGGGGGCCACTAAGATATACCACAATTTATGGGATATCTATTAGTGGAGTGGGATGAAGAAGGAAATTTCAAAGTTTGTAGCTAAGTGCTCTATGTGTCAGCAGGTTAAGATTGAGCACCAGAAGCCTAGTGGGTCTAGCAGGAGTTTAGTATTCCCACATGGAAATGGGAAGAAGTGAACATGGACTTTGTGATGGGTTTGCCTCATACTCGTCATTAGCATAATTCAATTTGTCCTATCATAGATAGGATGACCAAATCCACTTATTTCCTTCAAGTTCATGCTTTTTATTCAGCCGAGGACTATACCAAACTCTATATTAGAGAGTTGGTTAGGTTACATGGAGTCCCAATATCTATCATCTCACATAGAGGTACCTAGTTTACCTCTCACTTCTGGAAAGCATTCCAAAAGGGTTTTGGTACCCAAGTTCACCTCAGTACATCCTTCCACCTTCAGACAGATGGTCAAGCAGAAAAGGACCATTCAGATTTTAGAAGATATGTTAAAATAATGCATGATTGTTTTTAAAGGTAGTTAGGATGACCATTTGCCTTTGATTGAATTCGCATATAATAACAGGTCTCATTCCAGCATTCAGATGGCTCAGTTTGAGGCTCTCTATGGTAGGAGATGTAGATATCCAATTGGTTGGTTTGAGGTTGGTGAAGCCACAGTAGTAGGTCCGGACTTAGTGTTTGATGCCTTAGAGAAGATTCAGTTGATCAGAGAAAGACTTAGGGCAGCCCAGAGCAGACAGAAATCATATGCATATGTAAGGAGAAAAGATCTTGAGTTTTTGATCAGTGATTTTGTGTTCTTGAAAATCTCTCCCATGAAGGTGGTGAAGAGGTTTGGAAAGAAGGGGAAACTCAGTCCCTGGCATGTCAGTCCTTATAGAATTCTTAGCTTTTTTGAAAAGGTAGCTTACGAGCTTGAGTTCCCTTCAGATCTAGCTTCAGTGCACCCAGTATTCCATGTCAGCTTGCTAAGGAATGAATTGATGACCTAGCAGTCATAGTTCCCTTAGAGGGCGTAGATATTAAGAATGATCTCTCTTTTGAAGAGGTTCTAAAGTATTCCAGATCCTTGTTCATCAGATTTGTAGATCGAAAGTTCCCTTGGTCAAAGTTCTTTCGTAAAATTAGTCCATTGAGGGAGCTACTTGGGAAGCATTAGCAGATATACAAACCAAGTATCCTCACCTCTTCTCCACAAATTTAGATTCAGCTAAAGGTAACAGTCTCCCTTAGCTTTACTCAGTTTGATATTCTGTTACAGATATAAACCTAAAATTCTTTACTATTGCATATTCAGTTATGCATTCACTAATCAGTTCATCCATGTATTCATACATCAGATATGCATGTTTATTATGAAATTTCTTCTTTTTAGTAGTTTTAGTCATGTATTCCATGCATCAGATATGCATGTTCAATGTGTAAACTCAGTCTATCAGTGTTTCTTAACTTAATCAGACTCATTCAAGGACAAATGTTTCCAAGGGGGAGATATCATAATACCTCGTATCTTCCTAGCTTAATTTCACTCTCAGTACATGAGTATTCATATATAATTTTTGAAATACTCAGCATTTTTTAGTTTAGAGCTTACCATTGCATAGGAAATTCAGTCATCTTTCTAACGATATAAAATTTTCCCAAATCCGATACCAGGGCGAAGAGTTATACCATTTTTAGTAAAATAGTGTACCACCTAGTACTTCACCGAGTTGCGGAGAGGGTGAAAATGGCAATTGTCAAAATATAGTGAGCCATCGCAATCCCACCACAGCGCTCCACCAACCATTTTCCCAATTGTCACTTTCCAGTATGACTCCACGATTATGGCACATCGCGCCAAGGGTTAAATTCGCACACAGTGGGGTACCATGATTGTACCGTATCGTGCCAAGCTTCTAGTTCCTAGTTTTCCAGTTTCCATTGAGCTGGCCCAATTTCAACGTATCGCGCCAGAGTATAAAATTAGGATTTTTAGTCAGTTCTGAGTTTTAATTCTACAGCCATGTCATTTTTTCACGATATTCTCAGTCAAGCTATGATCCTTAGACTTCAGACAGTCTTATGACTCAGGAAATTTCCATGATCTCATAAACTCAGCTAGTTTTCAAATGTCAGTAGTATTTCGCCAGTCAACGGAATTTAGTAACTCAATTTATGTTCAGTTCACTAAATCATGTTTATTATCTATTCAGATGGGAGTAGAAATTAGCACCGAGCGAACCCAAGTATGGGAGCTCACCTATTTTATGAGGGTGTGATTATTAGAAGAAATCCTTGCATTGTAGAACTATGTAGCCTGCTTAGGTTGAGACATTATAGCCTACTATATGAGGGTAGATGAGGTGGCTTATCCTACTATTTTAGGGTTGCCACCGTTCTCACTAGAGTTACCTGTTATATTAGGGTTACTCACATATTATCCTTACCAGTGGTGCGGTATTGACACGCTTCTAATCAGGGCATAGATTGGATCCTAATTCAGCTATAATGGATCATTTGGGGCATTTCGGTTAGATGACTACCTCCAACAGTCTCAGTATCAGTCTCAATATAAGAACTAAGATAGTTTTTTTGAATTTAGGACTATTAGATATAGTCAACTCAGATACAGTACGGAACTTAGCTAGTTCTATCAGATTCAGGACTGTCAGATATAGTCACTCATGTTATCAATTATAAGAATTTAGTGATTAGTCATGTTAGTCGTCAGGATACTCATGTTATCACGATTTCAGATATAGTTACTATGTATGTAAGCATGTACTCTCACGTTCGTATTAGTCAGTTAGCTAGTATTATTCATGCATATAAACCCCATACATTCAGACTACCTCACATGCATACCAGTATATTTAAAGTACTGACGCATTTGTGCTGTGGTGTCTTATATCATAGGTTCAGAGACACGAGCTCCAGAGCATCAGTAGATTCTAGTCTCAGCTGTCAGAGTTAGCAGTTTGTCCTCATCTTTCGAGGACATGATCATTATTTTACTAGCTCAGTAAGTAGTTTATTAATTGGAGTTAGTTGGGGACATGTCCCACCAACTCCTTACTCAGACAGTTCCATCAATTAGAGGCTTTCCAGACTATTATGTTTAGATAGTTATTTTATTTGTTTTAGGTATTTCATACCCCGTTTAGATGTTATGTTTTACTTCAGTTATGTGAACCTTATGACCTTCCAGTTTATGTTTCTGCATTATTCAATATATAATGTAGTATACAGGTACATATATCAGTCATGGGTTAGCTTATGGTCCTTTGTAGTCATGAGCACCGTATAGCATTTCAGGTACCATATTTAGGGCAATACTGTGAGGTATGCTCTTACTATGTTGGAAGACAATAGGTCAAGAATGAGTAAGTTTGTATCTGGTGTAGCTGAAGTGTGGCTAAGAAGTGTAGGACCACCATATTGTTTAAGGATATGGACTTATCTAGACTCATGGTTCATGCCCAGTAGATTGAGGAGGAGAAGCATAAGGAGAGGGGGAGAAAGAGAATAAGAGGGATAAAATAGGTTGTTTTAACTTTTCTCAACCTAGGACTGAAGGCGGTAACTGTTCTTAGTTTTGTCAGATATTTTTAGACCTAGATCCATCTTCATGTAGTGTGCCAGTACCTAATTTCAGGCATGATAGTAGAGATAGATATTTAGGCTCTAAGTCCCAGGGAAGTGTGTATAATGGTTGCACTAATCCACTTTACCTAAAATGTTGTAGGAATCATAAAGGTGAGTCTAAGGGTGTTGTCATTTTTGTGTTGAAAATTTGGAGGTGCTATCTTTATGGGGTTTATGTTGATGTATTAACTGACCATAAGAGTTTATAGTACGTGTTCACGTAGAAAGATCTGACTCTTCATTAGATAAGGTAGCTTGAGTTATTAAAAGATCATGATATGAGTGTGTTGTATCATCCGGGCAAGGACAATGTAGTGGAAGATGCCCTTAGTTGATTTTCCATGGGTAGTGTTGCTCATGTTGAGAAAGATAAGAAGAAGTTAGTAAGGTTTATCAGCTTGATAGATTAGGCGTTAGGTTGGTTAATTCAACTAAAGGTAGTATATGGATTTAGAATTGTTTGAAATCCTCATTGGTTGCCGAAGTGAAAGAAAATCAAAATAGGTATCCTAGTTTTGTTAAGTTAAAAAAGGCAGTTAGAGATCAGAAAGTAGAGGTTTTCTCTTAAGGAGAGATGATGTGCTTCATTGTCAGAGCAGGTTATGTGTTTCGTGTGTTGATGGTTTGAGACAACAAATATTTGCAAAAGTGCATAGTGCATGATTCTCTATCAACTAAGAGCTACTAAGACACACCGTGATTTGCAGAAAATATACTGGTGAAATGGTATGAAGAAGGATATTGCAAAGTTTTGTATAAGTGTTCAAATTGTCAACAGGTTAAAGTTGAGTACCAAAGGCCTAGTAGTATGCTTGAGGAGTTTAGTTTCCCGACTTGGAAGTTGAAAATGGTGAACATGGATTTTGTGATAGTGTTGCCTCATACACGTCATCATCATGATTTGGTATGGGTCATTGTTGATAGAATGACCAAATCAACTCATTTCTTGCCAGTTCATACTTTGTACTCAGCTGAGGATTATGCCAGGCTTTATCTTAGGGAGTTGGTGAAGTTACATAGGATTCTATTGTCTATCATTTTAGATAGAGGTACTCTGTTTACCTCTCACTTTTGAAAGGCATTTTAGAAGGGTCGGGCACCCAAGTTCATCTCAGTACAACTTTTTATCCCCAGATAGATAGTCAGGAAGAGAGGACTATTCAGACCTTAGAGGACATTTTGAGGGAATGTGTTAGTGACTTTGAAGGTAGCTGGGATGACCACTTGCCTTTGATTGAGTTTGCCTATAACAACAGTTATCACTCCAGTATTCAGATGGCTCAATTTGAGGCTTTCTATGAAAGGAGATGTAGATCTCCCATTTTTTGGTTTAAAGCAGGTGAAGCTACTTTAATAGGGCCAAATTCAATTTTTGAGGCAATGGAGAATGTTCAGTTGATTTGGGCGAGGTTGAAGACAACCCAAAACCATCAAAAATCTTATGCAAACGTGAAAAGGAGGGACCTTGAGTTTTAAGGTTGGTGATTTGGTCTATATAAAGATTTTTCCTATGAAGGGCGTGAATAGATTTGTCAAGAAGGGGAAAATCAGTCCCCACTAATTTGTCCCTTACAGAATCTTGAACCAATTTAGAAAGGTAGCTTATGGGATTAAGTTTCCTACAGACTTAGCATCAGTACATCCGGTGTTCCATGTTTCCTTGTTAAAGAAATGCATCGATGATTTAGTTGTTGTTGTTTCTTTAGAAAGTATTGATATCTAGGATAGACTTTCCTATGAAGAAGTCCCAATTGAGATCCTTGATTATCAGATTCGTAGGCTAAGGAATAGAGAGGTTCCCTTGGTTAAAATTCTTTGAAGGAATCAGTTCATTGAGGAAGCTACTTAGGAAACAAATATGTATAGCTAGTACCCTCATCTTTTCTCCACAAACTCAGATCCAACTTGAGGTAATGATTTTCCTTAGATTGAATCTTTTTCGTTCTCAGTTTTAGCTATGTAACCATTCTTATGTCATTGCATGCATTCACGAAATCAATTCAGCTTATGCGTCATGCTCCAGACTTATGTAATCATGTTCCAAATCATACATGTTCAGTATATGACCTCAGTTTCCTTAGTATTCTCAGTCTAACCTAGTCTCATTCGAGGATGAATATTTCCAAGGAGGAGATATTATAATACCCCATAATATTCAAAGCTCGATGTAATTCTTTGTTGCATGCTTAAGGGGTCCAAAGCTTGAAAATTTCACCAAGTGTTGAGGACTTAGTAATTTTTAAGACCCTTAAACTGTATTAATTTTTATTTTTGCCTTCCCGATCCTAAAATATTGGTTTTCGAGTTGATTAATGTTTAGGGAGATTAAAAGTATGTCTCAAAAGAGTTTTAGGATTTTTGGATGAGTATCGGGGCATGTTTGGATGGCTAAAGAAAAGGAGCAACATAATAAATCCACGATGCGTTGCTTTCTCCCCTGAAGTAAGCTGCGCGACATGTGTCTCTCTCCCACAGTGAGAGAGGCATGACACATTGCTCTGTCTGACATAGTTAGATGGTTTAAGTTCCCTATGGGTATTTGAGTTATTTTCCTCAACATTAAAAGTAATGTTCAGTTATATTTATTTTAATTCAGTACCAGTGTCAGTTCAGTTGGGAGTAGGATTTAGCATCGAGTGAACCTAGGGATGGGGGCTCACCCGCCAATTAGGATTGGGTCCTTTGTAGCAGTCCCTAAGATCTAGAACTTTGTATACAACATAGGATTATGAGAGTTCACCCACCAGTTTAGGACTGAAACTTACTTAGGGGTCACCCATAAGTTTAGGCCTGACTCCCTAGTCCTTCAGGAGATCAGATTAGTGGATCCACACAACCAGTGTTAGTACCCCTGGCAAAGTACTAATACCCTTCCAACTGGGGTTATAGGTTATACCTCGATTAGCTCAAATTAGGGCATGTCAGTTATATGATACCTCCTAAAGTTTTAGTCAGTATGTCAGTGTATCTCAACTCAGGTTTGATTCACCAAGTGTACAGATTTATCAGTTATTCAGTTACACAAATTTTAGCCTTTTAAATATTTAGAATATTTCAGTAACATGATTATGCTTGGTATTTCATTCTTACACATTATTATATGTTTATGCATTCATGCTCAGTTTTCTCATACATTTCAGTCAGTCCTTATCTCACATACCAGTACATTCTTAGTATTGACCACATACTTTTATTTACTCTATGTTGTCTTATAATATAGGTTCAGACTCTCTGTTTCCTGACCATTCTTAGATAGCTTAGCGTTACCCAACATCATTAGTGGTGTGTCCTCATCCATAGAGGATATGATATATTTTATCAATTATTTTAGTCTTTCCTTACTTTCAGTCAGTCGGAGTTAGTTAGTGTTTGTCCCATTAACTCCTTATGATTTTAAAAGGCATCCAGACAATCAGTCAGTAAATAGTTGTTCAGTTATTCAGTATTATTAGTTGTTATAGAAATTTAAGAATTGTCACATATATTAAGTATTCATATTTTTAGTATTTTATCAGTTTATCTTCTGTATATTCTATTTTAGTGTCACTTACTTAGTTCTCAATGCAGGTACCAGCTCATGGGTTAGCTTGTGGTTACTTGTGACCATAAGCACCGTTCTTGTGACTAGGGGGTAGCCTTGGGTCATGATAAAAATTGGTATTAGAGCCTACGGTTTTAAAATATCTTAGAGAGTCTAAAACCCGCATTGAGTAGAGTCTTGTGCATGGGTGTGAAGCGCACAACACTTATAGGCAAGAGGCTATGAGACATTTTAAGAAAGTTTCCCTTCTTTTAGTGTTCATGTCATGTGAAAGAGCATGATCTCTATTCAATTCCTCTTTCCACCTCATCCTTTATTTCATTTATAGATAATGCCTTCTAAAAAAAAAATAACAAAAGAAGGAACGAGGATCATTCTTCACCAGCACCTATTTAGGAAGATCCCCTAAATGAGCATGTCTCTTACACCTAATTCAAGGCCACTTTCACTACCTTAGCCCATTCTATAGCTACTCATAACAACTAACAGACCATTTTCCCAGCCAATCCAATGTTAAATATAGCTGCAGTTAGGATTCGGGAATTCACTTAAATAAATTGCCCTTTATTTTTGAGATGTAAGTCTAAGGAGGAACCGAAGGAGTTTCTGGACATGGTGTAAAAAGTGACAGATATCATGGGTGTCACTTTGAGTGAGGTCCAGAGTTGGCTAAATACCAGTTGCAGGATGTACCTCATACCTAGTTTAAACAGTGAAAGGAGGACCGAGGTGTTGATGCAAGGCCGGTAGAGTGGGAGGAGTTTGCCATAACTTTCTTGGATATGTTCTTCCCCCTAGAGTTGAGGATAGATAATGTTCAGGAGTTCATCAATTTGAAATAGGGTAATATGAGCATGAAGGAGTACTAACTTAAGTTTACATAGTTGGCGAGGTATGCTCCTACTATGGTGGCGGACAATAGGTCCAGAATGAGTAATTTTGTAACTGGTGTAGTTGATAGTATGGTCAAGGAGTGTAGGACCTCCGTGTTGATTAATGAGATAGACCTATCTAGACTCATGGTTCATCCTCAGTAGATTGAGGAAGAGAAGCATAAGAAGAGAGAGAGAGAGAGAGAGGATAAGAGGGCCAAAATAGGTACTTTTAACTTTTCTCAGCCAAGGTAAGAAGGTGATAACCATTATTAATTCCGTCATAAGTTTTCATCCTTAGCTCTATCTTCAGTTAGTGCACCAATGCCTAAGTTCAGGCAAGAAAGCCGAGATAGAGCTCCAAGCTCTAAGTCCCAGGGCAGTATGAATAGTGGCCACACTCATCTGCTTTACCAAAAATATAGTAGGAATCATCAGGGTGAGTGTAAGGCTGGACATGATGTGTGTTTTTGATATGAAAAGTTAGGCCACAGGATCAGGGAGTGCCCAGCGGTTTCCCAAAAGGGAAAGAATTAGCGCCAAAAGTCCAGTAGATTTTTTATCAGCTCCAGCAGGTTGCTCGACTCAGCAAATTGCCATGTCCAGTGCCACCTTTGGGCAGCATAAGAACAAACTCTATGCTCTCCAAAATCATTATGATCATGAAAGTTCTCCCATTATGGTTATGAGTACATTACAAGTCTTCCATTCATGTTCATGCAATACTAGATCCTGGAGCTTCACTTTGCTTTGTGACTCCTTACATAGCTTTAGACTTTGGTGTTAATCCAGAAATGTTACTATGGCCTTTTTCAGTGTTTACCCCAGTGGGTAAGTCTATTGTATCGAGATGGGTATATAGAGATTGCCCTCTCACAGTTTCCCAAAAAGTTACTTTAGTTGATCTCTTGGAGTTAGGATCACGGATTTTGATGTCATTCTCGGCATGGATTTCCTCCTCTCATGTTATGCCTCAGTTGATTTTTGAAACAAATTTGTCAAATTTAGTTTCCTAATGAACCTGTCATTGAATGGAGAGGTAGTAATTCAGTGCTTAGGGGTCATATTGTTTCATATCTTAAAGCCAAAAATATGATATCTAAGGGGTGTGTTTACCATCTTTTCCGAGTCAAGGACTCAAATTCAGAGATCTCGAGTCTTGTGTCAGTTCCAATACTAAGTGAAATTTTATAAGTTTCCCCTGAAAATCTTCCCGGAGTTCCTCCCGAAAGAGAAATTGACTTAGAAATAAATCTTTTTCCAGATACCCAACCTATCTCTATTCCACCCAATAGAATGGCTCCAGTTGAGCTTGAGGAATTGAATTAACATTTAAAAGATCTATTAGATAAAGGTTTTATCAAGCCTATTATTTCTCCATGAAATGATCCGGTCTTGTTCGTGTGTAAGAAAGATGGTTCTCTCAGGTTGGTCATTGATTACCATCAACTGAACAAAGTCACAATCAAGAATAATTATCCACTTCCCATAATTGATGACTTATTTGACCAACTTCAGGGTGAAAGTTATTTTTCTAAGATAGACCTCAGATCCGGATATCATCAGCTCAGAGTTAGAGAATGTATCATTCCAAAGACAACCTTCAGAACTCAGTATAGTCACTTTGAATTACTAGTTATGTATTTTGGACTAAGAAATGACCCTACAACTTTCATGGACTTGATGAACAGGTTTAAGTAGTACTTGGACATGTTTGTAAATCTTCATTGATGGTATCCTTGTCTATTGCCGTAATGAGAATAATCATGCAAATTATCTGAGGGTATGCTGATGACCCTTACAGATCATCAGTTATTCGCCAAGTTCAGTAAGTGAAAAATTTGTCTAAGATTAGTAGCTTTTATTGGCCATATAGATTCCGATGATGGCATCTAAGTTGACCCTCAAAAGATCAAATTAGTGAGAAATTGGCCTTAACCTATCTCTTCATCAGATATCAGTTTCTTGGGTTTGACTAGCTATTATAGGTGGTTTGTTGAAGGGTTTTATTTTTTTGAATCCCCATGTCCTAATTGACTAAGAAAAGGTCAAATTTTAGTGGTTAGATTATTGTGAGAAGAACTTTCAGTTGTTGAAGACTCAACTCATTTCCACCCCAAATTTGACTCTGCCAGATGGCACAGATGGATTTGTAGTTTACTGTGATACTTTTAGAGTTGGTCTTAGTTGTGTTTTGATGCAGAGAGGCAAGGTCATAGTGTATGCCTCTAGACAACATAAACAACATGAAAAGAACTATCCTAACCAGTATCTTGAGTTGGCAGCTGTCACTTTTGCCTTAAAAATTTGGAGGTACAATATTTATGGGATTCATGTTGATGCGTTCACTGACCATAAGAGTTTACAATACATTTTCATGCGGAAAGATCAGAATTTTATTTAGAGAAAGTAGCTTTAGTTTTTAAAAGATTATGATATTAGTGTGTTGTATCATCCGGGAAAGGCCAATGTAGAGGAAGATGCCCTTAGTTGATTTCCAATGGATAGTGTATCTCATGTTGAGGAAGATAAGAAAAAGTTAGTCAGTGAGGTTCATCAACTTGCTAGATTAGGCGTTAGGTTGGTTGATTCAGCTGAAGGTAGTATATGGTTTCATAATGGTTCAGAATCCTCATTGCTTGCCGAAGTGAAAGAAAAGCAAGATAGGATCCTAGTTTGGTTAAATAAACTTATACATATGGGCTAAAGTACCCATGGATAACCTGCTAAGAGCATCGGCGACTATGTTAGCTTTATTTGGATGGTAATGAAGACTCATATCATAGTCTTTCAATAAGTCGAGCCATCTCCTCTGCTTGAGATTCTACTCCTTTTGAGTAAACACATACTGAAAACTTTTATGATCGGAAAAGATATCAACATGAACCCCATAGAAGTAATATCACCAAATCTTCAATGCAAAAACTACTGCTAACAATTCCAAGTCATGAGTAGTGTAGTTTTCTCGTGAACTTTTAATTGCTTGGAAGCATAGGCCACCACCCTACCATGCTGCATAAATACGCAACTAAGACCAATACGAGAAGCATTAAAATACACTACAAAACCATCATTATCCTCGGGCAAGGTCAAAATTGGAGCCAAAGTGAATTAATCTTTTAACTTTTCAAAACTACCCTCACGCACATCCAGCCATAAGAGCTTGACCTTCTTCTGGGTCAACTTAGTCAATGGGGCTGGTAACGTCGAAAAGCTCTCCACAAATATCCTATAGTAACTGGATAGACCCAAGAAGCTCTAAATATCAGTAGGAGTCATAGGTCTTGGACACTTTTTAACCGCTGCAACCTTTTGTGGATCCACCACGATCTCTTCACTAAAGATAACATTACTAAGAAAAGTCACTACCTTAAACCAAAATTCACACTTAGAGAACCTGGCATACAAACGATGATCCTCCAAAGTTTACAATATGGCATAAAGGTGATCAACATGATTTGCTTCACTTTTAGAGTAGGCCAAGATATCATCAATGAAGACTATGACAAACAAGTCTAAGAACGGACAGAAGACTCTATTCATCAAATCCAAGAATGTCGTCGGGGCATTGGTCAACCCAAAGGACATAATTAGGAACTCATAGTGAACATATCGGATTCTAAAGGCAGTCTTGGGGATATCCGCTTCCCTAATATTTAGGTGATAATAAGCTGACCTAAGATCTATCTTTGAGAAACACTTTGCACCTTGAAGTTGATCAAACAGATCATCAATCCTAGAAAGAGGATATTTATTCTATATGGTCACTTTGTTTAACTAACGATAATCAGTGCACATATGATGGGAACCATCCTTATTGCGCACAAACAACATGGGAACACCCCAAGGAGACACACTAGGATGAATAAAACCTTTATCTACGAGGTCTTTCAACTGCTCCTTAAGATCTTTTTCCTCTACCGAAGCTATTCTACAAGGAGGGATAGAAATTGGACGAGCGTCATTAGGAAAGACCTCGGAAACTCATTAACCATGAGAACAGATTCTAGAGAAGAACCATCCTTGTTAGAATCTGTAACTCAGACCAAATAATACAAATACCCTTTAGGGATCAACTTACGATCTCTAAGATATGAGATAAACCTTTCCTTAGGAACTAAAGAACCCCCTTCCCATATAATAACTAGATCATTAGAGAATTTAAATGTAACTGTACGGGTCCGACAATCTAAGGAAGCATAGTATGAATTTAACCAATCCATCCCCAGAATAAAATCAAAATCAACCATATCCAACTCTATCAAGTCCACTAAAGTTTCTTCACTATAAAAAACTACTCACACCCCATATAGACTCTTCTAATAATCACAAAGTCTCCTACCAGGGTCAAAGATAAAATACATAACCATAAATAGGTCACATAAGAAAGAGTGGACCCTGGATCAAGAAAACAATACACATCAAAGGAGAAAAGTTTCAACGTACCCATTACAACGTTGAGATATGCCTCCAAATCCTGGCGTGTAGCAAGTGCATACAAGCAGTTTCAGCCAACATCGGTGATAGAAATAAAAGTAAAAGCCAAAATATCACCCTTTGATGGAGGAGTAGATGAGGTAGCAATAGGGGTCCTGTTGGCCCAAGAAGACACTAGAGAGGGGCACTCTCGTTGCATGTGCCCTATCTAACCATATCTAAAGCATCTTTTTCTCTTTTTCTCACACTGGCCATGATGATGCTGACCACAAAATCTACAAGGTAGGTTGGATGGAGCTGAATGAGCTCTACTAGTATGAGATTAGGCTCCCGATGCTCGAGGCCCACCGCTAAACTGAGATCGGTGTTCACCCGTTGACTTCAGGTAAGGAGCACTAGCTGAGTAAAATGAACCCGATCTCCCTGACTTATTCGTTGGCCACTTGCCACTATCTCTACTAATTTTCTTAGAAGGTATAAATTTCTTTCCTTGCTTTTCGCTAAACCTAATCTATTTCTTTTTATCTTTCTTCACGTATGCATATACACGACCAACCAAGAGATGTCCATGTATTTGATCAACAAAGCTGCCTTTTTCTTAAGAACAAACTCACGGGATAATCCCAAAACAAACTTACACATTCTAGCCCTGATGCTAGAAACCATCTCAGGAGCATATTCAGACAGTTGATAGAATTTCAAGGCATACTCCTTGAAAGACATCCTCCCTTGCTTTAAGTTCACAAACTCTTTCGCTTTCACTTCCCTTAAATCTTATGGAAAGAAACGATCCAAGAAGGCCACAAAGAAATCTTCCCATATAGCTTAACTAGTATCCATACTTTAAGACCATTCCCACCCTTCATACCATTGGTACGCTAAATATTTCAATTGGTAGAAAGAAAACTCAATGCCCTCAACCTCCGAAGCATGCATTGTCAGGAGGATCTTCTCTATTTTATCAATGACACTTTAAGGATATTCCTTTATCTTCGTATCTATAAACACAGGAGGGTACAACCTAATGAATTAACCTATCCTTGTGGGTTTGTAAGATAGTGTACTCAATCCACCATGTTTCAACTGACAGGCTACCAATTAAGTAAAGAGGTTAATGGAGCGACGAAAATCAACATTAGTAGCATCCTTATATGGTGACTGAGTAGGAGTGTCACTCTCATATGCAGGGTTAGTGGGGTTCACTATAACCCCATGAGCATAGTTAGATACCACAACCCTAGCTTAGGTTTAGACCCTAGAATTTAGATGAGCTCCATCCATAGGGACCTCAATCGGGATAGAAAAGTTTTCTTGAGTATCAGATGTCCTTGAAGGCATGATCTGAAAGATAAGAAAATAGATATTAGAGGAATCTAAGACCTTAGACTTTATAGGTCAAGATAGAAACACAAAAAAGAGAAACATTCATAAATGTCTTGTAGCCTTTCTTTTATAGGTGTGGCGTGCTACACACCCATAAAATACACCCTACGTGTCACAAGTTTGTAAACACCCAACTGAAAATGAACCTAGTATCTAATACCAACTTGACACGACCTAAAACTAATACATATCATACAGACATTTCAAGACCAATATGGAATAGAGATCGCCTCTTTAACACATCCTAACCATCGCCCAAATCCATAAGTGTCGGATGAACTCCGACTATAAATCAAGATAGCGAAAAAAAAACTAATATCATTAATTAGACAATGTATAAATATTTCATTTACATTAACATACTAACTAACATACCTAAGTCCACAATCATCCACAATATCTCTATAAATTTAATGTCTATAAATATGTCGGGACAAGCCTCCAATAACAGCCAAACCAAGTTTAAATTAGTCTATAACTAAAGATAAGAGACTATGACATGTATGACTTTGAAAGTAGGGAATATCACCACTTTAAATTGAATACACGAACCACTTCGATCACCTAGTCATTGCACAGGAAGAGAAGAAGAAGATTCTTCCCCTATGTCGAATGGGGACATAGTGTTCAGAGGTGGTTAGCAGTTGGAACACTAGCATATAACTCAAGTATAAGGAGAAAATAGAGTCATAATTTAAAACCAAGTCAAAACATCATATCCAACCACATTTATATACATTGGCATACGTGTAGGTACATAACATATTCGTAACATGCCAAAAGAAAACCAGACTGAGTCATGAAGTGGAGGACTCTAACCTTCCACCCTCACACTTTGGAAGAATTGGAATTCCCAATCACATGAATGAAGAGGACTTTTACCTTAAGTGATTTTGTTACGTGATGTTGGGTGTATTTATGCACCTTAGTGTTGCTATTCTAACTTATTTAGTCTTGTTTTGAGGATAATTCATGTGCTAGATATGATGAAGATGATATAAATAAGAATATAAGTGTTTAAGGATGTTCTTATAATATATAAAGGTGTTTTAAAGAAAGCATGTTCTTAAATCGATCAATTAGAGTTTAGGCAAGAAAATAAGTTTTACTAGCTTGAGCTAGGTGTTGTTCTAGTCTATTGTAACGGATTCTATTGTGTCTAATGAGTCCTTATTATTTTAATCTGTATTTATGAGTTGAAAAACTTTTTTATATTGTGCAAAGTTCAATTAAAATTAGCCAAGAGTCAACAATAAATTAAAGTGTAAAATGGTAAAGACTAGTGCTTCGTTCTAGTTTTTAGCTTGTAGTTCTTGACGTTGTGTTGGGTTCAACTCTAATTCTTGGTGTTTGATATGGTAGGATGCTTGAGGAGGTGATGTAGATGATATTTTGATGTTAAAAAAGCAGGAATTATACAAAAAATAACACCAAAATTCATGGATAAATGGAGGAGCTCTTAACACATAGTCAAAATTTTGGAAGCAACTTCCAGAGAGGGTATGTATATAAGCACGCATAGCCTCCTTTATTGTGGTGAACTAAAGACCATGCAGCCTCCTTTATTGTGGTTCACTATATTCCATGAAGCCCCCATTAGTGAGGTGCACTGTAGGTGGTGACGCCCCCTCCATTTACATGCCGACCTAAATCCATTCAACTATAAACAGAACAGTTACACATTTTGTTAATTATCTTTTTACATCTAGGAAAATTGATGGGCTGTTGCAACTTCATTTTTAGGTTTTAATAATTTAATTTAGATTCTTTATGTTTTTGATCATTCATACACTTATTTGGATGATGATTATGACTATTAGTGGCTAGGCACTCCCTTTTCGAGGTTAAGTCAAAGAACATGAAGACTATTGTTTTGAATTGTTTTTGTTCGATTTGCTTATAATTATTGGTTGTTTTTTATTCTTGATTTAACTATTTTGAGGATTGCTTACCCTTAGAATACATCAATTGTCAATCTTGTGATCTTGGGAAAGGGAATAAGAAGATAAAATGTGGAGATAAATAAAGTAGGGTTCGTATTCTTTTATGAAATAAGGAATTTGAATTAGCATCTAGGACAGAGATATACCTAGAAGCTTTACTTGATTCACACATAGGATGATAGCTTAAAGAACTTAATTTGGATAGTACATCCCCGCTCAATGATGAAGTTGTAATGTTTGAGTTAGGTAAATGATTAGAGGTCGGGAGACCAAGATTATGCAATTAACCCTACGAATCAACAACCAAGATAAGCAAGTTAACAATGAAGTTCAATAACATAGTATGATTGTTTGAAGTGCTTTAACCCTGGGATTTTCTCCGATTGACTGTCTCAAGACCTTTATTTTATGCATTGTTTACTTGACCTTAGTTTACAAATATTGAAAAACCCTCTTTTGGTTATGCTTGCATCAATTAATCTAAATTGTAAACTAGAAGTGAATAGTCATTGAAACAAGTCCATGTGGGATCGATATTTGGCTTTATTGAAGGCCACTATATTACTTGGTATACCACGTACACTTTCTTGTGAGCTTGGGCGCTTTCACGTTTTTGGCGCCATTTTCGGGGACTTGTAATTTGGAACTTATTTTTTTTTAGTTTTAATTTTAGATTTCTTTGGTGTTTTTACTCTTGGTCTTGGTTTTGTCTTTGCAAGAAATAGGTTTACAAAGTAGTAAGCTGGCAAAAGATCAAGACTTAGTAAATCAAGCTTTGAACTTGAAAAACTTTTCCATCAATGAAGGAGTGAAGCAATCCATCTCCCCCTGTATTCCATAAATAAAAAAAGATTAAGATAATCTTGCTATCATGGTTGATGAACAAGTTCCCGCAAGACGGTTAGAGAAATAGCAATCCCACTTCCAACAAATCTTACCTCACCTTTTAAAAAAACAATTATTAGGGGAAGGTTCAAGCTAAAGAACAATATAGTGCAACTGATGATTAGCAGTAGATAGTCCACAGGGCTTGCACATGAAGATCCACAGGTCCACTTTCAGAATTTCATTGAGCTCACTAACATATTCATTCTAGTAGATATGAATATTGATTATGTGAGGCAGACACTCTTCCCCTATTCACTTATTATGAAGCTAAAAAGTGGTTGAACTCTAAGCCATCAAATTACATCACGTCATGGGATGACTTGGCTCGAAAGTTCTTCATCTGATTTATTCCATCTGGCAAGACTGCAAAACTTTGTAGTGAGATTGTGAGCTTCAAACAAAGACAAATGAGAACCTCTATCATGCTTGGGAGAAGTTCAAGGCACTTCTTTAGGACTGTCCACATCATCAATAGTCCAATGAGGTACTTTCTCATCTTTTAAAAATTACTTGATCACAACAAAATTTTATTTCTGGATTTATATATAGGTGGTTAATCGTTGGAGTTGAATTATGATAAGCTATACACCTTATTGAACCGCATAGCATAAGAAAATCCAGAGTGGCATGGTGATTCAAGGATTGCTACTAAAAATATTATAGGTGTTTTAGAACTAGATCAGTTTACTACAATATCTGCTCAAATTTCTATATTACAAAATCAGTTGACTACGCAGCTTAGCAATATTAAATTGGGTGTTACACAACTTGTAGCCACGGTTAATGCAATCCAGCCAATTGCAGGATGGTGTGAAGTTTATAGTAATAGTGGTCAATCAGCTTCTATGTATGTTGTCAATTCTGAGTCTGTGATGTATGTGGAAAATGCTCAAAAGTAGAATTACAGGAATGTCTACACCATGAAGTGGAAGAATCTGCCACTGAATTAGCTGTGGAATGCCGAACAATAGTAAATTCAGAAACCTTAGGAACATGGAAATCTTTCAGTTAGCAACTTAAAAGAGATGATAAAATAGATTCTAACTATTCAAACACAGTTAGCTGCGGATGTAAAGAACCAAAAAATGGTTGTGAGAAGCTAAGGGTAACAGTTGGGACAGTTACAGCAAATACTAAATACCAGTCCTCAAGGTGGTTTGATAGAAGATACACAAAACCCAAAACAAGTAATGGCAATCACTTTGAGAAGTGTTAAGAGCTTGATGAAGAACCTCCAAAGGCAATTAAGGATGTATATATTGATGTGGTTACTAAATAGAGAAGTGACAGAGTTATTGAAAAGTTGAGAAAGTTTGAGTACTCAAAAAAAATAATTGTTGCAGAAGTGAAGAAGCAGATGCCACATCTTTCTTTCTCACACAAGCATAACAAAGCAAAGGAGGATGCATATTTTAAGAAGTTCTTTGACACGTTCAGAGAGCTTCACATTAAACTTCCTCTTTTAGATATTTTGCAGAGAATGACCTAGTTTGCTAAGTACTTGAAGGATGTGGTTGCTAATAAGGTAAAACTGTAGAAAGTTGAAACGGTAGCACTTACTGAAGAGTGTATCACTGTAATAACATAGAAGACTCCAAAAGCTTAATGACCCAAGGAAGTTTGCTGTCCTCATTCAAATTGGAAATAGTGAGGTGGTCTACACATTGAGTGATTTAGGGGCAAGTGTCAACTTGATGCCCCTATGTTTGTTCAATACATTGGGCTTTAGAAAGTCACAAACCACCTTTATGTTGGTAATCAGGATATCATCGATTGAGCTCAGTGCTACTGTAGTTGGCAAACAGGAGCATAGCCCGTCCTAAAGGAGTGATAAATAATGTCCTCATAAAGGTTGGTAAATTTATTATTCTTGTTGACTTTATTGTTCTAAATTTTCAGGTAGATGAATAGGTACCAATCTTAGGGCATCCATTCTTAGCGATGGGAGGTGCGTTGATTGATGTAAGAGAGGGTACATTCACCATAAGGTTGGAGGATGAAAAGGCAATCTTCAAAGTATAAAAAAAGCTAAGCACGCTATCCTATTATAAAGATCTGTGCATAATTACTTTTATTGAATGGGATAAATGTGGGGTGGTTAGCCTGCCATAGACCTCTTCGGACACCCTCATTGAGAACCCTAAGCCATAGCCACCAAATCCCAACATGATGCAACTGGATGAGCCTGAAAAGGTTGAAGTTGAGAATGCTATTGACCTTGAGAGTTCACACTCAAGAGGTTATAAATGAATTTGAAAATAACTCCCAAAGGGGATTAAAAGGATAAAAGAATTTGGTTAAGTTGAGTTGGGTTACACCACGACACTAAATTAGGCGCTTTTTGGGAGGCAACCCAAGGTAAGTAGGTATGTTTTAGATTTAGTTTTTAGTTCTTACTTCACATATTTTTTGTTTTTATTGAGTCATAGGTTAATGGGAAGTCCAAGTACAAAAATTCTTAGCTAAGGAGCATGGCAAAGACTGAGTATGGGGTCATTAGACCCTCTTGATGTGTAAAAATACTACTAGATAGGCCTAGAGGCCTCAGGTAGTATTTCTATCTCTACTTTTAAATTATACTTTGGGGAAAAAGTAGAATTTTTAAGTGTGGGGTAGGGAAAATTCCCAATTTTTAGGGTAAATTTAAATTTTTTTGTTTTAGGAATAAATAAGATGTTCTTGTTGGTGCCATATTTGACTGCATGATGCAAATGTTTGGTTTATAAAAGCATGTTGATTATGTGAATTGCTACTTTTAGACTCCTAGGTAGGGTATTACTAGTTTTTAGACACCTAGACTCATGATTATGACTCTTGTACTTACTGGCTTATTGTTAAATTCACGCTATTGTTTGGTTGAGTCTCTATGATGATCCTACGTGATTTAAGCATGTGCCCTGTGAGTGTGAGATATTGTATATTCTTTGTTGCATGTGATTTCTAGAACTTTCCTAGTGTGTGTGCGAAGCAAAATAAAGAGTGTGGTTTTAGGAGATGATATAGGCATTTCTTTGGTAGCTTTGTGTCATACCTTCTTTTTGACCTACACATGAGCATAATCCTAGAAAGCCCCTTTGAGCCTCTTGCTTTTTCTTTGGAAGCCTCATGTGTAGCTTAATCCCTTTTTTGATATACCTTAATTTGATCCAAATCTCCTAAGTGCTTTATTATAAAATTTGTGAGTTAAGGAGTGTGAAATTGAAGAAGGAGGAGTTGAAATTGAAGCCCCTAAAGCATTAGCTATTGGTATTCAAAAGAATTATTATGTGTTGTAGTGGGGAGTTGAGTAATAAAAAGGATAAAAATTTTATTCAAATTGAATGAGTTGTGCATAGAATACTCCCACCATAGTGTACGTAAATGAGATTAATGAGATGGGGTGAAAAATAAAATAGAATGAGGTAGACAAAAGTTGTGTAATATGGTTGCTAAAGTTGAATTGAATGTACAAAGTGATGTATCAAAGCACTTAGGACAGAGTCACTATTCTAAAATACTTCCTACCCGTCCCTTAGCCTACATTCCAACCATTAAAGACCTATTGATCCTTAGCTTCATCATTATGATATTAGTGGAGCACGACACTAAGGTAAAGCCTATGGTTCATTATGTGTAACTTGTGAATTCCTTATGAGAGGGAGCGAAATTTGTTTCTTTTACCCATTGTGATAAATTGCATTATTGTGAGTGATTATGGGTAACTCTCTTATTATGAGGGACATATGTTTGATAAATGTGGGTGTTTTGTATGATTTCCTTTATTGAGAAATATGCATAAGTTTTCCACTTGTTGAGTCAATTCTTGAGTCTAGGATGTTTCGGAGTAGTGTTCATGAGCTTTCAATTGTCTAAATAACATGCTTAGTGTAAAAACCTACATTTTATGTAGTCAATCAGTTCTATCTTGTGTGTCTTGTAGTAGTAGAAGTTTAGAGTCTCCGAAACTTCTGATGCTCAGAGTAAACAGTTGTTCGAGGATGAACAAGACTTTAAGTGTGGGGTGGTGATGTTGGGTATATTTATGCAGCTTAGTGTTGCTATTTTAGCTTGTTTAGTCCTATTTTGAGGATAATTCGTGTGCTTTATGTAATATAGATTATATAAATAAGAATATAAGTGTTTAAGGATGTTTTTATAATGTGTATAGGTGTTTTCAAGCAAGTGTGTGCTTAAATTGATCATTTAGAGTCTACGCAAGAAAACTAATTTTACCAGCTTGAGCTAGGTGTTGGTCTAGTCTATCGTAATGGATTCTACTGTGTATAGTGAGTCCTTATGATTTGAATGTGGATTTATGATTGGAAAAACTTTTATATAGTATGAAAAGTTCAACTGAAATGAGTCAAGAGTCAACAATAAGTTAAAGCGTAAAGTGGTCAAGACTAGTGCTTCATTCGAGTTTTTAGCTTGTAGTTCTTGATGTTGTGTTGAACTCTAGTACTTGGTGTTTGATGCTGTAAGATGATTGAGGAGTTGATGTAGATGTTATTTTTATGTTTAACAATCTATAATTGAAATAAAAATAACACCACAAGGGATGGATAAACGGAGGAGCACTTAAAACTTAGTCAAAATTTATGAAGCAACTTCCAGAGAGGGCATGTAGATAAGACCGCACAACCTCATTTATTGTAGTGCACCAGAGCCCGCACAACCTCCTTTACTGTGATGCACTAGATAATACAGAGCCCCCATTAGTTCAGTTCACTATAGGATGTGATGCCCCCTACATTTACATACCGGCCTAAATCCATTCAACTATAAATAGAACACGTTACACACTTTTGTAATAATATTTTGACGTCTTGGGAAATTGAGGTGCTACTGAAACTTTGTTTTTAGGTTTCAATTACTATAATTTAGCTTCTTTATGTTTTTGATCATTCACATAATTATTTGGATGATGATTATGACTATGAGTGGCTAAGCACTCCCTTTTCGGGGTTAATGCCAAGAATATGAAGACTATTGTTTTGAATTGATTTTATTTGATTTGCTTATCATTATTGGTTGTTTTTTTATTCTTGATTTAACTATTTTGAGGATTGATCACCCTTAGAATACATCAATTGGCAACCTTGTAATCTCAGAAGAGGGAATAGGAAGATAGAACATAGGGATAAACAAAGTAGGGTTCATATTCATTTATAAAATATGGAATTTGAATTAGTGTCTAGGACTGGGATGTACCTAGAAGCCTTACTTGAGTCACACGTAGAATGATAGCTTAAAGAACTTTATTGGTCTAATACATCCCCACTCAATCATGTAGTTGTAATGTTCAAGTTAGGTAAAAAATTAGAGGTTGGGAGACCATGATCATGCAATTAACCCTACGAATCAACAACCAAGATAAGCAAGTTGACAGATGAAGTTCAATAACATAGTATGATTGATCAAAGTTCTTTAACCCTGGTCTTTTCTCCTATTGATTATGTCAATACCTTTATTTTATACATTGTTTACTTCACCTTAGTTTACAAATATGAAAAACCTTCTTTTGATTAAACTTGCATCAATTAGACAATATTTCGAACTAAAACTGAATAGTCGTTGAAAAAAGTCCCTGTAGGATCAATATTTGGCTTTGTTGAAGGTCACTATATTACTTGGTAGACAACTACAGTTGCGTGTGCACTTTGGTGCTGTCATTTGGAAAGGGACTCTAACCTCCAGCAATTTGACTAGGCAAGGGACTTTAACCTCAAGCCGTGTCATTAGTCAAGGGACTTTAGCCACAAGTGAATTGATTTGGTGAAGGACTCTAAACACAAACAATTTCATTAAGAAAGGGACTCTAACCATAAGCCATATTATTAGGCAAGGTTCTTCAACCACAAGCCATCTTATTAGGAAAGGGTCTTCAACCACAAGCCGTCGAAACCATCATTAGTCGACATTGGGACTCTAACCCTTTTACCATACATCAATATCCATTTAATTCAACACTTAGGGATTCTAGCCTATTTAAGCAATTCAACGACATAAATGACCATGAGGTTTTCATGGAACCATTTATCAATCAAACACTTTAATAAGCCAATTCCTAAACTCAATTAATTATTCAATTCAATTTATAGTCTTTAAGACACTCTCAAATCCATTCATTCTTCATTACGCTCTTATTCCACACTTTAGTTCAAACACAATTCAAGTTTATATTTAGGGACTTTAACCCTTTTAGCCATCAAAATATAAAAATTAAAAGATATCTTATTACCTGGCTAACAAGGTATTTACCATACCATTTTCCAACCACTTATACTTATTGGTCCGTCCATTACCCTAGTTCATAATATCATCAATATGTGACTAGACATTTCTCTTAGATATTTTCACAAATACCTTGTGGGCATGCCTTTACCATGGCCAAAATAAAAGTGCAAATCATCAATATTAGGGCTAATCAAGACCCATTTTTTAAAACACAAACAACAAACACCCACATGTGCAAATCATCACCAATTTTATGTATAAACACAAGTCTAACTAGAACAAACATTACTCATCACTAGGCATCAAAACCCTTAACATTTGATTTCAAATTATCATTCACAAATCTTAATCCATGTTTAAAATACATGATATTTGAACGAATAATAAGGTAAGGAGTCACATTCCTTAAACAAGATGATTCCCCAAAGAAACTTGACTCCACTTTTGCCTTTAAATGAACACCCCTTGGAACTCTAGCCTCCAATCTTCAAAAATATTTTTATAGGGTATTTGGGAGGTTTTGATATTGCAAATGAGTGTTTAGGAGGACACAATACATTATATAGTGACGGTAATTAAGGGTTTTGGGATGAAAAATTTCCATAAATCCCTTGACTTAAATGCTGAAAAGTGACTTCCCAGGTGGGTACGACTGACTTAGCTCAAATGTAAGACTCATACCCTAACATATGACCATGGGGAGGCTAATTCATATCTTAGATAGTGTGTACCCCTAACACTGCCTAGTATACTAGGGGGGAGGTTCACTAGGTCGTATCCAGTCCAGTATCTTCAACTAACAGTATTTTTCTAAGGGTCTAAATCCTAGGTATTTCAATTTCTTTGGACTAAAATAACTCAATTATTATTGTTAAATTTTATCTTAACTTTAGATCCTTGACAGGTGGATATTAGCAAGGAGGTGACACCACTGTCTAAGAAAGACAAAACTAAAGTTTCATTTCCAACCATAGCAAATATATGCCTTATCATAACCATTCCCAATTTTGATTGTTCTTAATTTTCGGATATATTGCACAAAACTTGATCCACTTTGTTTATTTTCCTTGGTGGGTTAAGCTCAAAGAATCTATTTTCTTATCAACGTGAATATAGTTATTAGTTTTAACTTCCTCAGGTATAGTTCTTTACACTAGTATCTATTTTCTTCTTGGAAACTGTTGCATTGTTTATGTTTGATCGTATTCTAAATGTAACCCTTTTTATGTTGTCTTGCCCATTGTGCACTGTTTCTTTCCTTGTCTAATTTCATGTAACTGAATGTATTCATTTGTATAAACTATTTTTCCCTGCATTACTGCAACTACCTCCCCTATAATTAAAAGCTTTAGTTTGGAACTTTTGAATTCTAATATTTGGTATTTGATCTTTGTACATGTTTAGAATTGCTTTTGGCTCTCTTAGTATTTCTTGTTTTATTAAATAGACTAATCTTTCTATTCCTACAAAAATAAAACATGATTAGGAAAAACTTTTTCAGCTTGTTGGATTCTCTGTAAGTGTGCTACACTACTTTATTTTCCTCCATAATTAATGCTTTAATCCTCTTGATCTCCACAATAATACATAAAGGAACCTCCCATATACCATCTATGATTTTCCTAATTGTTAAAGACTTTGTCTATAAAATATTTTAAAGATTGTTTTGATTAATTCAATACTCTAATACATTTCATGATGATAAACTTCAACAATCAAATTTGTATTAACACCAATTCTTGTTCTGTTAGCATAGATCAGACTCTCCCTAAATCATTTCTTATGCCCCATGCAATTGAACTAAGGTAGGAATTACCCTTAGATGTACCATCTGAATTACACTTATAGGATTCCAATGTAGGTACCTCCAATAAACCACCTTACATCCAATCTTAGGTTTATAATTTTCCAAAAATATTACCAATTTAGGTCAATAAATAGGAATATTGGTCAGCCAGGAGTAAATACTCCTAGCCATACAAACTAAGTTCCTTCTTATTTTCATTCTCATAAATCATATGACATCCTTTCTCCATGTTTTTTAGAAATTCTTTTCTTCTAATTCTGTCACAATATAAGCATAGGCATAAATTTATAAATAAGATTGAGGTTTGCTGCAACTTCAGTTCCCTACCTCTTGAAAACGTGGACTTTGACCTATAAAAGGTCCATTAATGCCTACAACAACTGTAAATTATTGGCAAATGGTATGGGATGCAAGGTCATTTATAAATAAATGTTTTATTATCCTCTGTACTCCATCATCACAATAGGAAAAAATTACATTATCACTCATTATGTTCTTGATTAGGATTTGTCCAATAGGTAATCTCTTCTTCCACAACCTCCATAATAAGAAAGAAACCTTAAGGAACTCCTTTTACCCATATTTTCTTAAAATTTTATTGAGGTTCTCCTATTTTCTTAGGCATTCCAAGCAAACCCGATTGTAAATTTTCCAAAACTATTTTACATCTACAAAAGCTTATCCTATTCTTCTTATTCCTCATACTTTACACATTTGACACATGATTGCACTCCTCCTCAATGAATGTTTGATGCCTAAATTATAAATTTCATCTACTATTTGTAAAGAGTTGATTCATCTCCTCCAATTGATTATCATTATCAAAGAAGAAATGAAAATAATAATGAAGGGCACTCAATTGATCCCATTGGTCATACTATACACAAGAATGAACACATTTAGGTTTCCACAATATCCTTTAATCAGATTTGTCTCTTGCCTTAAGCATATGCTTATAAGTCTATGTTCTCCATTTTCATTCTACCATTCGGGATCTCATTTTTTTTAAAATTATTTTTTTCACATAAAGTTGGTCCACAAAGGTTTTTTGGTTCTAGAACTCCACCAAAACTTAGAAATAATCCTTTAGATAGATTTTAAAAGGACCTAAATCCTAAGCCTCCATCTTTAGGATTACAAATATTAATCCATGCTACTCAATGTTTGTTTTTGCCATTTAAAGAATTAATAAAAGTTTTACAAAACTTTTGTCCATGTCATATATAAAACACTTAGGGGGATTATAATGGTAGACAATGAATAAGTAAGGATGTTATTCAACACATTGCTAATTAAAACAACTGTACCATCAAATGAAAGCATCTTCTCCGTCCAAGCTTGCAGCTTATATTATGTACCTTCTTTATTAATTCTGAGAAATGAACCTTTTTCTTTTTTGCATGACCAATTAGACATCCCAAATATATTAATAGAAATTTCTCTTTTATTATTTAAGATAAGATGACGACGGCTAGACTTACGTAATGAGCTGACACTTTGATCTAGATCCTTCAATATAAGTTGCAGTAAAACCAATGCACTCCTCTACCTTTCTAATATCGGCATGAGCAGTTTTATGATACCCAAGGAAAGCTCACTTCTTCTTGTAGATCAATTGAAAAGATTGTGCCTCATAATCTCTAAGAATATTTATCCTCAATCGCAAATATTTCTTATCAATAGAGACAAATATAATTATATCATCAATATATGCTAAGTGGTTAATATTCCCATTCCACTTAAGAACACCAAAACTCTTAAATTATACATAATTAAATAAAATATTTAGAGCTTTACATAATATCACAACTCATAATATAAATAAAGCTGGAGATAAAATATCCCCTGCCTTACTCTTATGATGTCCTAAAGGGGTTTGCATCATAACTTATTGAGATTTGGGTAACTTAGATTCATTTATACCATCATTGAGCTGAGTATTGTGCATTGATAATTTTTCCATGATCACTCATACTCATTCGTCACTCATCCCTATGGAACTGGTGCTAACAAAACTTGAATTCTTTGCAAAAGAAAATAAAATATTTTATAAAAAACTTTAGCTAAAAAGGAGCGAGCTAGGTTGTCTAATGTGATTTGAATCAGTATATGAGTTGTTAACCCTCGATGGGACCTCTCCTGGAGCTTAGACTCAAAAGATGTATATATGTTGTACTTTGACCATTGCATTTTACCTCATATCACCACATTAAATTGTATTGCACTTTTTCTCAGGTGATATTGTAGATGAGATATTATTATTTATTGTGTATTCATTAAATCATGGTTTTTTGAGCTTGTTGGGTCACATTCATGACTTTTATGATATACATTATATATGTCTTTTTTTGAATTGCTAGTTGGGCATGGCGAGTGGATGTAATAAACAATGATGGCAAAATCCTCTCTTAATGTGATCTATTGTGACCTATTACAATTTCTATTGATATCAATCTTGTATATGTCTTCCTTAAATAAACTAATTTGGCTACTTTGTTAATTATTGTTGTATCCTAGAATAGGCTGGGACTTTTTTGAGTATAGGTTTATTTGGGATAATCTTGGAAGTTTTAGGCATTAGTTCTCGCCATCACTTTATATTTAGGTTGGTTGTCAATGATGTTTGTTAAGTACGCATGTTTCATACTCATCCTTTATATTCATTCTTTTGGCACCATGTACATGTGTTAGAAACCTAAGGGGTTTCACCACATAGTGAAGGACCAGGTCTCTCAAAGTCAGTCTCAAGAAATAGTATAGCAAAACAACTAAGAGGTGCTAGAAATTAAAAAGACAATGCATGAATATTAAAACACCAAATTTTTACGTAGAAACTAGGACGGGAAAAACCACAACGTTCCCTCATAAGCACCAAAACCAAAATAATCCACTATAACCAACCTCTTGATTTTAGACTTGACTTTGAACCTAAATGTAGGTTCCTTCTACTTGCAATGACTCTATTGCAAGCACACCTTGATACCTCTTCCAAGTTTCCCTATAAAAATAGATAACTCTAACCAGTCACAAGCTTAGAAAACACTACCTAAGTACATCTCACAATAAATAAAAATACTGCTCTTATAACATGAGTAGCTCGGTTAGAATTCAGCACTAAGTCAAGAACAAGTTCAATTGAAGCTCCAATAAAGAAGGGGGCTTGAGGAGTAATGAAATAGGTTTTTGATGCCTCACTTCTCTTTTTAGAATTTGCAAGAACCAATTGTTGAAGAGGAATCTCTTTCCTTTATAGCTGTGTGATGATTGGGAATGGAATATTATAGGACAAGCTGTCCAAGTTAGTACAAGATAGCACCTACAAGTTTGTTACAAAAAAGGACAAAACTGTGTAGATACGGTGTACCAATTGTACAGTACTTTACACGTCCAGGGACCTGGTTCCTTGCAATTTAGATGCTCTTCATCAAAACTACATATAGTAATTTTCCCCCATATTGATAGTGACAAACCAAACCATATAATTTGACCATCAGTGCATATTTATCATATTTAATCAGAGTGATTACCATCTGAGGATAAATGTTCCCCCTATCATCATGCTTCCTCGATTATGAAACAAAGGGACATGGTCCTTTATTATCATCTTGAAGCAAACCATCCCTCTCTCATTATGCACCTTCATTTCCTTTGGTGCATTTGTATTTGCACACTTCCCCTTGTCACTACTTTCCCCCTTTTGGAATTATTGAAAAAGATTAATAGTAAATGATAAGTAAAGATAAGTTTAAGATAATTAAATCATGGCTACTAGGAAAACACTGATATGTAGAATAAATTAAAGTAAAGGAAAAAAATGAAGTACACAAAAAAAAATCAATCATTATCTAATAAGATTAATACCAGTACAATGTACCAAAAATATTTATAAAAAACTATTTGCAAAGGACACAATAGGAATAGAAACTGGAACTGACTCAATAAAATTTAAGTAAAAAGGGGTTTAGGGGAGAATTATTTTAGAAACATGTACATTCTATCATCAGCAACATCATGGGCATCCAATAAATGTTTGGTGTGAGCTTTTATGTTAGCATTTAGTCTTTAGACTTCACCAGTTAACTCTGCAGTTTTTCTTTTAGTTTTGCCTTTTTTGTTGCTAGTTCTTTAGGTCCTTCTGAGGACATCTTTTGATTCTTCAGTTTTTGATTACCTATTTCAGTGTCCCTTGTAGCTAGTTGAATCCTCAATTCTTCCAATTCTTTGTTCAAATTTTCTTAAGCAACAAAAAATTCTTATACTTGGGACATAGTTCCAACCTTTCCTTCAATGCATTCATTCTCCACCAAGGTTGTCAACCTAAACTTATTTTTAACTGTTCTAGGAGTCCCCTTGGTCCTAACTATTCCATAATTATACATACCTTGTTTAGGAAGTACCCATAATTCATTCCATGCTTACCTTCTTTCTTATAGATTACTTTTCTTATATGTTTTATTGTAAGAGCAGTAAACTTATCGATAGAAATTTACTCAAATATTCTATTAGGGACAGGTCAACACCAGAAACAATGGTCTTTTTCTCTTATCTTGGTAACACAACCATGTTGATGAATTCATATACTAGCCAAAACTCACTGATTAAAAACTTCTTTTTTCACATCAGCTATTGAAGTCCTACCCACTTTTGAGGCTTCAATCATATGTTTAGTGGTAGGCTGCTCTTTCACAACATATTTTAATCCCATGACAGGTACATCTAAAATCCTTCCCTGTGTTTCTTTATCTAGATAGATAGACTTTCCTTGCACAAGGGCAGTTAATCTTAAGCCATCATCAGAGAAGTCCATGGTATAGTAAAACTCTCTAACTTTATTTTTCAAAACCTTGGGGGCTGATTATTCAAGTAAGTGAATCAAACTCTGATGCCTCACATACTCTACCAGTTCTACCATCCCTGGTTTTTCATAGATTTTTGGATCAAACGCTGTCTTAGTCAGCACTTTTTGAGTTTCCAAGATGGCATTCCTTAATTCTCTAGGGACAACCTTTCCCCCCCCCCCCTTTTTTTTTTTGATTCACTACTTAACTCTTTCTATTTATCAATTTTTTTCTTCATAGGACCAGGTCCCTTAGACACTTTATTCTTTTTCACAGTTGTGTTCTTTTTTTTGCTTACACCATGAGTCCCAGACTTTAGATCAAAGGACCTGTTCCTATAATCATCATGGACTTCTAGTCTTTTCCCTTTAGATACAATGACAATATCAGTATCAATGTCCTTCTCTTCTCCCACATCCACTACTTCAATATTTACCTCCTTTACTTTGGAAAATATCCTGAGTCTTCTTTTTTCTGGAAGTAGAAGATATACTTTTCTTCATGACATCTTCTAGCAGTTTTGGGTTGGATCCCATACTGGAATAGGATCTAGTACATTGTACACTAATTTCAATAATTTTACCTTTTCTTTTGTTGTCCTTTGGTCAATTTATTTTCCAACTCAGAGGTTGATTATCCTCACCCTCTTCATCTTCCTTATTTTGAGGTAGTATTACATCTTCATTCCTTGTCTCTTTATTTTTTTCCTTCATAGTTTGCTCCTAAAGACATATAGAGTTTTTGTTTGGATCACCAGAAAGTAAAAGAAGATTCTCAGTTCCTAAGTTTATGCTGCTAATAGGATCATATCTTCTTACATAAATTCCATCATCACATAATTTAGAACAGATGAATTTTAAATTAGAGTCACTTGAGAAACCAGGTATTGGCAAATTTTCTAATTTTTTACAACCTACCATTTCTTTAAGATGAATGGATATTTGTAGGTCATTAGAGGACTTTGGGTTTTTAGGAGAGGAAATTTTCTTATTGAGAAAGCTTTTATTCAAATGGATAGTCGAGGCCTTGATTTAACTATTCCAAGGCCAACTTAGCAAAAACTTTGATGGATGCAGGATTGTTAATAGAAGTTTGTTCACGTAGTATTTTGAGGATCTCAAGAATAGGACTGATAGTATAATACCCCATGTCTAGAAGTTTTTGTACATCATATGACTTCTTTCTTGAGTCATACCTACAACATAAAAGATATATGTTATATTCGTATTCAAGGCAATATGGCATGGTGGACATTTTATTATAGGTACCACTTTACCCCTAAAAGTCATCAAGTACGGTATGAGTCACATAGAGGTAAGTCATTAGTCCATCATTAGAGACTCCCTGAGATTCTGACCAAGCTACGAGTGAGGGGTTAAGAGTTGTATAATGATGATACTAGTTTTAGATAGGACTCATATGTTGACCAGTGTGTACCCTCCTAGATTATGCCAAGCTTATGAGTTAAGGCAGCATAGTCGTACCCTTCATTACGAGTCATATGGTTGAGTTGTAAAGACTGACGACCAAATTTTGTAATGTTTAGCCAAGGGTTTTTTTGACTTTTCTTCTCATATAACTTTCTATACACGACATATAACCGTCAAAGAGGTGTTATTATCTTCTATTCCTCAATCAAATAATGACACTATTTTCAAAATCATCAAGATTTGGGTTCATCTCACACAATCTCCTCCCTCAAGTCTTAAGATTCAATCTCTCTTCACAAGTCAAGAAATTTAGGTATGTGGGGTTTGTGAACAAGATTATTCTTTCATCCTTGTTCCCAAAAAGTATGATTTTAAGATTGAATTTACTTGTTTTGAATTAGGGTTCATAATATAAGGCATGTACTCCTCCATCATTGTTAGTTCCAACTAAAGGCATATTTTATACAATGTTTTCGTGGCATGATTATTATTTGGTATTTTGGATTTTCAAATATATATTAGGTTTTGGTATTAAATGCTTAGTAATGGTATTCCCATATTTTAATTATGAAATTACATGCTTTGATGGTGGTTTGGGAAATTGATTGCATGGGAATGGTTAATTGGTAATTGGATTTGGTTTTGCAAATAATATGCCCTGAAGATGTTTGATAAAATGCCTATGAGAATGACTTTCCTATATTATTTGATTTTTAATGTAACTATTGGATGGTGTGGTTTGGTAATAGAACCCTAAATGGTATAAATTGTTTAAATAGTTTGGAATGGTTCAATGGTAATGTATGGTGTTCATGGTTATAGTTAATTAAACATTCCTTGTAGTGTAAAAGGGCATCCCCCAAGTAAAAATGTTAATGAACAACTTGTGGGGTACATGGATTTCCCCTAAGTAGACTTAATAATGGAACACTTGTGAGGTACATCGGATCCCCTCAAGTCAATTTGATAATGTAATCTATCGGCACATGGGAATCCCTTTACATAAAAAGGTTGGCAAAGGACATTACTTGAAAGCTATAGTCTGTATGATGATACTACTAATCATAGCCTTGGTTTATAATAATAGAATAATGGTTTGGTAGAATGATAATGGTTTTAATTTGGCAATAATGGCCGGGTGTGATAGCTAATTGTGAAGGTGCAAGAGAATGGACGCACACTGGAAACTCATGTTTGCCAACGGGTTGGTCATAGCGATAATATATGATACTATGAGTTACATGGAAATCCTCTAAGTATACTGTACATATGTATCATGGAGTGCGACGGGTACTCGAGAATCCCCTATTCTTATGGTATCTTTAGTGCATTCGGCTATACATATTAGGACTTTTTCAGGGAGTTACACTGGACCCATATAGCCCGTGGGTAGTTGTAGGATGATTAAGCTACATATACCCAGGTTAATGGTTTTAAAAGCATGCTAAACATGACTCTCTTTCCTAGCATAATTATATATATATATATAGAGATGTATAGTTGTGAGAATATGGTTGGTTTACTTGATTTTACTGGACGACATTATTTTATCCTTATACTGAGTTCATGCTAATGTTCAATTGCTAGCCCATCTTTAGGCGGCTGTATCCCTACGTGATGTAAGAACTTGGAATTCTGCTCCTCCTGCTTAGTGATACGATTTAAGATCAGCTATTGGATTAAAGTGGTGAGCTTCCATATTTTGAAAGGCTCTATTTTATATCATGGATGTCTTTACATACTTTGGTTATATTATGGATATTGGTTTTGACTATGGTTGGGGACATGTCCCAATCAAATATTGTTTTTCTTTTAGTTGGAGGCTTTGTGTGACTACTATAGGTTGGAATAGATGGAGTCTGTATTGGTGTCAGCCTTAGTATTGTCATTTATATTAGGGATGATGTCGTTGGAATGAATTTATGATTATTCCATCCTTTTATGTTATGTTATAACTATAATTTTTTTATTATATTGATTTGGTTATGGTTGTTGGTTTGTATTAAATGGTTGGACTTTCTTGGGTTGTTCATGGTTATAGACATATCCCTGAGTCTGGTATCATAATAAATTCTATCTTGGTATACGTTCAAAATTCATCCAACTCAGGGTATGTGTATTTAGAGGTTGGGTTAGGTAACAGGGGCGGTCCCCGATCCCGGCTAGACTTAGGATGCTCATTACGGCAAGGCCCTAGTTTAGGTTATTTTAAGTTGGCATTAGATCTTTAGGTTCATGATCAATTGGTAGTCCACAAAGCCATATCGAGTAGAGTCTCTTTTAAGTGTGTAGCACGCCACACTAATAAGGGAGAGGCTACAAGTCATTTAGGAATGTTTCACTTTCATGGTATTCTATTTTCAAGCTTGTAGTATAAGTCCTAGAATCTCTCTAATCCTAGGTAGTTCACTTTTCAAATCATGCCTCCACGATCTGAGATGCAAGGCTACTCTTCTGTCTATACTAGGGCCGATGTTGATTGGATAAGTATTACTCAGGGGATCCATACTCAGTCTAGGGGTCCAGTCCTTGATATTTCTAGAGTTCCACTAGTTACTATTATTCCTCCTCAGTGTGAGGTGACAAATGTAGAATTTCATTAATCAATTCATCTTATTACTCAGTTGGTTGCTTTTCAGGCTAGGAGGGGTATATATGGGGTTTCATCTACTGAGGCCATAAGGGTTGGCCAATTTATGAAAATAAATCCTCCTACTTTTACTGGTGTGAAGGTAGAGAAGGATCCTCAAGGTTTCTTGGATGAAATGGAGAAAATCTTCAAGGTTATGCAAGCTAAGAATATAGAAGGGGTGAATTTTTCATCTTACTAGCTTAAGGATGTAGCAAACCAATGGTACATGAAGTGGGATAGAGTGAGAGATGATGTTAAGGAGTCAAATTTATTGGATACTTTCTCTAATTCTTTTCTAGATTACTTCTTTCCTTAGGAGTTAAGGGAAGCAAACGTAGAGGAATTTGTTAATCTGTGACAAGGGAAAATGTTGATCAAGGAATAGACCTTGAAATTTCATTATCTATCAAGGTATGGACCAAAATTAGTGTCGAATATGAGGGAAAGGATGAGGAAATTCATTTCTAGATTGTGTTGGGATTTGATCCTTGAAAGCAAGACTGCATTACTGATCAAGGATATAGAAATTTCTAGGTTGGTGGTTCATAAGCATGTAGGTGGAGGAGGAAAAAAGAAAATAAGATAAGTTTGGCAAAAGATAGTTTAAGAATTTTAGGTTATCTAAATAGGGTGGTGCTCAATAGCAAGGTGGTCAGGATGGCGGTAAGTGGCTAAAGAAAAACTAAGGGAGTTTTGGTTCCTTCTCCTCAGCTAGTTCTCCATATATGAAGTATTCAGGTGATAGGTGTCAATAGGGTGGTGATAATTTTAGAGCACAGGGTGTCCAATCTTAGGAAAGTGGGGATCAGTCGACCTAATCATGCCCTCTTTATCGATTTTATGGTAGGTTGTATAAGGGTTTTGGTGATAAGGAAAGGGATAGGTATTTCAAATATGGTCGGCCAGGCCACATGCTTAGAAATAGTCCAGTTGATAAGGGTGCTTCGGGAGAGTGTAAGACTCCAATTGCTTCATATACTACTCTCGCACCAAAGGGTGCTACTTCTTCATCTGTTTCTTCTTTTGGTACCGTCGAAGGTCAGAATAGGTTATATACTCTTGCTACTCGGCAAGAATCTGAGGAATCACCTGATGTCATTACTGGTATGTTACAACTCTTTTCTCATGATGTGTACTATTTACTTGATCTGGGGCCCATTCTCTCTTATGTGACCTTATTTATGGCTGTGTATTTTGGTTTTGATCCTGAGGTTATTCCGGATCCTCTTTTTGTTTCTACCCTAATAGGTTACTTAGTGATTGCTAAAAGGGTCTATATGAGGTATATGGTATCTGTTGGTACTGTAAAGACTTTGGTAGATTTGATTAATCTTAATATGGTAGATTTTGATGTTATTCTGGGGATATATTGGTTACACTCTTATTATGCGTCCTTATATTATTGGACCTGTAAGGTTGTCTTTAGGTTTTCTGGTGAACCGGTTATTGATTGGAAGGGTGGTTCCCTAACACCTAGAGGGAGGTTTATTTCTTATCTTAGAGCATGGAGATTAATCTCTTAGGGGTGTCTCTACCACTTTTTCTAGGTTAAAGATTTTAGCACGAAAGGTCCTTCTTTACATTTGATCCCTTTGGTAAATGAGTTTCATGAGGTCTTTTCGAATAATCTTCCTAGTGTTTCTACGGATATGGATATTGAGTTTGGTATTGATTTGGTTCTGGACACATATCTAATATCTGTTTCTCCTTATAGAATACCTCCGAATGAGTTGAGGGAACTCAAGGAGAAACTTAAGGATCTTTTAGATAAGAGTTTCATTCATCCTAGTGTATCCCACGGGATGCACCGATGTTATTCATGTGAAAGAAAAATGGTTCCCTTCAGATGTAAATTGACTATCAGTAATTGAATAAGGCAACTATTAAGAACAAGTATCCTCTCCTAAGGATAGATGACTAGTTTGATCAATTGCAAGGTAGCAAATTTTTTTCTAAGATAGATCTTTGATCGGGGTATCATCGACTTAAGATTAGGGAGGCGAATATCTCTAAGATGGAGTTTTATAATTGGTATGGGCACTTTGAGTTCCTGGTTATGTCATTTGGTTTAACTAATGTCCCGACGACATTTATGGATATCATAAATAAGGTTTTCAAGCAGTTTTTGGATCTTTTTGTCATTGTGTTAATTGATGACATCTTGGTGTATTCTAGGAGTGTGGTGGATTATGCAAATCATCTCCATGTGGTGTTGTAAACCTTGACAGAAAAGCAATTGAATGCCAAATTCTCCAAGTGTGAGTGTTGGTTGAACGTTGTAACTTTTCTTGTTCATATTATTTCTAGTTAGGGGATCATGGTAGATCTGCAAAATGGGGTTGTAGTTAAAACGTAGCTTAGACCAACGACTCCAACCGATATTCAAAGATTCTTAGGTTTGACTGGGTATTATAGGTAGTTAGTGGAATGTTTTTCGACAATAGCTGCCCTATTAACTAAGTTGACTCAGAAAGTGTTAAAGTTTTCTTAGCCGGATGATTGTGAGGGGAGTTTCGAGAATCCGAAGGATAAACTAACTTCGGCTCTAGTTTTGACTTTGCCGGAAGGCAATGAGGGGTTTATGGTTTATTGTGATGTGTCCCGTGTGGGACATGGTTGTGTTTTGATGCAACATGGGAAGGTAATTCCATATTCTTCAAGGCAGTTAAAGGTGCATGAGAGGAATTATATTACTCATGATTTGGAGTTTTTAGCGGTGGTTTTGGCTTTAGAAATCTGGTGGCATTATTTATATAGAGTGCATGTGGACATCATTTCTTATCATAAGAGCCTACAATATGTGTTCACTCATAAGGAGCTAAATCTCAGGAAGAGGAGATGGTTGGAGCTTCTCAAGGACTAGGATATGAGTCTTCACTATCACTTAGGTAAAGCTAATATGGTTGCTGATGCTCTTAGTGGGTTTTCCATGAGGATTTTAGCTCATGTGGATAAGAAGAAGTGGGAATTGGTGAAGGATATTCACTATTTAGCTATTCTTAGAGTTCGTCTTTTGGACTGCGAGAATAGTGGTGTAAGGGTATAGAGAGTGGTTCAGTCATCTCTTGTTGCAGAGATCAAGGAGAAGCATATGCTAGATCCTATCTTGATGAAAATTAAGAGTGATGTTGGATTGAAAAATGTGATGGTATTTGAGATCAGTGGTGATGGTACTTTGCAGTACAAAGGGAGGTTATGTGTTCCTGGTGTCGAAGGCTTGTGACAAAGGATATTGGTTGAGGCGCATGAATCGCGCAAATTTTAATCTTTCTCTCAGTTAGTGTTGCCAAAAAACCATTTTGGTGTTGTTTCTCCGAATTCAACATCAACTCTTGTGCTGCTCGAAACAATACTTCAAAAAACCATTTCGGAGTTATTACTGAAATGTCAGACTGAACACCATTGCTATTTCGACTTTAATTTTAGCTCCTCTTCTACTCCAACCATGACTTTAGTTTCTACTAGTTGAAGTTTCAAGACAATTGTATTATGTCGTAGATTACATAATTTAATATAGTGTTCATGTACATATTCTAGCTGACAGATAAATACAAATATAAAATACAGATAATTACAAAGTAGGTTCAAAGTTGTCCTAACATCCTCCCTCAAGCTGAAGTGGAGTTCCGAACATAAAGATTGGAGAGCAGAAGTTTGAACCATGATATAGGGAGATCTTTAGTAAAAATGTCAGCAAACTGTTGAGATGTATGAACGTGAGAAACGGATAAATGACCATGACTAACTTTCTCACAGACAAAATGATAATCCAAAGTAACATGCTTTGATCTAGAATGAAATACTAGACTATGGGCCAAGTGAATTGCTCCAACATTATCATATTTAGCTATCACAGGAGATAAGAGAATCATACCAAGATAACGTAACAAGAACTGTACTCGGCTTCTATACTTGGACGAGCCACTGTTGGTTGCTTCTTAGTAAACTAAGACATTAAGTTTTGCCAAGAAATATGCAAAATCCAATAGTTGAACGCCTAGTTTCATTGCATCAAGCCTTATCAGAGTCGGAGAATATTGCGAGTGTTGAAGATGGATCCGTTATGCGATTGAAAACTCGCCTCATTACTCAAGGCTATTCTCAGTAACCAGGCTTGGATTATACAAATACCTTTACCCAAACAAGCGGAGATGTTGCATTACTTGAAAACGAATCAAATTGCAATCTGGTGTGCTTGACCAAATGGAAAACATTACATGAATTATTATAAAAACTAGAACTACAGCTAACTAAACCATGATGAGCTAAGGCTGCCAGAGAGCGGTGGCTATGATGCCCCTAATGCTGATGCCGTAGAGATGAGGAGACAGTACTGTAAAATGCATGAGGAAAGGATGTGGAGAGCGGATAAAGGGAGCCATCATTCTTACAGTGGAGAAACACTTGATTGGTCCTCTTTACCTTAATAAAGAAACCGGAGTTAGTAAATTCAATAAAATAATCATTATTCATGCATAAGTGCTGGACAAATAAGATTTTTCTTGAGTGAAGGAACATACAAAATATTGTTTAAGTGAAAGAGTTGGGACAAACTAGAGAGAATTGATTGACCAACAGAGACAATAGGTAGAAGATTACTATTACCAACCCTGACCTGTGATGAGCCATTGTATAATGCAGAAGAAGACAAGAGAATAGGATCACAAGTCATGTATGCGGAATCCCAAGAATCGGGATACCACATAGGTGGCAGAGCATCCTTTACGCTCATAGCTAAAAAAGACTTAGGTAAATTATTTGGAACAAAAGAATACTTAAACCTGTATCAACATTCTAAGGCTGTATGGTTGTAGCGAAAACATATTTGGCATTGTTTGGATGGAACAAAAACAGAACGGACAAAAACACCATCACTAGGAGTACAACCAGGTTGTTGTACATAATCCATTAAGGGGAATAGCCTCGAGAAGAAGTCTAAAAAGATTGACCACGGACTCTACCAATATAGCCTTTGTTATTACGTCCATGACTTCGGCCATTGTTTGACCCTCGAGATTAAGAAAGAGAAGAGGACCCACTAGAGGGAGAACTAACATTAGAAGAGGCTGCCAAGGCTATTAATGTAACTACCCGAGACTACCTCCTAGTGATCACATGGTGCTTACAATCCCGAAGGACCACAATCTAACCTATGACTAATATCTGTTGTGAGCACTGGATAATAATACTAAAATAAATGTAGAATTAGGATGAATTGACATAAGGTTCAAAATCTAAAATACTGATAAAATATAAAATATGGTAAAAATATCTTAAAACTAAACACTGTCTGAACTGGTCTAGTCTGAAAGCCTCTAACTGAACTATCTGATTATGGAGTTGATGGGACACGCCCCCAAATAACTTCAACTACTGAACTACTGATAAACTGAAATACTAAAAATAAAAGCACATCCTCGATAGATGAGGACTCACTACTAAATCTGTGACTGCTGATTGGATCTAGCTAAGCACGGTCGGGAACCTGAGAATCTAAACCTATGATATGAGACATCATAGCGCAAAAAAAGAGTATGCGTCAGTACATGGAATGTACTGGTATGCTAGATGAGGTAAGGCTGAATTCAAGGGTTCACATACAGGAACAGTAACTGACTAAATGCTATAGAGTAACTAAATTTGAGAGTACATGGATACCTAAAACAACTGTAAATATTGAGTATGTAATATTGTGCATATATATATACTATAACTAAGCTTTTTAGAAGCTAAGTACTGAGTTAAGATAACTGAGTAATTGATATCCAAAGTTACTGATAACTGATTTACTAATATTGATTGAATGTGATGGACAATCCTGATTCTGTAAGACTGAACTAAGTTCTAAACAAAAGACTGAAACTGAAACTGTGGGAGATAATCATGTAACCGACAAGCCCCAAATCTGAGCTGATAGGGGTCTAAACTATGACCCCAGTTGGAAGAGTACTAATACTGTGCCACGGGTACTAATACTAGAAAACCAAGATGCCAATCCTAACTGATGGGTGAAACCTGGGTGGAGCCAAGCCTAATCTGACAGGTGATACATAGGAGGTAGTCAAGCTTAGTTTGATGGGTGACTTATCATCCTGGGATGGTTACGCAGTTCTGATGGGGAAGCCATCATCCCTGCACTTGCTCGGTTCTAAATCCTACTCCCAACTGAAAGAATCTGAACTGATTATACTAGACTGGACTGGGATGATACTGAGTCTACTGAGTTTTTTTGAGTTCTGTAACTGATTAAGAGTTCTACAGATCGTGACATGACTAAGATTCTATGACTGATACTGGCTCTAGGTAAATAGATAAATTATCGGGTATTAAATACACCCAAGACTCGACAACATAAAAAGAAAGGCATAGCATGATCATAAAGGCATAACAATATTTGCTTGCTAATAATGCACTCATTTAGACATTCTGCCAAACACTTGATATACATGAACTTGTGTATGAATAGAATCACATAATAACATATCATTACTTCACTAGTCAAATTGAATAAGAATTTTATCAAACATTTGTAGGCATAGGCTTGTAAGTTATTGGGAAATACATGTTAGCATGCTGAAATGACATCATTTTATTCTCATAGACAATTTATCAAATACATGGGAAGAATAATTGGTTCACTAAATCATAAACACTTAGGGTTAACATGGTTACAACATTTAACTTGAAAATTGAAGGGTTTATCATGAATATCATGTAATTCAACACATACTACGTTTAATTCTCGGAACTTATAATTTAAATCATGGATTAAAACCCAACAATAACATAAACGTGAATTCAATTCAACTAAATCATGGAAATTATAAACATATAATCTTTCTATTTTGAAAGAGGATTCTTGGCCTTCATGGGTGAAAGGAATCCATGAATGAACACCTAACATACCTGAGAAGAAGAGTTCTTACGGTTCTTGGAGGATTTCTTGAGGATTGACCTTTATTCTTGAAGCTAGGATATTTGCCTCTTGAGAGAGAATGTTTTAAATCATGAAAAAAGTGAGTGAATAATGAGATACAAGGTTATTTAGGGTATAAATCCCATATTTAGGTTGATTAGGGGTTTTGAGAATTTACCAAACATCCCCTGGAATTAAATAACGGATGCTACAAATCCTAATTTTTTACCATGGCGCGATGCAGTACAATTGCGCCGGCTTACTGAAAAGTGGACAACTAAGAACTGGGCTGATTGCGCGACGCGCCATTATCACGGAGCAACACTGGAAAAGTGACAATTGGGAAATTGGCTAGAGGCGCGAGGCGGTGGTATCGCATGGACTCATTGGAAACTAACAAATTGCCATTTAAACATACTACGTGATGCGCTACTGGCCTGAAAAACGGTGTTTAACAGCTGAAATATAAAATAGCCATAACTTATTACCTGGTTATGGGGTTTAAGAAAATTCTATATCATTGGAAAGTTAATTCCATTTTCTATGCAATGGTAGGCTCTAACCTGAAAATATTGAGTATTTAGAAAGATTTGTATTGGATCACTCATGTACTGAGAGCTAATCTAGACTAAGGAAATACGGGGTATTACAATATCCCCCCCTTAAGAACATTCGTCCTCAAATGAGACTGATTAAGCTGAGAAACACTGATATACTGAGTTTACACACTGAACATGCATATCTGATGCATCGAATATATGACTAAACTAATTCATGAATAAAGGACTGGTTATGCAATAGTAAGGGATACCAAGTTTAAAACTGTAATTAAACATAGAACGAAGTAGAGCTAAGGAAGATTGTTACCTTAAACTGAGAATATTAATGAACTTAAGTTCATTTACTAAACGTATGAATGGGAACATGAGAACATGACTGGGTCTGAAACATGATACATGGACTGACTATCATGAACATAATTGGGCCCTTGAATACATGCCATGACTTGGGAATAGTCTTTCGGATGAGATTGGAATGATAGGGTTAACTTATGAGTACGCATTACGCCAAATTGGATTCATTACGTGATGAAAAGCTAAAAGGTTTAGGATATGAATGCTTGGGGATTATAGTAAATGTTCCCCTTGGGACATTATATCCCTCAAAGAATGTTGACTTGGCTAAGATACTGAGGAAAAGCTGGGACAATGTATGGGGCACCTACATACTAAATCATAACTGAATATCTGAGATCTGAAATTGAGGAATAATACATGAATTGGGATGAACTCATAACTAATTGGATGCTCTATCTTGGAACAGTTATACTTACAAAACTTTGGATATTACGATTGGGCAGAAAGATAGAAAACCATACGAACTTGTTTGCGTGACTGCTAACCTAAATTCCTTGCTTTACGTACTGGCTCATACTGAAAAATTATACTCAACTGGAATATTTCTTGACACTCTTTCTATAAGGTTCTTCTAACTTTACGGAGCAATGAAATCTTGGCCTGTTCTGAATAAGACATCTGAACCACGATATGGCTAAGATTCTATAATATAGAGCAAGGCCTATGAAACGTTATCTAAGACAGCGTTACTAAGCCTCATGTACTGAAACTACTAACTTTCCCTCCTAGACACATTTCTTAATGATTCCCTCAACTATAATTTCTACTTCAACACCGTATTTCACTTGGGGCTATAGAAAATATTTACATGGAAACTGATAACTCTACCTATTGAGGTCTGAGCTAGACTGAATCATCCCACATAGTTCAATTCTACTCAAACCTCCGAAATATATCTAGCCACTTACACATCAACATGACATTCAAGCCTATTTTCATAACTAAATCCTTGTTTAAAATAAGCATGCAACAATCTTTCCTTAACATGAAACATTTCTCTCTCCCATCTAAGCAGCTCCTCATCACCACATCATCTAATAAAGAGAGTTCACTGAAGGGTAAAACATGTGGACATAAAGCATAAATGGACACTATACTGTACTTGGCATATAAATGAGGCACGAGGAATAGAATATCAACCTCCTGGATTTATCAAGAGATCTAGACTGAGGATATACATGACATAAGTCTGAATTTAACTGATCATTATGAGTATATCATAAGTCATGAAAATTAAACACACTATAAGGCATAAGTACATGAGTCATGAGCTGCATGACCTGAGTTTGGAGTTTTCGTATTCATGGAACATGATTCATAATACTAAGGAAACTCGAACTCCTTATACTAGAAAATCTAAATGTACATAATTTTCAATAATGTGTACGAATTAGAACTATGGTCATAGAGCTTATATGTAAGGCATGAGTAGATGTCGCGATAGCCAAATTGCAAAATTCTGCACTGAGGTAAAGACGGGTTGGGCATCAACCTCTTCCACTGCTCCTCTACACATACTGACATTACTACTATAATCTAAAAGCCTAACTTAGTTACTTATTCCACTATCTCCCCCTTAGCTTAAAGCCATTATTCAAGGTTTGTGAACTCCTTAATAAACTCTAAATCAAGCTGAGACCACTTTACTCTAGCCTCTGAGATATGATAATGCTCATAAATACTAAACTCATTCTAAAGGACTACTCCTGATAATGTAAGTTCTACTGCCCTAAGAATCATCATATAGGAACCACAATACTGACTAACTTAGAATTCTAAACTTCTCTTTCTACTAGTTCAATCTAGAGATTTAAACTTAAAATAACTGAAATTGAGGTACTATCCCTTCATTCAAGGATTGGTTCTCAAGAAACTTAAATAGAACAACTTTATCAATGAAATTAACTGAAGGGATTTTCTAAAATACTGTAACCGAGCAATTTCTATATACTCTTTTGGCTGGAATAGATTTACCTACTGAGGTAAGCACTAAGAAGGGTTCCGTTAAGTTTTCTAGTTTGACTTAAAGTCGACTGCTATGCAAAGAGTTACAAAAGACAGAGAAGCTCCTGTATCTAATAAGACATGAATATGTAAATGGAAGATTTATAACATACCTATGACCACATCAAGAGATCTTTCATGATATTTTATAAACTAAAGTGCATAAAGCCTGTTTGGGCGTTTCCACCTGGTGGCACTTGAAGTGGCATCCTGCTGGTGTGAGTGATCAAATTGAGATAACAGATGGTTAGACTGACTCTGTCGACCAGACTGAGGATAATATCTGATTCAATAGCCTAACTTGCCACACCTAAAACATACGCCACTGGCATCCCTACACACCCTGATGATTTCTACCATATTTCTGGCAAAGTGGGTGGGTACGACCTCTTCTCTTGCCACCCTAAAATTTGGAGTCTGACGTGCTATCTCGACTGATATTTCTAAAAATTGGTACTGGAGCACTAGCTGCAGAAGGATTTGGGGATGAGAATTTCTGACGGAACTAGAATTGGTTACCACTTTCTGACCTTGGCCGAAAACCACTTGTTCTAACTCTCTTATTTTTATTCTTTCTATCTTTCTTCCGACGTTTCTACCCCTTACTCTGATAAGTATGAACCCTAATCTTAGATAGGATAGCATCCTATATGTTTTTCTAAACAACTACTGAATTGGATAATGTAGTAAAAGCAGCTCTGAATTTTACATGGGAGATGTGCTTATCTAGGGATGTGCCTGAACGGGCTGAAGTATTGACTGATTTTTAGTTCTCCTTTTGTTATTCGATTAGGGAGGCATGTTCTGTAACTAAAAGGAAGAAAATTATTAGACTAAGAGTTTAGCTTGATATCATGCTCACTCACGTAACATGAACACTAAAAGAAGGGAAAGTTTTCCTAAAACATCTCATAGCCTCCCGTACATACGTGTGGCACGTTACACACCGATACATAAGACCCTATGCGATGTGAATTTCAGACTCCCTAGGACTTTGTTGAACCTTAGGCTCTGATACTAGGCTTGTAACAACCCAAGACTATTCCCTAGTCATCACACGGTGCTTACGATCTCAAAGGACCATAACCTAACCAATGACTGATATCTGTTCTGAGCACTGGATAATAATATTGAAATAAATGTAGAATTAGGTCGAATAGCCATAAGGTTCAAAATCTAATATACTAATAAAATATAATATTTGCTAAAAATATATGAAAAGTAAATACTGTCTGGATATAAAATTGATGGGACAGGACCCAACTAACTCTGACAACTGAACTAATGATAAACTAAAATACAAAAATAAAAGCACATCCTCGATAGATGAGGACTCACTACTAAATCTGCGACTGCTGACTAGATCTGCCTAAGCACGATTGGGAATCTAAGCGTCTGAACCTATGATATGAGACATCATAGCACAAAGAGAGAGTATGCATTAGTATGTGGAATGTATTGGTATTCTAGATAAGGTAAGGCTGAATGCAAGGGTTCGCATACATGAACAGTAACTAACTGAGTGATATAGAGTAACTAAATATGAAAGTACATGGATATCTGAAACTACAATAAATAGTGAGTATCTAATACTGTGCACATATGTATACTATAATTGAGATTTTTTAAAGTTAAGTATGAGTTCTGATAACTGAGTAATTGATATTTGAAGTTACTGATAACTGATTCACTACTATTGATTGACTATGTCTGACAGCCTTGATTTCATAACACGGAACTAAGTTCTAAACTGAAGACTGAAACTAAAACTGTGGGAGGTAATCATCTAATTAGCATGCCCAAAATCTGAGCTAACATGGGTCCAACCTATAACCCCAGTTGGAAGGGTGATAATATGTTCCACAGGTACTAACACTGAAAAACTAAGATGCCAAGCCTAACTGATGGGTGACACCTCGGTGGGGCCAAGCCTAATCTGATGGGTGACCCCTGGGAGGTATTCAATACTAGTCTGATGGGTGAATCCTCATCCTGAACTGGCTACGAAGTTCTGGAGTACAAGGACTACTTGTAACGACTCTGTCTCTCAGACGGGGAAGCCATCATCCCTATACTCGCTCGGTGCTAAATCTTGCTCCTAACTGAAAGACACTGAGCAGATTATACTGAATTGGATTGGGCTGATACTGAGTCTACTGAGTTTTTCTGAGTTCTGTAACTGACTGAGATTACTACGGATCGTGACATGACTGGGATTCTGTGACTGACACTGGCTCTAGGTAAAAAGCTAAATTGTTGGGTATCAAATACCCAAGGACTCGATAACATATAAAGAAAGGCATAGCATGATCATAAAGGCATAACAATATTTGCTTGGTAATAATGCACTCATTTAGACATTGTGTCAAATACTTGATATACATTAACTTGTGCATGAATGGAATCACATAATAACATGTCATCTCTTCACTAGTCAAATAACATAATCATTTTTATTAAACACTTGTAGGCATAAGCTTGTACATGATTGGGAAATACATGTTAGTATGCTAAAATTACATTATTTTGTTCTCATAGACAATTTATCAAACACATCGGAAGCATACTTGGTTCACTAAATCATAAATACGTAGGGTAAACATGGTTACAATAGTCAACTTTAAAATTAAAGGGTTTATCATGAATATCATGTAATAAAACACATAATAGGTTCAATTCTTGGAACTTATAATTTAAATCATGGATTAAAAGCCAACAATAACATGAATATGAATTCAATGCAACTAAATCATGGAAATCATAAATACACAATCTTTGTATTTTGAAAAAGTGTTATTGCACTTCATGGGTTTAAGGAACCCATGAATTAACACCTAACATACCCGAGAATAAGAGTTCTTAAAGGTTCTTGGAGGATTTCTTGAGGATTGACCTTGATTCTTGAAGCTAGGATTTTTGCCTCTTGAGAGAGAATGGTTTAAATCGTGCGAAAAGTAAGTGAATAATGAGATATTAGGTTATTTAGTGTATAAATCCCGTGTTTAGGCTGATTACGGGTTTTGAGAATTGACCAAACAGCCCCTAAAAATAAATAACGAAAGCTGGAAATCTTGATTTTTTACCTTGGTACAATGTGGTACAATCGTGCCGGCTCACTGGAAAGTGGACAACTTGGAATTGGGTTGATGGCATGTTGTGGCACCGTCACGGTGCCTTACTGGATGGGAAACTTGGCCTTGACATGATGCACCATTATTGCAGAGCAATACTAGAAAAGTTACAATTGGGAAATTGGCTAGTGGTGCGATACGGTGGTATTTTGTTGGCTTACTAGAAAATGATAATTTCCATTTACATATACTTTGTGACATGCTACTGGCCTGAATGATGGTGTTTAGCGACTAAAACTTAAAATAGCCATAACTTTTTACCCGACTAGCAGATTTAGGCGAATTTTATGTTGTTGGAAAGATAATTCAATTTCCTACGAAATGGAAGGTTCTAAACTGAAAAATACTGATTATTTAGAAAGATTTATGCTGGATCACTCATGTACTGAGAGTTAATCTAGGCTAGACAAATACAGGGTATTATAATATCTTTCCCTTGGGAATATTAGTCCTCGAATGAGATAGATTAAGATGAGAAACACTGATATACTAAGTTTACACACTGAGCATACATATCTGATACATGGAATACATGACTTAACTGATTCATGAATGCAGGACTGGTTATGCAATGGTAAGGGATACCAATTTTAAAACTGTAACTGAACATTGAATAGAGTAGAGCTAAGGAAGACTGTTACCTTAAATTGAGAATATTGATGAACCTAAGATCATTTACTGAACGTTTGAATGAGAACATGACTGAGTCTGAAATATAATATATGGACTGACTATCATGAACAGAACTGGGCCCTTAAATACATGCCATGACTTGGGAATGGTCATTCAGCTAAGATTGGAATGAAAGGGTCAACTCATGAGTACCCATTACTCCAAACTGGATTTGTTACATGAAGAGAAAATGAAAGGTTTAGGACATAAAAACTTAGGGGTTATAGTGCATCTTCCCCTTAAGATATTATGTCCTTCGAAAAATGCTGACTTGGCTGAGATACCGAGGAAAAGCTGAGATGATACACGAGACACTTACAAACTAAATCATGACTAAATATCTAAGATTTGAAGCCAAGGCATGATACAAGAACTGGTCTGAACTCGTAACTTCTAGGATGCTTTATCTTGGAACAATCATACTCACAAAACTTTGGATAGTACGATTGGGCAGAAAGACGAGAAACCATATGAACTTGTCCGCCTGACTCCTAAACTAAATTCCTGGCTTTACGAACTAACTCATAGTGAAAACTTATACTCAACTGGAACATTTCTTAACACTCTTTCTATATGGTTCTACTGACTTTAGGGAGCAATGAAATCTTGGCATAGTCTGAATAAGACATCTGAATCACGACATGACTAAGATTTTGTAATATAAACCAAGGCCTACGAAATGTCATCTAGGACAGAGTTACTGAGCCTCATTTACTGAAACTACTAACTGTCCATCCTAGCCACATTTCTCAACGATTCCCTCAACTATAATTTCTACTTCAACACCATATTTCACTTGGGGCTATTGAAAATATTTACATGGGCACTGATAACCTACCTAATGAGGACTGAGCTAGACTGAATAATCTCTCTAAGTTCAAGTCTACTCAAATCTCCAAAATGTATATAGCCACTTACATATCAACATGACATTCGATCCCATCTTTATAACTAAAGAACCGCTTAAAACACGCATGCAACAATCTTTCATTATCATGAAACATTTTCTCTCTCCCATCTAAGAAACTTCTCATCACCACACCATCTAATAAGGAGAGTTCACTGAAGGTTAAAACATGAGGACCTGAAGCATGAATGGATACTATACTGAACTTGATACTTAACTTAGGCCTGAAGAATAGATTATCAATATCCTGGATTTATCAAGATATCTAGACAGAGGATATATATGACATAAGTCTAAATTTAACTGATCATTAGGAGTATAACATAAGTCATGGAAATTGAGCACAGTGTAAGGCCTGAGTACATGAGTCATAAGATGCATGACCAGAGTTTGAAGTTTCTGTATTCTTGAAACGTGATTCGTAATACTAAGGAAACTAAAACTCCTTATACTAGAAATTATAAATGTATATAATTTTAGATAATGTACACGAATAGGAACTATGATCATGGAGATGACATGTAAGGCATGAGTAGATATCATGATAGCCGAAGTACAAAACACTGCACTGAGGTAAGAAAGGGTTGGGCATCAACCTGTTCCATTTCTGCTCTATACATACTGATAGTACTACTAAAATCTAAAAGTTTGTTTTGTTTACTTGTTCCACTATCTCTCCCTTATCTTAAAGATTTTATTCTAAGTGTGTGAACCCCTTAATAAACTCTAAATTGAGCTAAGACCACTTTACTCTATCATCTAAGATATGACAATGCTCATAAGCACTAAACTCATTTTGAAGGACTACTCCTGATAATGTAAGGTCCACTTCTAGTACTTCCTTATGATACATAATTCTTAGCTTTTTATTTCCCTAAAAATCATCATATAGAAACCTCAACACTAACTTAGAATTCTCAACTTCTCTTTCTACTAGTTGAATCTAACGATTCAAACTTAAATCAACTGAAACTGAGGTACTACCCCTTTATTCAAGGACTGGTTCATCAAGAAACTAAAATGGAATGACTCTATTACTGAAATTAACTAAAGGGATTTTCTGAAATACTATAATTAATCAATTTTTGCATACTCATCTGGCTGGAATAGATTTACCTATTGAGGTAAGCACTAAGAAAGGTTCTGTTAAGATTTTTAGTCTAACTTAAAGTCTACTACTATGCAAAGATTTACAAAAGACAGAGAAGTTCCTGGATCTAATAAGACATAAATATGTAAAGGAAAAATCTTTAACGTACCAGTGATCGCATCAGAACTTCATTGATCTTATCTAGACTGAAGTGCATAAAACCTATTTGGGTGTTGCCCATTAGTGGCACTGGAAGTGGCACCTTTCTAGTGTAGGCGATCGGACTAAAACATACACCACTGCCACACCTACACATACCCTTATGATTTTTACTATATTTCTGCCAAAGTGGATGGGTACGAACTCTTCTCTTGCTACCCTGAGACTTGAAGTCTGACGTGCTATCTCGACTGATATTTCTAAACTTTGTCACTGGAGCATTAGCTGCAGAAGGATTTGGGGCTGAGAATTTCTGACTGAACTAGAACCACTTACCACTCTTTGACCTTGGCCTAAAACAACTTATTTTGACTCTCTTGTTTTTATTCTTTCTATATTTATTCCTATGTTTTCCCCCTTGCTTTACTCAGTATGAACCCTAATCCTAGATAGTACAGTAGTCTGTCGATTGTTCTAAGCAACTACTGAATTGGCTAACATAGTGAAAGTAGCTCTAAATTCTGCATAAGAGATATGCTAATTTAGGGGATCTGCTTGAACGGGCTAAGGTGCTGGCTTATTTCTGGTTCTTCTTTTGTTAGTCTTTTTGGGAGGCATGTTCTGTAACCGAAAGGGAAAAAAGGATTATACTGAGAATTTAGCTTGAGCTTATGCTCACTAGCACGACATGAACACTGAAAGAAGGGAAACCTTTCCCAAAACATCGCATAGCCTCCTATCCAAAAGTGTGGCATACTACATACCCATGCATAAGACCTTACACAATGTGTATTTTAGAGTACCTAGGACTCTGTTGAACCTTAGGCTCTGATACTAAGTTTGTAACGACCCGAGACTACCCCCTAGTCATCACACAGTGCTTATGATCCCAAAAGAGCACAAGCTAACCCATGATTGATATCTGCTGTTAGCATTGGATAATAATACAAAAATAAATATGAAACTAGGATTAATTTCCATAAGGTTCAAAATCTAAAATACTAATAAAATATAACATCTGGTAACAATATATGAAAACTAAACATTGCCTGAACTAGTCTAGTCTGAAAGCCTCTAACTGAACTGCCTGAATATGGAGTAAATAGGATAAGACCTTAACTAACTCCAACTATTGAACTACTGATAAACTAAAATATTGAAATAAAATAACATCCTCGATAGATGAGGACTAACAATAAAATCTATGACTATTGACTGGATCTACCTAAGTGCAGTTGGGAACATGCGCGTTTGAACCTATGATATGAGACATCATAGCACAAAGAAAGAGTATACGTCAGTACTTGGAATATACTAGTATGTTAGATGAGGTAAGGTTGAATGGAAGTATTTTCATGCATGAACAGTAACTGACAAAATGATATAAAGTAACTGAATATAAGAATACATGGATAAATGAAACTAATGTAAATATTGAGTATGTATTATTGTGCATATATGTATACTATAACTGAGCTTTTCCAAGGCTAAGTACTGAGGTCTAATAACTGAGTAATTAATATCTGAAGTTATTGATAAGTGATTTACTGATACTGATTGACTGTCTCTGATAGTCCTGATTTTGCAAGATTGAACTGAGTTCTAAACTAAAGACTGCAACTGAAACTGTAGGAGGTAATCATCTAACCGACATGCTCCAAATCTGAGCTGATAGGGGTCTAAATTATGACCCCAATTAGAAGGGTGCTAATACCATGCCATGAGTACTAATACTAAAAAACCATGATACCAAGCCTAACTGACGGGTGGAACCTGAGCGGAGCCAAGCCTAATTTGAAGGTGACCCCTGGGAGGTAGTTCATCCCTGCACTTTCTCAGTTCTAAATCCTATTCCCAACTAAAAGACATTAAACTGATTATACTAAATTGGACTGGGCTGATACTGAGTCTACTGAGTTTTCCTGAGTTCTGCAACTGGCTGAGAGTACTATGGATCGTGACATGACTAGGATTTTATGACTGATACTGGCTCTAGGTAAACAACTAAATTATTGGGTATTAAATACCCAGGACTCGATAGCATAAAAGAAAAGTCATATCATGATCATAAAGGTATAAAAATACTTATTTGCTAACAATGCACTCATTTAGACATTCTGTCTAACACTTGATATACATGAACTTGTGCATGAATAGAATCACGTAATAACATGTCATGTCTTCACTAGTTAAATCACATAAGCATTTTATCAAACACTTGTAGACATAAGCTTGTACATGATTGGAAAATACATATTAGCATACTGAAATGGCATTATTTTATTCTCATAGATGATTTATCAAACATATAGGAAGAATACTTGGTTTACAAAATCATAAAAACTTAGGGTTAACATGGTTACAACAATCAACTTGCAAATTAAATGGTTAATCATGAATATAATGTAATTCAATACATACTAGGTTCAATTTTTAGAACTTATAATTTAAATCGTGGATTAAAACGCGACAATAACATGAACATGAATTCAATTCAACTAAATCATGAAAATCATAAATATACAATCTGTGTATTTTGAAAAAGGGTTCTTGGACTTCATGGGTTAAAGGAACCCATGAATGAATACCTAACATACCTAAAAAGAATAGTTCTTGAAGGTTCTTGGAGGATTTCTTGAGGATTGACCTTAATTTTTTAGGGTTTTTGCCTTTTGCGAGAGAATGTTTTAAATCTTGATAAAAGTGAGTGAATAATGAGATATTATGTTATTTAGGATATAAATCCCGTGTTTAGGCTGGTTAGGGGTTTTGAGAATTTACCTAATAACCCCTAAAATTAATTAACGAAAGCTACAAATCCTGATTTTTCACCCAGCACAATGCGGTACAATCACACTGGCACACTGGAAAGTCGAAAACTAGGAACTGGGTTGATGGTTCAACACTATGGCATCGTGGTGCCTCACTGAATCGGAAACTGGGCCTTGGCGCAACACACCATTATTGAGAAGCAACACTGAAAAAGTGGCAATTGGGAAATTGGCTAGTGGCATGATATAGTGTTATTGTATTGGCTTACTGAAAAATGACAATTGCCATTTAGACATACTCCACGATGCGTTATTGGCCTGAATAACAGTGTTTAATGACTGAAACATAAAATAGCCATAACTTCTTAACCGATTATGAGATTTAGGTGAATTTTATATTGTTGGAAAGATAATTCAATTTCTTATGCAATGGAAGGATTTAAACTAAAAATTACTGAGTATTTAGAAAGATTTATATTGGATCACTTATGTACTAAAAGTTAATCTAGGCTAGGGAAATACAGGGTATTACAGTTTGAGTGCTGGAGTCATCAGGTGCAGCGATATTTATATGGGCTTCTTCAGTTAACAAGAGTGGCCTTAAGGTGATAAAGAAAGGGAGTGGCCTAGTGGCATGTAGGCCTGAAACAAAAGTACACTAAGAAGTAGAATGCCCTTGAAGTACCTGTGCGACAAGATCATTCTTTGTGATACGTTTTTCAATGGCTCTCAAAGAACAGGCTATTGAGTGCAATTTTTGAAGATATTCCACCATGGAAAGTGAGCCTTTTTTTAAATTCTAAATTTTTGATTTTAGGAGAATGACTAAAGAAGAAACTTGACCAAGATAAAATGGACCTAAAGTATCCCACACTTTTGTTGAAGTTTCGCATGCAAAATTTAGGAAAGAATCAAGAACTTGTGGTGAAAGAGTGGCATTGATCCAACTTAGGGTCATAGTATAACACTGAATCCATAAACAATATTCGTCATCTGTGGAAGATAGGCAGGGAATTGAACCCTCAATCAAAGGATGAAGATTGTGACTTTTTAGGATGGTGAGAAAGACTTTTTTCCAAATCAGATAATTTAGGTACGTAAGTTCAATAGGTATTAAACCCTTGATATTAGGGATAGTTGGTGGAGGATTTGAAAGTTTAGGAATGATTGGAGTAGTGAGGGAGGAAGAGGAAGAAATTGGATTTATCATGGCTCTTGATACCAAGTTAAAGTTTCAAGTCAATTGTATTTTGTCGTAGATTACATAACTTAATATAGTGTTCATGTACATATTCTAGCTAACAGATAAATACAAACATTAAATACAGATAATTACAAAGTAGGTTCAAGGTTATCCTAACACTACTCTCAAATTTATACTTTTATTGCACTTTAATTTCTAAGCGATTTTGGGGTTTTCTTCTTCAATTTGGGGATTTTAAGGTTTGTGTATTCTTCTAATTGATGATTTTGACCTAATTTTTTGAGTTTCTATTCTGTGGTTTTCTTTTCTTTTGACTTTTGGGTTTAAATTATGAACATTTGATTGGTGTTCTTATGTTTAATGTCAAGCGACATTGCATGGACATTTTTTTTGAATTTTCTATTGCATGAGCTCAATTTTTTTCAGTTTGCTGGTCAGGCTGATGTTTTTCTTTTTCTATAGAGCATCAGTAGATATAGTTGAAAGTTGGCAAAATTATGTGTCAATTGTTAAAAGAGATAGAAAATTGGAAACCTTTTCTTTAAACACTGCATCAACGACATATTTTTTGGCAAGATCAAAGAGAAAAACATAATTCCATAGATAAATGTATTCTTGCTGGAACAAACTATAAAGGAAACTAAGAGTAGTTGTCATATAATAGATGCATTAATGTCCTATGTTTTGGTTGAAACAATGAACCAGTAAAATTTCACAAGCAGGGTCCGGGGAGGGTAGTGGGTATGAAGATGTTACCCGTACATTAAAAAGGTAGAGTGGTTGTTTCCGATTGACCTTTGGTCAAAAATAGATGAAAAGGAAAACAACATCAAAAAGCAGTAGCAACAAAAAGAAAATACAGTAACCGAGGACAAGTAGTATGGAGTAAGTGCTTTATTGAATATGCGGTTAATCTAGTTAAATTCTTCACGTGCTATAGAGATTCTATTTTTTTGTTAGTGTGCAGTTCTTCACGTGTATGTTCAGACTCATGTTAAAGTTGTACTATATGGTATATACCTAAAAACTTTCTAATGAGATGTTAATGATTTTGTACAATTCATCTGCTTGGAGTTTCTTTGATTTTTGATGCGGTAATTCAAATCTTAGGGCTTACCCCAAACAACATTGTATTAAGCTGGTAGGTAGTGAAGCTAATCATCTAGGTGAGAGCATTTCAACCACTTTTACATGATACTTACTGGATTTTAGGTATTAATATGTAAATTAAATAAGCCTTTCTAGCTTCTTTCCCCAAAGGTAAAGCAAAGTTAGTTAAGCTTAGGAAGGGTAAGCTTTATGTAGCCAGCGGTAGTGAGGCACTAAGACATGCTTTTCCCATTTATATGAATGTGGTCATGATATTGTATCATCTTGTTCCATCGCCTGAAATAAAATCTGTATATTGTAGATAAGAAATTGTCCTGAAAAAATTTCCAAAGCAAAATTGAGTAGGCAAAAATGCTTCCCAAATTGGATAGTGAAAATTGCTACTTTCCAAGTACTATTCGAAAAGAACTTTCCTATATAAGTAGATTCTGGAAGTTATGCCAAACATGTTATATCTGCCTTTGCTGCAACTTTACCAAATCCAATTTATTTGGCCTTTGGCTTAGTCATTCATTTGTACACTTTTGTCCATACAGTAGAAATCTTGTATCTGAAGTTTCTGGTGTAACGTTTCATCTTGAAAATATTTTGGCTATCAGTTCTACACTTCCATTAGTTAGATGACTTGCTGTTAATGAAAAGAGGTGTTGTTGCAAATATTTTCCAGATTCTAGTTTGCGGAGCTGTTTTGATGACCATAGGTTAATATTTGGATAATGACTTCAAATATGTTGGCAGGGGAAAGAAGGTAAGAAGAGATACTTTTTTACACAAGTATTTTTTTTAGTTTTCTGTAATGCTCCATAGGCTGCTTTATTTGAGCTTCTTTATCAGTTCCTCATTAAGTACATGCTTCCCTCTAATATTTTCTTTTTGGAAAAAACAATTATAAGTCTAAACAGTACACTTTTCATCTTATTCTTTCTCCTCATCTTCGTCAATTATCCTGATTATGGAAAAAATTATACTATCAAAAGCATTAGTTTGCACTCTATTAATCTGTCGAAGCCACACCAGACTTATGTAATCCATTAGTCTGTAAAATATAACGTTATTTACCACCTCCACCACTACCCCCATTCCCTCCTCCACCCTCGTATTACCCACAGGGACGATGTGGAACGCAATCTAGTGGTAGATTTTGTCCTCCTGGAGTATGTTGTGTTGGGTCATGGGTCTTTGTCCGTTCCTATATGGATAAATAAATCCCAATATGAACCAACATAGGACCAATAGGGCATATACATAGATCTTTTTAGGTCTTGTTTCACCATCACAAAAAGAGAGTTTTCAGCAGCCAAAGAGACAAAAGAAAGCTGATTTTTGCCCCTAAAATTCCAGTCACAGCTGTCAACTTCAATTTGTGATTCCCGCTTCGTTTTTTGTATGATTGAGCTTATTTTTGGAATGCTCGTTCCTTTCATCTCAATATTTGATTAGAAACTGATAGAGCTCAATTTCGTGGCCTATAGCTCCTATTCTTCATTCCTGAACAGTAACTGCATTTTGGTGTTTTCGCTCCTTTATTTCTCTATTTTTTTTTATGATGTAGATTATGTATTGTTTCTTGTTGTTTGGAACTTATTTGGTGATCATTTTGGAGAACAATATTGTAACTCTTTGGTAATTATAGTGGAGATTTTGGTCCCGTGGTTTTTACTCTTCACATCGAAGGGTTTTTCACGTAAATTTGGTGTCTCTTGTTCTACGTTTTATTCTTTCCTTATCAAATTTGTGTGGCAATTTATTTTATGCCATATTATTTTATTTTTCTTGGATTTGCTTGTTTTCTCTTGGTTCAAGTTGACAGGGAAAGTTTAGATTTGGGAATTCTCCCGCTACTACCCTGTCGGGCTCTTTGATTGTGCCTTACCTCTTTCCCATCAAAGTGGTATTAGAGTGATGGTTATTATTAGTTGTTGATTTTAATGATGGAGGCAAATATGAGAAAGATGGTGTATTTGAATGGTAGTAATTATCATACTTGGAAAGGCAAGATGAAAGATCTTCTCTTTGTCAAGAAAATATATTTACTTGTGCCTGCGTCTACTAAACCTCAATCAATGATAGATGTGGATTAAAAATTTGAGAACTTATAGGTTTGTGGCTATATTAAACAATGTGTTGAAGATAATGTTAGAAATTATATTGTGAATGAGACACATGCCAGAAGTTTATGGGACAAGTTCGAGACACTTTATGCTTCTAAGACTGGCAATAACAAGTTATTCCTTATTAAGCAATTGATAAATATCATGTATAAAAAGGGCATTCCTATTTCTGAACATATAAATAATTTTTAGGGTGTCCTTGACAAGCTGTCCGAAATAGGTATAAAGTTTGATGAATAAATTTAGGGACTTTGGCTTCTTAATACTCTGCCTGACTATTGGGAAAATCTTCGAGTTTATTTGACTAATTCTACTCCTGGTGGTATTGTGACTATGGAATACATTAAGAGTGGTGTCTTAAATAAAGAGATGAGAAGAAGATCACAGGCCTTATCTTCTTCATCTTCACAGTCTGATGTTTTGGTTACTGAAGAAAGGGGGAGAAACAAGTCTAGAGGTTCAAATAATAGAGATAAAAGTAGAAGAAAGTCGAGGTCGAAATTGAAGAATGTTACATATGACTATTGCAACAAAAAGAGGCATATCATGAAATATTATTACAAGCATAAGAGAGATATGAGATGATAAGAGAACGAAGGCGATAATGAAAATTGTCTTGCAGTTCTTGCTAATGATGATCTTCTTGTTGCTTGGGGTGAGAATACCATTAATCTTGTTCGTGATGAGTATAACTGGTTTGTGGATTCTAGTGCTACTTCTCATGTTATGCTAAACAAGGAATTATTTTCTTCTTATACTCCAGGTAATTTTTGGATGTTGAAAATGGGCAATAATGATGAAGTTAAAGTGCTTAGCATTGACACTGTTTGCTTGGAAAGTAACAATGGTTACAAACTAGTTCTCGATAATGTCAAGCATGCTTTAGATGTTCGCCTGAATTTGATTTCTGTAGGGAACATTGATGATGAGAGTTATTTTAACACCCTTGGTGCTGCCCAGTGAAATCTTACTAGAGGTTCGATGACTGTGGCTCAAGATGACAAGTTGTCTAACTTGTATATATTTCAGGGCTCTACTTCTAGAGGCTTGATAAACTTGGTGGAGAATGATACTTCATCAAAGTTCTGGTATAGAAGGTTGAGTCATATGAGTAAGAAGGGGATTGATAGTTTGACTAATAAAAATTTACTTTCTAGAGTAAACAAGCAAAGTTGAAGAAGTGTATTCATTGCTTAGGTAGTAAATAGAAAAGAGTTTCTTTTTAGAGTCATCCGTCTTCAAGAAAGCTTAATTTGCTGGAGTTGGTGCATTCTGATTTGTGTGATACTTTTAAAGTAAGGTCTCATGGTGGTGCACTTTACTTTGTGACTTTTATTGATGATCATTCTCGCAAACTCTGGGTATTTCCTTTAAAGTCCAATGATTAAGTACTTGATGTGTTCAAAGATTTTTAGGACTTGGTCGAGAGACAGATAAGGAAGAAATTAAAATGTATCCATTCAGATAATAGTGGTGAGTATATTGGTCCTTTCGATAGATATTGAAGAGAGCAGGGTATTCGGCATCAGAAAACTTCTCCAAAAACTCTCAGTTGAATTATTTAGAAAGACGGATGAATAGAACTCTAGTTGAGAGGGTTATATGTATGCTTTCAAATGCTAAACTACCAGATTACTTTTGGGAAGAAGCAATTAATACTGCTGATTATGTTATCAATTTATCTCCTACTGTTACTTTATATGCTGATGTCCCTAACAGAGTTTGGTCTGGTAAGAATATTTCTTATGATCATCTTAGAGTCTTTGGGTGTAAAGCCTTTGTGCATGTTCCTAAGGATGAAAGGTTAAAGTTGGATGCTATGGTCAAGATGAATTTGGATATCATTTCCATGATCTAATTGAGAAGAAACTTACTAAAAGTCGTGATGTTGTGTTCTTTAAAGACCAAACAATTGAAGATTTTGACAAAGCTGAGAAGGTTGTTTCTCAGAGTAGTGAGAGTCTAGTTGATCTTGATCCAATTCATTTGACTACTGCTCCTGAAGAAAATCTTCATGATGATGAAAATTAAGTTGATAATGAAGATGATGATCATGTTTAGAATGACTAGCAAGATGTTGTTGATGCTCCAGTGCAAGTTGATATGGTTGATTAGCAACCAGTTGTTGATGCTCTAGAGAGTTCTCTCAGATGATCTACTAGAGAGAGAATACCCTCATCTCATTATTATTTCAGTTAGTTTGTACTTTTGACTGACGGGGGAGAAACTGAGAGTCTTGATGAGGCCATGGAAAAAGAAGAAAAAGAAAAGTGGTTTGATGCTATGAAAGTTGAGATTAAATCATTGCATAATAATCATACCTTTGATTTGGTTAAGCTACCTAAAGATAGAAAATATTTGAAAAATAGGTAGACTTTTTGGGTGAAGCATAAAGATGGTAACCCAATTCCATGGTACAAGGCTAGATTGGTTATGAAGTGATTTAACCAGAAAAAGAGAGTTGATTTTGATGAGATATTCTCTCTAGTTGTGAAGATGTCATCCATTCATATGGTTCTAGGCTTATCTGCAAGTCTAGATTTAGAGGTTAAGCAAATAGATGTTAAACCTGCTTTTCTCCATGGTGACTTAGATGAAGAAATTTATATGGAGAAATCCAAAGTTTTTGAAGTCAAGAAAAAATAAAATTATGTTTGAAAATTAAAGAAGAGCTTGTATGGTTTGAAACTAGCTCCAAGGCAGTGGTACAGGAAGTTTGGTTCCTTTATGAGTCAGCAGGGCTTGAAAAAGACTACTTCATACCATTGTGTTATTTTGCAAAAATTCTCTAATGGTGACTTTTTTATTGTGTTGCATTATGTTGATGACATGCTTGTTGTTGGTCATAATGCTTGCAAGATTCAAAAGTTGAAGCAAGCGTTGAGTAAGTCTTTTTATATGAAAGACTTAGGACTAGCAAGATAGATTCTTGGTATGCAGATTGTCTGTGATAGAAAGAACAAGAAGTTTTGGTTATCAGAAGAGAAATACATTCAGAAAGTACTTCGAAGGTTCAACATAGATAAGGCTAAGGTTGTCAGTACACCTTTAGCTATCCACTTCAAATTGAGCACGAAGTAATGTCCATCTAGTGATGATGAGAAAGAAGATATGAAGAAAGTTCCTTATGCTTCAGCTGTTGGTAGTTTGATGTATGCAATCATTTGTACAAGACTGGATATTGCTCATGTTTTTGGTATTGTTAGCCATTTTCTTTCTAGTCCAGGAAGAGAACATTGGAATGGTTTAAAATAGATTATGAGATATCTTTGTGGCACTTCTAGTCTGAGTTTGTGTTTTGGTACAGGAAACCCTATTCTTTGTGGTTATACTGATTCAGTGATGTTGATAATCGCAAGTCTACTTCAAGGTATTTAGTTACTTCTATAGGGAGAGCTGTATCTTAGCAATCTAGGTTGCAAAAGTGTGTTACTTTATCTACTACAGAAGCTGAGCTTATTGCTACAGTTAAAGCTTGTAAAGAATTGCTTTGGACGAAGAGATTCTTGGGAGAACTTATTTGTGCTCAAGAGATGTATGTGCTTCATTGTGACAGTAAAAATGCTATACATCTTGGTAAGAATTCTACATTTTATTATCTGTCTAAACACATTGATGTGAGATATCATTGTATTCCAGATGTGTTGGATTCTAAGTTACTTGAACTTGAGAAGATTTACATGGATGACAATGGTTCCGACATGATGACTAAAGATTTGCTAAGAGGGAAGTTTGAAGATTGTTGTATGATCGCCGGGATGGCGGTCTCCTCCACATAGTCGGTAGGTGGAGAATTATTGGGTCATGGGTCTTTGTCCCTTCCTATGTGGATAAATAAATTCCAATATAGACCAACTCACTCTTGCTCATAGGTCTTGCTTCGCCATCACAAAAAGAGAGTTTTCAGTAACCAAAGAGAGAAAAGAAAGCTAATTTTCGCCCAAAAATTCCAGCCACAACTGTAAACTTCAAATTGCAAATCCTGCATGGTTTCTAGTCCGATTGAGCTAATTTTTGGAATGTTTGTTCCTATCATCTCAATATTTGATTAGAAACTGACTGATCTTGATTTAGTAGCCTATAGCTCATGTTCTTCATTCCCAAATAGTAGCTGAGTTTTTGTGTTTTTGCTCCTTTATTTCTCTAGTTTTTGGTTCTATGGTTTATGTATTGTTTCTTGTTTGTTGACAATTGTTTGGTGGCCATTTTAGAGCAAAATATTGTAACTCTTTGGTTACTATAGTAGAGATTTTGATCCCGTGGTTTTTACTCTTCACACCGAAGGATTTTCCACGTCAATTTGGTGTCTCTTGTTCTTCATTTTATTCTTGCCTTATCGTATTTGTGTGGTGATATAATTTATGACATTTTATTTTATTTTTCTCAGATTTTTTTGTCTCTTATTAGTTCAAGTTGACAAGGAAAGTATAAATTTGGGAATTCTTCCGCTGCTACCTTGTCGGGCTCTTTGATTGTGCCTTGCTCCTTTCCCATCATGTTGTGGTATAACTGGTTGGTGTGGAACCACACCAGACTATTTTACTCTAGTTATCTATCAAAGCCAATGTTACCTATTATTGCCACCCTATCCCCACCACTACCGTCATCCTCATCCCCTTTCCCACCCCCGTCATACCCACCGAGATGATGTGGAAAACAAGCTTGTGATAGAAAATATCCTACTGGTGCATGTAGTATTATATATAGTTGATGTGTAACCATATCAAGCTTTTGTAAAGTGTCAAAGCCAATGTATTTTTCCACCCCTACCCTCATATCCAAAAGGATTATGTGGAGCACAAATTTCATTTAAGAAATCATATACTACTCGACATAGTTGTAGTATAGGTTGTTGGTGTGGAACCACAGGATCCTATTTTAATCCTGGTTGGTGTCAAAGTCAGCGCAAAACTATAACCTCATACACCAAGAATTACATGAGAGGTATTGAAAGCTTCTTGCTGAATGTTATCTGGATGCTTGCTAACTTCTATATTCCTTAGAGCATATACTCTTACTCCTCTTTTCGAGATTTTTTAATAATATACTACTTGTGGATGAACTTATTTCACTTTCAAAGCTATAATTTTTAAAACTGTAAATAAAGTCTCATAAGAGGCATCGTACGTTGGTTAGGAAACTTTTCATCTTTAGAGTTCCTTGACTTTTCATCTTAGACGTCTAGCAAATTTTTTTGTATTTCATGTGAACTCAAATGAATTATCTGGTACCATTCCTCCATCTATTCTAAATATTTTTACCTTCTACTATCTCTGTGTTACACAAAATCTAATGCATCGATAACTTCCACCAGATGTAGAGCTCACAAAATCTAAGTATTTGCTTCCATTGTTAGTAGCTTCACTGGACCCATTCCTATTTCTCTGGATAATGCTTCTAAAAGTTGAGTGGTTGATTTTTCCCAAAGTAAACTTACCGGGTATTTTTCAACTACTTTTCGCATGTTGGAATTTTTGGTTAGGCTCTACTTCGAGGAGAACAAACTAGGAGGGTGCGGTTATGAGGGGTTTTGATTTCTTGATTTCCTAACTAATTGTGCACATCTAATGGTACTGAGTTTTTCCAGCCAGATAGGCATGGGATATTTTATCTTGAATGATGACAAGGGTACTGATCAACTACCTTTCAGTGTTGTTGCTCTATTGATTTAGAAGTCTAGCGTCCTTACTGTAAAAACTTGAAATTGCTTTACTTCTTGGACCCTATCCCGACCTATTAGTATTGCTTGTAGTATTCATCAAAGTGCTTAAAAAGGTGTTTCGTGTTTGGTTATGAACTCATGCAAGCAACAATTCATTTTAAGGGGTGCTAATTGAGATTATTTATTCTCTTTATATGGGTGTCCTTCCTATGTTCTAAATGAAAATATGTTATCATTTAAGTGATAATTGAGATTATTTATTATCTTTTTATAGATGTCCAAAATGAAGGAGATGAAGAAAGAAGTGATAAAGACATTGACCTTACTTGAGAAGATTTCTGAATTGTTGATAGATGCTTCAATATTGATCTTTTTGATATTGAAATTCTTTAAACCTATCGACATTCGAACTTGATACTATGTGTGAAAAAAGTAATTATTTGGAATTAACATTTTGCTTTCGGGATTAAATTACTAGTTTGTTGCATATTTTGGATTATTATAAATGTGTTATTAATTAATAAATAATAAAGAAGAAGAGTAAAGAGATAATGGAGAGTAATTCTTATTTCTCTTGAGGGATGAGAGATCATAAGATTGATTATACAATGAACAAAACCCCTTTATTTATAGAGGAAAATGCTCTTAGTTTCTGACTAAAAGATAGATACTTCAAATCTTGATAGATATCAACTAGATCTTGATAGATCTTATCTATATTTTTTTATAGACATTCACTATAATGTGAATACATTTATAACACTCCCCCTTGAATGTGTCATTGATAGATAATGTACCTCATTAAAACCTTACTAGAAAAAACTCAAAGGAAAAAAATCTAGTGAATGAACAAGAGTACACATCTCTAACAATACACATATAGGCTGCATCATTAAACGCATTACAAGGAAAACCCAGTGGAATAAAACCCTGAAATGAAAAAAGAGTATAGCGCATATTTGCTCCCCTTGATGAGAACATCAATGAACTTTTGCATCCCGATCTTATGCACCATCTTCTTGCAAGTTGCAGTTGGAGAAAACTTGTTGAATAAATCAGCCATATTGTCACTGGAACGAATATGTTACACGTTAATATCACCATTTTTTTGTAGCTCATGTATGTAGAAAAGCTTTGATGAAGTGTGTTTTATTCAAACTTCTTTTATGAATCTCCATTAAGATGTGTTATACATGCTGTGTTATTTCTGTATAAAATTATAGGTACATTGTCACATTTCAAACTACATTTTTCTCAAATGAGATCTATTATGGACCTCAATTACACACACTCTCGACTTACTTATAGCTACTATCTTAGCTAGGTTCGATGAAGTGGTTATGATAGACTACTTTATAGTCATTATAATCATTGTTATAGGTAAGAAGAATCATCCGAACGGTATATATATGGAAACAATTGCAATAACCGTTGAACAAACCGTTCCAATATACCTATCACCATGCTTGAATATGTAACACATGACATACCATTGTAGTAGCTTTAAAGAAAAGGTTTGTTTATATATAGCAATAATTTTTGAACTGCTGCTATATGGGGTAGTTTTCAGTAATGTTTGTACTAGAAAACTTTCAAATAATAGAAAGCGTAAGCTAATACAATATGCCATCAAAAAAATAATAAACTCATGGTTCATCCTTAAAATCAATGTCATCTTCAGACTATTCATTAGACTCGTGTGGAAACTCCTATTTAAAGTTTTTTTTATACTGATGTCACCCAAACTATACCCTTCAATAATATACAATGTGGTCACAGTCAAATTATAGTAACACAACTAGGTTGGGGTCGATCCAACAAGGAATAGGCCTGATATATCTCTCAAACTTATTGAAATCACCGGAATGTGCGAAAATGTAAATGGGGGGATTTGTATTAATCATTAAAAGTAACAAAACTTGAATGATTTCAGTTGTGATCAATCTGAAATGAATTCTAGGCTTGTGTTCCCCCTGTCTTCTAACTCAATAGGTTTTATCATGCTCAATCCAACTATCTCATTGATATACATGTAGAATCTGATAAGTTATGTACCACCAACAGTCTCTCACAACCCTTTGGTGAATGTTACTCATCTTCTCTCCATCTTAGGGTGTCACATTACTAACCCTTGTCTTGGATCCTAAATTAACTCTCTCTTTTCAGTCTTAAGATCATTAGATGAGGGTTAATAGCCTTGAATCACTATTATGATCTTTTTTTCCTAATCTCTATGACTCTCTTGATTTAGTATTGTATACAGATGAATTCCTAATGTTCATAATCATTAAGAAAGAAATCAAAGAAAAGAAAATCACAATAAATGTAGCAATAATGAACTTGAAGGGTATCACACTTCCCCTATTTCGTTAATCAGCCAGGGTTCCCACAACCCTAGCTAAGGGAATTAGCTACTCATAGTTATGAAGAAATCCATAGAATTCAATAAAGAAAACATAGAGTCAATCTCAGAATAATAGACGAAGAAAAAATCCAAAGTCTCAAATCAATTAATCAACAAAAAATAAAGAATAAAAGAATCCCAAGATCAATGTCAATTTTTGAATCAAAATATGTTTGTGAATAGTTTGAGTGCATATAAATTTTTAAGAGTAGATCACAATTGTGTAAACTGACTAAAATAAATCAAAAGAGAATTTATAGATTACAAGGAAACCTTCCAAATAAAAGAAAACTGGGAAAGTTGAGAGGGTGGCCACTTACAGGTTGTAGGTGGCACTACGACCAGTAGATGGTAGGACTTAGGTAGCAGAGCAAAATTTCATCTTGCAATTCTATGGACTTTGACCCTCTGACACTTGTGGTCTATCACCTACGCCTAGTACATGGCACCTACGGTAAGTGGGTGTCAACATAGGTGACTAACTTTTCATCTTTCATCTTCTTTCCTTCCGTTTGGATCCCAAAACCTAGTTTATTACAAAATAGACACAAAGACACATCATATCCCCCAAAATATACCTAAGTACATGCATATTTTCCTATTGTACTTATCAAAAGTGACATGAAATCATGGAACATCAACACCCTCAGCATAGAATGTTTTCATGTCCTCTATCTACAAAAAGACAACAAAACAACATAACGATGCTACCAAGAGAAATCTAAGATACCTATGGCAGTCAATCTCTAATTTAGCTCAAAAGACATCACCTCCTCTAATTTTAACACTTCAAAACCAAATATGTGAATCAATGCAGCCTAACAATGTGACATAAAGGGAACAATCTATGGCATTACATTAGCAACAAATAATCACGCATATGTACAAATTACATTTTCTGAATAGATAAGCAACTAGAAACACAACCCATGCACCCTCACAATAAAGAAATCCCACTCACTTAGTAGAATAATGCATGTTGATGTGGGAACAACAACGAGACACTCACACTCACACTCACAAAGAAGGTCTAGCAATATGTATAGAATACCATAGACTTGCCCTTATTTTCTATACCTTAGTTTCCAAGCAGTCGGTTAGAATAATTATAGGAATTTACTCCTCTTGTAATGCAGGCTTGGGGGTTGGTATGGTATAGTTGGAAATTTAGTGCTTAAGCCTTTTTGGTACTATAAGTACGTGAGAGGTCCACTTATCAACCAACTTTCCTTTTATTTCGCAGTTATTTCTCCCTTTTTATTCTTTTATTGCTTATTGAGGTTGGGTGTGGTTTATCATATTCTTTCTTGTTTTCATTAAATGTATATCTTTTTTATGTTTGATTTTCTTTTTACCACACCTAAGTTAACTCTCATTTTCTACTACTTACACACTTCTTCATTTCCACTTCTAATTACGCACCCCTATACTAGCCACCCTCAAGTTAGGAGATTTGCTTGAGTTGAGGGGCATAATGCCTAAGGAGGACCAAGGCTAAAATAGGTTCATTGTAACCATAAATGTGAAGGTTAAAGAAAAAACAAACAAGAGTCGATATAGGCTCAAATAAGAGATCAAGGGATACTTACTTATATTTGGAAGTTTCTTATGGCAAAAAGTTGACTAATTCAAGAATAGCCTATGATCCTTTCCTAACCGACTATCCTACAACCTAGACAAGACTAACAGAGCATGTTCAAGATTACATACAAAATGGGAACAAAGTACATATATCTCACACACATGGCATATGGTTATATCACAAACTACTATCTATCTGATTTATGAAAATTTTAGCTATGATTATCATGATAATGCCATAACGATATTCACAATGGTCATATATATATATATGTACACATCACACAGTTTAAAAATAAAATTTTCAGAGGGGTATTATTTTTCTAATACATTTAAGAAAAATCATTGTTATATACATCAACTGCCCTTAGGTATTTATTTTTCTCCTAGTTAAACACAACACAAAGCAACACAAAAGAAAACACAATACATCCTAGACATGCCGGCTCTACTAAGAACAAGCTTTGAGGAAAACAGACACGACAACAAAAACCCTAAGGGGATATCAAGACCCACAAGTAGCCCCACCCTCAAATTATAAGCATGCATTGTCCCCTATGTATTAAATTGCATCAAAACAAGACAATTAAGAACATACCTGTGGCACCATAGGTGCGTAGATCCAATGCCAATCACATTAACAGTAACACAAATGCAAAAATAATAAGATACCTTGGGTTTACTCCCAAGCAGTGCTTGATTTAACATTTTGGCATGATGTGGGTACCTTGATAACTCAGAAGTCATTAAGGTATCCATAGAAGTAGCCTACAGGGTCATTAATACTATGTATTATTGAAACCACCCTCATGTCAGATGGCTGCTTCATGGTCCTATGATTATTTAATGTGTCCTTCTTATTATTCATCCTGAACTTAAGCTCACATTTCTCTATATCCACTAAATCTTTTCCTGTAGCCAAAAATGATCTCCCCAAAATAGTGGGTATCTCAAAGTCAACTTCACAATCCATGACAATAAAGTTTGACAGAAAGATGTATTTCTCCACCTTAACAAAGACATCATATGATATGCCAACGGGCTTTTTCACCATATGATCTACGATCAACAATCGCATCATCGTTGGTTTGGGAGGTCTCAAACCAAACTATTTGAACACTGCCAGCGGTATTAGGTTAATGCTAGCAATAAAGTAACACAGAGCACTGACAAATCTAGATCTCCCAATGGTGCATGGAATCATAAAAGCTATGCGATCAATATTTTTTTACGCTAGAGATCTGGATGTAATATCGCTACAATGATGACACCAACCAATGCCCTCATAACTGACTAATCTCTTATTTTTACAAGTTTATTGATAAATTTTGAGTACCCAGGTATCTGCTCAAGAGTTTCAAGAAGAAGAATATTCAAGATTAACTCTTTCTGCATAGCAATAAACTTTTAAACATCCCTTTGTCCTTCTTGTTCTTTAACCTCTGATAAAATGGGGATGGAGGTCATGGAATGGTTTTCACTACTAGCTCATCTACCTCCCCCTTTTCTTTATCAATACTTGTTAATTTTTATGATGACATAGCACCAGTCACCAACTTTTCCAATTTTGCTTCAGGTGCCTCATCAAAATCAACACCATCATCCCTTGGCTCATAATCTATAGGAATGGTAGGATCAATGGTTTCCTTACTACTGCAAGTGGTGATGCCTAGACATTGACCATTATACTTAAGATCCTTCAAAGTGTTGCTCAGAAGAGTGCCGGGTTTGCAATGATTCAATGTGGTTGATATTTTCCCAACCTGTTGCTCAACATTTTTTATTCTGGTAGCATGCAATTCAACTTTCTGGATCAAAGCTAAAATATAGTCTTTAATCTATGTAAGGCCACGCTCTTGGCTTTCCTTACCCTTGACAAACTTTAATAACATTGCCTCTATTCTTGGATTAGCATCACTATACTTCGATGGAACATAAAAACCAATCTTTTCCTTGTAGTCATTCCTTTATCTCCAATCACTCTCTAATACCTAAATTTATCACTATACCAGTTCAAATCTTGGTTCCCTTGCTTTGAGTTCTAATTATCTTATGTAGACGATTGGCCCTTGGTTTGGAAACTTTTCAACTATCTATCTTGATAATTTTCCTCTTTATCCACATTAAAATTATAATACCTAGAATCCCTACCTTATGAGCCAACATCATTAACCTTCTCAAAATTCATAGTTGTGAACTGTTCATTAATATCCCAATCTATGTCCTAAGCTGAGCAACCTCCTGAGTAACTAAATCATTAATAACTATATGCTTACCAAAAGAGAAAATGGAATAAGTGTCAACACCTCTCTTTGCCTCCTGAGTATACCACCCTTGATTGGTAAGAGAGATCTAACCTAAGATCTCTGATGCTACCTATTAACGTAGGTTCATGAATGCTTCTCTAGTAATAGTAGCTTCCATAGCTTTGGAACTAACATTTCGAGACTGATAGAATATTTCAAGAAAATTATGCTCCAAAATCCTATGATTGGGAACCATAATTAACTTCTTCTAAAACAAAAATCATGCCTCATGCATCGACTGAGAGTGCAGTTTCACAAAATTATATATCTCATCTTTTAATTGCAGCATCCTTGAAAGTGAAAAGGATCATTTGAAAAAGTTCTGTCATAACTTGTTTCAAGTAGTTATGGACCCATAAGATAGCTATCCTAACCACAATATCACTTCACTAGTTAGAGATAATGGAAACACCCTGAGTCTGTGCGCTTCCTGATCGCCCCTAGTTAAATTATAAGAAGTGCAGATACCTACAAAATTAATGAGGTGCATGTTTGTGTCATCAGTTAGCTGGCCAGAAAACACACTTTTTAGATTCAACAACTAGATCATGGCACTAGTAATATCAAACTCTACCCCTGGGGTAATAAAGGAGGAATGGTAGCTCCTATCTCAATAGGATCTACGTACACTAGATCTTCTTCTGGATCATCATAAACTGGACAATATTGATAAGATGGGAGTACTTGAGCTCTATTTACCCTTTCTCTATCGAGTTATGCTGGATGATTAGCTTCTTACCTTTGTCTTACTCTCTATATCTCTCTTGAGATGAATAACAGGCAACCTTAATATACTTTCTCTATTATTCCTTAATAAATACCTGTATAGTAGTTTTCTAAACTATCCCCTGAGGAAGTGGGGGAGGCAAGTCCTATGGATTATCTCAAAGATCTTCATGATAAGATTCTCGGTTGTGGCATGGAATCCTATTATTCTGCTATAGGATTCTCCCTAGCTCAAGATGAAATGGGAGTAAGGGATTGCCTTGACTCCTAATACTTGGAATACACTATCATACACTCTATGAAGAATAGGAAAGTAAAAGCAAAAAACCTCACAACTTTAATTAATAAATCTGCTTCCATATTCTCCAGTAACGACGCCAAAAAATAAATCTGCTACCATATTCCCTAGCAACGGTGGCAAATTTTAATGTCTCTGAAACTATACTCTCCAAAAAGATATAATGCGGTTACTATCAAATTATAGTAACCCAACTAGGTTAGGGTCAATCCAACAACGAATAGGCCAGATATATCTCTTGGACTTATTAAAATCACCAGGATGTGCATAAAAGTAAATAGGGGGAGGGGGATTTGTAGTAATTAGTAAAAGAAACAAAACTTGAATGCTTTCAATTGTGATGAATTGGAAATGAACACTAGGCTTGTGTTCCCCCTGGCTATTAACTCAATAGGTTTTATCATGATAAATCCAACTATATCACTACTATACATATAGAATCTGACAAGTTATGTATCACCAATAGTATCTCAAAACCCTTTGGTGAATGTAACTCATGTTCTTTTGGTCTTAGAATATTGCATTACTAACCTTTGTCTTGGATCCCAGATTAACTTTCTCCTCTTAGTCTCAAGTTAATTAGATGAGATCACTATTATGATCTTTTTTCCCAATCTCTACTTTGCCCTCGAGTTAGTATTAAATACAGGTGGGTTCATAACATTTGCAACTATTAAGAAAGAAATAAAAGCAAAGAAAATCACAACACATGTAGCAACAGTGATCTAGAAGGAATCTTACACTTCTCTAACTTTGTTAATCCGTAGGGTTCCTACCAACCTAGCTATAGGAATTAAACGCTCATAGTTTCAAAGAAATTCATAGAATTCAATAAATAAAGCATAGAGTCAATATCACAAAAATAGATGAATAAAAACCCAAAGTATCAGATCAATTAATCAACCAAAAACAAAGAACACAAGAATTCCAAGCATAGCTCACAAGTTTGTAAACTAAATAAAAAACATCAAAAGAATATTTGTAGATTAAAAAGAAGTCGTAAAAATCCAAACCAAAGTGAATTGGGAAAGTTGAGTCAGTGGCCAAATACGGTGCCACTTACGAGCTATAGGTTAGTATATGGCAGACTGTAGGTAGCTGAGAAAAATTTTAGCTTCTAATTCTTTGGAATTTTACTCTCTGACACCCATATATGATCTGTCACCTATGGCCAGTAGGTGGCACGTACGCCAAGTAGATGCCAATGTTGCTGGCCCATTTTTTAGATTTTATCTTATTTTCTTTTGTTTAGCTCCCAGAACCTATTTTCTAGCAATATAGACAAAAAACACATCATATACCCCAAAATATACCTAAGGACTTGCATATTTTCTAGTTATAGGCATTGAAAGTGCCATGAAACCATGGCACAAGACCTACTCATCTTCATACTCATCTTCAAACTCATTGTCATTATGAACTTCAAGTTGTTCAGCAAGAGGTCCTTTGGCAATCACATCAATAATTATTTCTAGTACATCATTCCTTATTAAGACAACTTCATTATTATCATTCAAGACAGATGGGCCCATAAACTATTTGAAGATGAATACCTAATTCAATGACTATTAAGGTACCTAAAATACTCTTGAACTTCATCATAATTTCCCAATAAGTACGCAGCACCTAATTCAATGACTTATTATCTAAAACAATTAATGCATTTTTCATTGCTCCTAAAGGACAACCTTTGCTAGGGAACAAAATGAAAGTTTGTGCATCATCCGAGCCATACTCATCATCAATTTGAGGTTTTCTCTTAAACATGATACATATGCCCCATGTAAATATATAGAGCATAAATTTAAGCACTCTTTAACAAGATATTCCTCTACTATAGATCTTTTTGGATAGTTTCTATTTCAGACATAAGATTTAAATGTACACATATCTCATTCAGAGGGATACAATAATTGATTTTGAACTGGACCTCCTAATCTCACCTCATTAGCCAAATGAACAAGCAAATGAATCATTATATTAATAAATGTAAGAGGAAAAAATTGGTCAAGCTGATTTAATATTTCTACGATCTCAAATTCTAAGCAATCTATTTCCTCCACTATGATAGGTTTTTGACATAAACAATGAAAGAAGGAACTCATACAAATAAAAGCAATATCAACATAATATGAAAGTATGCTTTTAATTGGTACAAAGAGCAAGTAATGTAACATGGAGTGAGCATAATGAGTCTTATAGCCAGATAATTTTCCTTATTCTAGTTTCACACTTAGATATGTTGAAGGCACTACCATAAGCTAGATTTGTTAACATTAAAACTCCACAAAAATTATATCTCTCCATTAGTCATTGATAAGCATAATTTTGCAATCTTTGTTCTCTTACCATCCGTGGTATATTTAGATGAAGACTCATCCTAATTCCCATATCTTTCAAATCATAATGAGCCTTCGTATGCTCTTTTATTTTGACAAAATATCTAAAAGGGTTCCAATTATGTTATCAACTTTGTTCTTTTCTATGTGCATCACATCATGGTTGTTGAGTAATGGGTTGTGCTCCCAATAAGGTTATTCGAAAATGATTGACCCCTTTTTGCATGGCCCATTATTTGACCTCTTTCTCTTCTTCCCAAAGACACTATTCATGTTCCATAAGACATTAAGAACTTTGGTTCCCTTTAACTAATGCGGAAGAGGTCTAAATTCAGTTTTCTATTGAAAAATCTCTAATTAGATCTCCACAGATGATCAATAGGTAGAAAAATATGATGATCCATAGAGAACATCTTTCTACTATGTTTAATATACAAAAAATTAGTATCATAATTACAAAAACGACAAGCCAAATTACCTTTGGAACTCCAACCAGACAACATAAAATATGCCATAAAGTCAATGATTATCATCCTAAGAGTTGCTCTTATTTGAAAGGTTTGATTTATGGAAGAATCATATATTTCAACATCAATTTGCTACATTCAATTTAACACATCAATCAATGACTATAAATAAATATCAATGTAATTTCTAGGCGAACAAGGATCAGGAATAAGTAAGGAAAACATAGAATACTTTGGTTTCATGCACATCGAATCGACCAGTTGACAAGTTAAGTCTCAAATTACAAGAATCTAGTGTAAAATCAGGATAAAAGCTATTAAAATATTTCCATGTTTGTCCATAAATAGGATGCCTTAATTTTCAATCTTTAGAACACTCCTCTTCATCGCACCTCAATGAATCTATCATCTTTGAGCACATAAATAGCATTTTGAGTCTAGGAATTAATGAAAAATATCTCAAAATTTTGGCTGGAACAAGATGAGGGTTTTTAGAAGGCTCAACAACCTCACAATATACTTTTGGAAGTTTAATATATGAATAAGCTCCATAAACATGACACAGTTTATCATCCTTATGGTCATTTCTTAATAAGATACAATCATTATGACAAACATCATTTTTTTCATAATCAAGACCAATGTCCTTTAGCATAACCTTGGATTTATTGCAGGATGGAAGAATATTCAACTCTAGCATTGCCTCTGTTAATAATTCTCAAAAAGAAGTGAATGATTAATTGATCCATCCGTGCTAACACTTAAACAAATATAAATGTATTGTGAATGATAATCTAGAAAACCTTAATAATCATGATATATCTCTTGGCTTGCCTCTTTAATTAAATTATAGAATTCTTGGAATATTCATTTGGACCTTCATAAAATCCTTCAGCTTGTGCAACATATCTAAAATGATCATTTAACATCCCAACAACATCATCATACGAGTCATCTATATAATAATCAACATTCAACTAGATTTCCTATTCCCCGTAATTGATCCATTTTTTATAACCTTTAATAAATTCATAATTTATTAGATGATTATACACTATATCCTTTTGAGTCCAAATTAAATTACAACACTATCATATGGGCACTAATTTCTTTGTCTTAAGGAACTCCATAAGTGTAAGAGAAATCTAAGAAAGATATAACACCCTATTTATACTCTTTGCTATACAAAGGTAAATCCACCCAATCATTGGATGAAATATTTGTAGTCCTAAAAAAAGGTCAATATTAAAATTAGATCTAGTAAAATACAAAAGAATTTATTATTCTACAAGTAATTCTAAAAGACATGAGTAAGTTAACAGAATTATTTGTTGACTAATGATAATAATTTCTTACCTAGTCAATGCACATATGCTAAGATAAACCCAAGTTTAAATCCGCCTCTTCAAATCTTTAGGAATGTACTAACAAAGAATAGGTAAAATTAATATATGCAAATAATAAAGACAATTTTCAAGGAGTTAACATTTTGTTTAAGAAAATACAAAAATACTGAAATGGGGTGATCAAGCAGGAAAAATACAAATTCAAGAAATATAGAAACAAAAGAACATCCTTGTAAACTCTAGTATGGCACAACTTTAAGTAAAAATATAGAACAAAATATTTAGTCCATTTAGTTCACTGAACACACTTGTATTCAAATAAAACATATCTTTTTCCACCAAACGAAAGATGGATCCTATTATATTCGTATACATAGATGATGAATTCTTGGAAAGAGGTAGACCCCTTTATTAATGAAGACTTAATGTCATGACATACACATCTATACAGTGATAAGAGAGTGAAGACTGATGTTTTTGTAACTTAATGTCATTACATCTACAATATTATGGAACAAATCAATAGATATAAATCGTACAACAACATGGATACAAATATTCTAGATGATGACTATAAGGTAAATTTGATATATTTTTAAAGAGAAATTAACCCTAGTGGGGTTGAACAGAGAGATAACAGTTCCAACAAAGGATGAAATGATACATAATTCAAAAAAATACTTTATTTCTAAAAAATCAAACACCAAATCGGATGCACTATTTTAGTCAAAACATAAAATATATGACTATTATCTCCCTTAATTGAAGCAACTTATCATAGGTACACTTAACAAGCTCATAACCCTAAGAACTTGAATCTCTAGTATATAAAGATGAGCTTTCATAAAACAAATTATTTACTGCATTATAATTTGAGCTTAACCAACAAAAAAATTGAGATATAACTAATAGAAAGTGAGGGAAGAAAATGTTAACAGCTCCTTGCATCTTCAAAAGCACATCTGTATGAAATTATTCACTAGTTCCACTCCTACTATAGCTTAAACATCTTTGAACATAGTATAATCTGTTGAACTTCGTATGTTTTCTTGTGTCTGTAACATTTTACAATACTGAGATTTAATAGGTACAGTATGACATTTCGAAACAAATCAAAATTGACTTGTTTTGAGTGTATTTGGTACCATTTATTCTCATCAAATATAATTAGTTTTAGCAATTGGCCCAAAAGTTACAATGCTAAATTAAGTTGAAGAAATGGACAACACATTTGTGCTAAGAAACTACAAGATAAAAAAGCAAAAACATAGTGAATTCTTATGAGACTTATCAAAATAGAGAAGTAGGTTCATTGATAATAAAATATGAAGAAGAAATCCCTTAGAGAATGATAATTAATAATGAGGAGACATGAGATAAAAGAGGTGACACTTCAGAAAAAAGGGGGTATTACTCTTTGGTTTCGAACATACGTACAAAAAGTCTACAAAAGAAAAAATTGTGGCTGAAATGAACAACATCTATTGATTAGAAATTCATCAAGGTTGTTCACGAGATAGAAGAAATAGGTACATACACAAAATCTTAGTTTTTATTGCAGAAAAAAAACAAGAGAAGAAAACATGAAATTGGTGAAAGAATTATAATAACATGAAGAAAAATCTTTTTTTTTGGTAAGCAGATAAATTTTCATTCAACCAAAAAAATTACAAAATGGCTAAACACTTTTTTGACTTACTTTCAGCTCTAATTTCATCTGTTCTACTAATCTATCTTCTAACTATCTGAGTTATATTGGATAACCATTTAAATTGTCTAAGTAAACTTTCCATTTGCTATGTGTTTGACCTGCTGTGAATAACTAAATGACAATGCTTCTAACTCTTTGTCAGATATCCATTTTTTAGGTTGTTAATTTTCTAGCATTCTTTTCTGCACATATGTGATACACTGCTGTTGCAAAGCAGAATCCAAGTATGCTAGCTCTTGGTCTTCTATTGGACATGACGTGCATCAGATTTTGTGTTTCCTGCCGCCAATCTCTTGTGCTCTATTAATATCCTAGCCATTGCAGAATAAAGGTCCAAAGGATCTGAGAGTAGTTGCACTGAAATAATAGGTGATCAAATATTTTCTCTTATGTTGAGTTATATAACACATACTCTTTCTTCACTTGTATTCCTATTTACTTACTCTATCCACATTTACAAGGCTATTGTATAAGGCAAACCAGAGAATAAATTGATGTCTGGGAATTAACCCGTTCACCAAAGCCACTTTGTATTAGTCCACCTTCGGATATTGTGTTCTCGTACTATGATAAGCCTTCCTGATGCTGAAGCCTTTCTAATCAGTCATTTCTTTTAGTTCATGATGAAGACTTGTTATACCTGTTAGCCATTTCCTTGCATAATAAACTTTCTTCATAATCCAACTAGCTTGTTTTGGAGTATTTACTGTGTCTATACTGTGCCATTTTATATAGTAGTTATGGTTCCATCTAATCCATAGTTTATCTTGCTTCTGTTCCACATCGCACAGGAGCTTACAAATTACAGCTCTATTCCGATACATCATATCTATAACATTCAACCCGTTTGCAGTTTTAGCTTGACAAATAGTTTCCCAAGCAACCAAAGCTTTCTTGGAGCAACTATTACTTCTAGTTCATAAAAATGTTCTACAGATTATGGTAACCATATTAGTGATCTTCTTAGGCAACAGAAAAATTTGTGCCCAATATGTCTGCATCTCAAACAGTACATTTTTCACCAGTTGTAGTCAACCACTATAAGCCAAATACTTTAAGGACCAACTCTTTATTTTGCCAATCATCCTTTCCACAAATGGCATACATTGAGAGATAGTCAGCTTTTTAGTAGACAATGGGACCCCTAAATAACTGAATGGAAGTTCCCATGGTGCTAATTACAATGCTGTCAATATTTGATTCTTGAACTCTGGAGTGACTCCTGTAATGTACAAAGAGTTCTTTTCCATATTTGCTTGTAAACTAGACACTGCTGAGAAATGATGAAATACCTCAAACATCAATTTTATGCATATCTCATCAGCTCTACATTTCATCAGGAGATCATCAACAAAACATATATAAATAATTCCCAGCTTATCGCATCTAGGGTGATAGTTGAATTAGGTGTTATGCCTGAGTTTTTGTAAATTTTTATGTAAGTATTCCATCACTAAGACAAAAACCAAGGGGGATATGAGGTCCCCTTATCTTAGTCCTTTCCCTACTGAAAATACTGTGGTCATCCCCCCATTAACCAACAGTGTATATTGAACTATTGTCACATATTCCATAATCAAGTTGACTAATTGAGTTGGCAATCCAAATTCCAGTAGTACCATCTTTAAGAAAGGCTACTCAACTGAGTCATAAGCCTTCCTTATATCCACCTTAATAGTACACATTGGTGACACCCCTTATTGAGCATATCCTTTGACTAATTCATGTGCAATCATCACATTATTAAGAATATTTTGACCACTTAAAAAAGTTGATTGTGAGGGGCTCACAATATAATCCACCATAGTCTTCAACTTATTTGTGATAATCTTTGATATCATTTTGTATATTATTATGCAGCAGGCAATTGGTCCATATTCTTTGACATAGGGAGGATTTTGAACTTTTGGTATCAATGTCACAGTAGTAATATTAAATCCTTTCAGTAATTTACAAGTCTCAGAGAATTTTAAAATAACTTATGTAACCTCAGTACCTATTATATCCCAGTGTGTTTTGAAGAATTTTTCGTTAAATCCATCAATTCCAGGACTTTTATCAACCGGTAACTCCTTTACTATTTTCATAACGTCTATTTCTGTTACAAGTATTAGGAGCTATTATTGTTGCTCTATAGTTAACCAGGCCCCATCTCGAGCTATTATGATGTCCAACCCTTGTATTGTATCAGCTGCCTGTCCTAGTAATGTTTTGAAAAAGTTCACAACTTCCTGTTGGATAAGCTGAGGATCAGTCAGCTTCACTTCCTGTTTTGTAGTGATTGAACTAATCCTGTTCTTAGCTTACCTAGTCTTCAGGCAGGTAAAGAAGTATTTTGAGTTCCTATCCCCCTGTTGTATCTAGGTTGCCCTTGATTTCTATTAAAATCCTTTTTTGAACTGTCTCCCAGTATTCTATGTTATGTAATAGTTATCTCTTCTCAACAATGAGTCTTGGTTGAATAAGTCACTCTCCAACCCCTCTTGTACTTAGGTTAATTTGGTGTTGTATTCATCTAATATTTTATCCACAGATGTCATCTCCTTCTATAGCCCCTTGGATTGACCTACCATTTGATATAATTTCCTCCATTTAATATACATCTTGAAGCCTTGCACATGTTGTTGTCATATTGTTCTACTTAATTCTTTGAAATCTTTTTGTTACATCATAACATTCAGTAGTCTAAAAGGTCTTCTCACCTGTATCAATAAGTGGTCAGTACAAAGTACTATAGGTGTGTGGTAGGAATATCCATAGTCTTTATACTCAGCCTCTACATGATTGTATTGCACAAACCAAGAGTGATTACCTAGTGCCCAGTCAATATGACTACATATTTTTGTCTATATGTCTCTCTTATTACACTAGGTACATCTATGACCTTTACTAGGTAAAAGTCCCATTCCAATAACATTTAAACATTGGTCAAAATATGAAAGTTCTTATTGAGTGACCGGTTCACCATTGAGTCTATCATCATGAGATAGTATAGTATTAAAGTCTCCCAGTACCACCCATGGATTAGTATAAGCTTCTCTTATGTGTCTTAGTTGATCCCATAAGTTCATTCTTGCAGCAGATGCGTTGAAACCATATAAAAATGTCATGCAACATGAGAAAGTAGAGTTCTTATCTTGGACTGCACAATGTACCGCTGTGCTGAGGTTTCCAAAATAGTGAAATCCATATTTATCTACTTCCAACATACCTATATCCTCTTATTTTCTATAGTTGGATAATCAGCATACACCTTCCATTCTTGGAAAAAAGAGTTCTACACTTTTTTTGTATTTACAACTTGTATTTTTATCTCCAAACAACCAACAATATCTACTTTATTTACTTGTAAGAAGGATCTTAGTTCCTTCTGTTTAAAGGGCTTATTATGCCCCTTTATATTCCATGAGCTGAATATCATTTAACTCCTATCAGGTCAGATACTTTAGCCCTATTAGTAGGTACTATTGGTTGGCCCTCATCTTTCCTCTGAGAACTCGATTTCTGCATTACACTACTTATGCTCGTAGGACTCTTCTGGTAAGCTTACTGCAAAGTAGGCGATGAGTCATCATGTTCCACCATTATATCTTTGCCTTTCTTCTGTTGTTCTGCCGCATATTGTTGCTCCTGAAGCTGCTTAGTTGGAGCCTTTTGTAGCTGGTCTTTGTTCATGGATTTTGGGAGCCATGTTTGGATAATTTTTATCCTTCTATCTTTGGGTCGAGGTACAACCTTCTGTGGTTCTACCTTATTTACTTCTTTGCATTTGCCTGTTGTATGTCCCATATGCATACAATCCTGGCAGAAGTCTGGTGCCCACTCAAATTCTATAGCTTGTGTATGGATTGTGCCATCTTTATTTTCAATGTACATCTCTTTAGGTAGCTCTTGTGTAATGTCTACCTCAATAAACACCCGGGAACATGAAATTCTTTCAATCTCCGCAGTTAATCGATCAACACATATTGGTTTCCCTATAGAACTCGTTATTCTACTAAGGTTTTCCTTTGCCCAGTAGTAAATTGGTAAACCAGGAAAGACAACCCATAGCGGAATGAATCATAGAATCTCATCTTAGAATCAAAAATCTTTTGCCCAATTTCATAACACCATGGGACAATTATTATAGGTATATAGGCCATTTTGCAGAGTTACATTCATATCCGCCTTATTATCAAATAAGAACACAAAATAGCCTTTATCATGGGAGTATACTCATGGTGTAGTAACAAATTTCTAAATGCTATAAACAAATTTCATCATCACTTTGAAGCTCGGTGTTCCTTAAACTATACAACCTATCAATGCTTTTTCCCATTTACCACACTCCTCCTCCACCTTATCATGATTTATTTTCACTATTTTCTGGCCATCTTTAATTATCAGAGGGATGTAAGTAACCTTCATACCTTCTTGTACTTGTCGATTGCCAATATTCGATTTTGCATTCATTAATTCCTCCTTCATTAGTGGTGTAGTTTGCAGTGCAGCTGAGAACGTAAGTTTTCTAGATGCTGTTGAGCACTCCGCCTCCTTTTCCACCTGTATTATTTCCTTTTCCAGTATCAATTCTATAATGTACTCAACTTCTCTTGTGTTCTGGCTATTTTGTTTCATCGGAGCAACAATGTGTAGTATTCATGAGTCCGACGTAATCCTTTATCCTTGTTGTTCCTGTGTTTCTTTCACTAGTGGTATGTTAGCTGCTCGTCGTCTTGCCATCGCTGACTAGTGTACATTAGAAGATCATTAATTAACCTGTGCCAAGAGTGATCAACATCATTGCTAAAGAAACTCCAACTATAAAATCTTAAGCAAGTATTTTCTCAATGTTCATACTTCTATCATGTTATTTTAGCCCATCCAAAATATGTTTTAGAGATAATTAATGTGCTTGATTTGACTCACAATAGGCCTTCTATCGTCTAAAGGTATTTGAATTTGAAAAAAATAGATGAGATATCCTACTTATGATACTTACAATTTAAGAGTTTGTAGAAATTTGCTAATATTTTTTATCTTTGTGGTCCTTCTGCAGAAATACAAAAACCAAAAAGAACAAGATCCACATGGTCAACTAACTATATCAATGATTTCCAATGAGGGACACCATTTAAATAAGCTTAATTCAAATAACTTGTCTTAAAATATCAATGCACCAATTCAAGAAGCATACATACCTCTAACCACCTGAAGTCCTTTTTATAATGTAGAGACAACATGTTTTGAACAATTACTACAGAAATTCAATAGAAGAAAATGGAATTTCAACAATATTAAATTTAACATTATCCAAAGAAACATCCGAACAAGATCTCTAAGTCTCACAACATCACTAATTGGCATTAAGGGTAACAAAAGCATTTTTGTTGTACCAATCAAAGAAGAGCAGGAACTAAAAAATAAAGACACAGTGTTAATAATTTGATCTTCAACTTTGATGGCACTGAATAAATTTATTCATAATGTTGGGAATTAAAAGGCTCAAACAAGAGGTGCAAATAGAAACTTTTCCTTCACATATGAAGTACACCAACAAATTTAACCATATGGAAAAAGAGAAAAAAATAAATTTGAGAAATTTACCTTTAGAAACTCATACAGGTTATGAAGAACTATAATAGCAAAATAGAGATTTCCAAATAATATATACGAAAGAAACCCAATGGTTATTGTAAAATCAAAGAGCAGAATAAACATAAATTCTGAACCATAGCTAGATGGTTCTTTTATCAACTGAACATGGATTCTTTGAAGAAAAATGATATTTCCTAAACTTTCATTAGCAAAGAATTGATTCAATCATCATTAGAATTTAGATTATTTGAAAGGAAATGCCTACTTGCTTAATATTCATTGATAGAAAACAGTTCTCTTAAGTGATAAGCCTTTTAGGAAAGGTGTACGGAAGATGCTATGGGGAAGGTACACAACTAACATCGGAGATCCTACCCAAAGGAGAAGTGTCCGACTCAATACTTTTGATATGTTGAAGGAAGCTGCTAAGTCCTAACATATGGAATCTAGGAGGTATAAATGTCCATGGAAAAGTTAAGATGATACGTGATTCAAAGGAATTCTTTAATGCTTGAAAAATCAGATAACAAATGAGATGTACCATTTTAGACAAAACTTAAAACATATGACTATTACCCCCCTTCCCCACCCACTGCAAAAACTTATCATAGGTACACTTAACAAGCTCATAATGCTAATAACTTGAATCTCTAGTCTACAAAGATAAAATAATAGTCAACATGCATCTCATAAAGAGTTCATAAAATTCAACCTGAACAAAGAAAGTAAATTAACATTACAAGTATCAAGAAGACAAGCAAATTACTATTAGAAGAAGATACAAGACAGATTCTATATATACATATAACATAATCTATATTTTTCATCCGAGCTTTCGTAAAATAGAATCTGTATTGCATTATAATTTGAGCTTACACAACTAAAAATTTGAGCTATAAACAATAAAAAGTGAGAGAAGAAAATGTTAAGGAGCTCCCTGCATCTCCAAAAGCACATCTATATGAAAATTTTCAGCTCAACTCCAATTATCGCTTTAACATCTTCACATGCAGTTCACACGATTATACTTTGTATATCTAGTCTCTATAAAATTTTACAATACTGAAACTTAAAAAGTAGGGCAAGATGTTTCTTAATAAATTCAGTTTGACTTGTTTCTAGTGCATTTGGTACCATTTATTCTGGTCAAATCCAATTAGTTTTAGAAACTAGCCCAAAAAACCAAGAGGTCCAGATAGAATATGTGACATTTTATAAATTTCATAACCTCTATGTTAGGTACCTCAACCAGATAAGGCTGTTTTAATCAATCTCTGTGTCACTCAAGTCTGTGATTTTGATTAATTTTAAATAAATAAGCTCTAATTTGGGAATAAATTTTAAAAATGACTACCATAAAAGAATATTGAGCAAGTTTGTTTCAAAATATTATTGTTACCATGATCTCTGAACCAATGATGTACAAGGTAAGAAGTGTCATATAAAGACCATAGGGAAAATTATCAAATTCATCACTAGTCAAGCACTTGAAGGGTTGCATTTTATGCCTACTGAGAGATTTAGCTTGTTCTGCATATAAATTTTTAGATACAATCAAACACATTCTACTGAGAGATTGGTATCCTAATGGAACACAAATTGGCTCACAATCATTTAGTTTTTCAAAAATAATTTCGTTCATGATAGAAATGACCCCCTTTGAATTTTTCTAAATCCCAGGTCATATTAGATTATGAACCTTACATGATCTAATTTTTGTTTTATCTTGACTCTTCTTAATGAAATAATTTTGTTCATACCATAGTAGTACACTTCTTTCCAAAAATACTTAGTACATAAGCCTTCAAATTTTTTGAACTACATTTTTTGTCTTTCTTATCATGTAGTCATTCATTTCCCTTTACTCTTTAGCACTTCAACATTGGTGGATAGTCCAAATTGTACTAGTTCCTCTATTTATCATCACTTAGTCGTAACATTAACTTAGTATGTTGAAATTATGATTATAGGAGCAAAAAAACTAAATAACATTGTAAAAATGAGAATTTCAGTATTACAAATTAACATAACAACCTTCTCTAAGGGTATCAAAGTCTACTAGAAAAAATACATGCACACTCCCAAATCTTTTCCTAAATATTATAAATTTTAATGGGTTTCTCTTTGCTCAAATCTTAAAAAGGTTTTATTTGGACAAATTATACTAGACATTCACAAAGAAATGCACGCATGCTCAGAAACAAGAAAACAAGAAGAAAAAGGTTATTTGTACCTTACCTCAACCAAAGAAAACCCAATTTCGTATAAGCAAAAGCCAATTTTCGAGATGCAACAAAAAAACTTAATATAATTTATGGTAGTAGTACTAATTTGTAAGAGTAGAAAAAATTTCTGAAAAAATCTTGAATCTAGGAGAAACTCATAAATGCAAACTTCTCCTATTCTATTCAAGGGGAGAAACCCCTAAACTAGTTTCTAATGTAAGGATTTGAAATTTCAAGATTCCTTATTTTTATCTATGTAAGTTTAAAAAGCAACAAAATCTTTCCTATGATTTTTGTATTTTTTTTTAAATTTCTTTGACAGTTCATAGTAAATGTGAGGGTTTATCAGTTTGTGTGTTATGCCATTTTTGAGTTGAATATTTCGGAGAGTTGGGGGTTTTTTGAGCAGAGAGAATTTTTTTTAAATTTGATGAGTGATTAATTTTGTGATGTTTTTTGTACATAGAAACTGGAGAGAATAAAATATATTGAATGGAATATAATATTTTAGGATTAAAAATATTAGAGGAAATATCATATTTTGGTGTAAACTATAGAAAAGTTATAAGGGAACACTTAGTCTTATTTTAAAATAATAAGAGTAACAAACTTTAAAAGTGTAATCATATTGGTAAAAGGCATTGCTAATTATATCATGATGTGCTAACACTTATAAAATGTAGCCTATAGCATTAAAGAGCACGTTTTACGAGCGTTATCAAAATTATCGTGGCTTAAAATTAAAACTTAATACTATATTTTAAAAACGTGCACAAAAATATTTTTGGCAACACTTTACAAGTATTTTCCAGATTTAGTGTGTCCTTAGGCCAAAAATATTGCAGTGGAAGAATCTCGAATAATCTAGTTCTTAAAATCTTGGTTGAACTTTCTTGAAAATCCTAGATTATGGTGTAGGATTTCATCAATAATCTAGAAAAGGAATGATTGAAATTCTATAAATTTCTTAGCATTTTACCAGAGTAACTTTCCTTAGGTTTAGAGGATGAGCAGATGAGAAAATACCAACTTGAGGAAGAAGGGAAATAGAAATAGTGTGGAAAAAGTTGAAAAACTAATTTTTAATGAATTTTGTTGGCTATTTTAGTGATTTAGAGGTGCCATCGACAAATAATTCAATGAATTGCTATGGAAAAATCATTGAGTGCATTGCCAAACCATATGATGATTTGCTGATTCGTAAGGCTCTGGCATGTTTTAGTAGAACAGGCATAACATTCTGGTCCAGAATCTAATTAACAAATGGTCAATTTCTTTGAAAGGAAGACCCAAAGATATTTAATTGAGTGGTTTTGAGATTCCAGTCTCCTCATATTATTTTAGGTATGCTTGTTTAATGTAGACCCTAGTAAAATATTATACGAAAACTTAATCAGTAAAGAATTTTTCAACTTAACATTGTGCTTGAAGTTCCTTATGAACTTAATTGGGTTTCCTCTTATGCAGTGCTTTATTTAGTGCCATGGCACAAACCACATTACTACTATTGCTCCATATTCCTTCATCATCTTCTTCCTACTTAAAGGCCATTTTCTAACTCTTTTCTTACCTCTTGAGTGCTTACTCCTAAATTCTGCATTTTTTTCGACACTAGCATTTTTAGGCTCTTCGTTTAGCTTTTCAACCTCTAAATTAATTTATGGCTTGCGAAACTCCATGAGATAGTCCAAAGAGGACATTAGGAGTTTGAAATACTCCACCCCATACTCATTTACTTCCATGGTTGTGATCATACTAAAATCCATATAGTGTGAGGATGGATTTAGTATTTTGTATATCTTGAAGACCATATCTTCATCATTAGTTTTATTTTTAGAGTGCCTTATCTAACATACTCATTGCTCTTTTCATCACCAAGGATGGACATCCCTAAATGATTGGAACCCTATCATTTACATCATAATTAAGAACAATAAAATCAACAAGAATAATGAATTTACCAACCTTAATGAGCGCGCGATCTATAATTTCTTTGGGATGCACTTTTGTTCTATCCACCATATGGAGAACCATAAAACATAACCTCTACTTTCCTGAACTAAGAGTATTAAACACATATAAGGGCATCAAATTTATGATTTCTTTAAAGACACTGAAAGAATGGAACATATAACTATAACTAATTTATATAGGGAGGGTAGAGCTCTTTGGGTCCTTCAGCCTTACTTATCATAATCGAATTGCATTCCTCCGTCATTTCTATCATATAACTGTCACCTAGCTTTGTCTTATCGGTCACCATATCATTTAAGTACTTTGCATACTTAGGCATACCTTTCAAAATATATAAAAATGGAAGATTTATATGAAGTTCTATGAGAATGTAAAAAAATTTCTTGAAACATGCATCCTCTTTACCCTTTTTGAACTTCTGAGGGAATGGTAGTGGTGGTATTGCTTGTGTACACTCAATTGCCTTTGATTTTAGGTACTCAGACTTTCCTAAATTTTCATTATCTTTGGTTTGCACTTGCTTCTCCTAAGCCTTTTGTGCGACTAACTCTGCCTGTACCTCATGATTTTTATTTGACGTCCTATCATTGATGTCTCTACTACTCCTCAAGATTAATGCCATTACTTACTTCAAATTCTTTGTCACATAGAAAACATCCTTGAATTTCAGTATTCTTGGCCTGAACTAACTTCCCCAACTACATTTTAAAATTTTTATATTCAAATTACTAATTTCTATCTTTGCATCCATTTGTTCTTAATTGGTTGGGTTCTTTTTTAAGGTCTCTTAAATATTAATGGCCTACATGTTCTATTATTACTAAACTGAGCCTAATTATTTCCCCATGAGTAGTTGGGTTGGCTCTATTACTAGAGGTTGTAGGCATTACCATATTTCTGATTCCCTTTCTATGCATTGCCTACAAATTTCACTGATTTTGAACTCACTCAGCATCAGCCTATAGAGTGGTCACTAATTCCTCAAATCTCATAGCAAGTCAGGGTCTGGTGGACTATATTTACATGGACATAAGGTTGGTTCACACCCAACTTACTAAACTCTGCCATTATTTGATTTTTCGAGGCTGATAATTAAGAGACCAAAGCAGTGACACTATCCATCTCAATCATCCCGGAAGTCTTATTCACTGTATTTCCGGACATATAACGCTATCATTTGGAATTCCTTGCATAATTTGACTTATTAATGTATAAATCTCATAATAAGCCATCTCTTTGCAGTTGAATCTAATAAAAGTTTTGTTGTATGGTCAAAAGCTTCAACAAAAGTGTGAGCTAATACCTTATTCATCTATTGATGGTATGAAAATTCACTGAGTAGCTATTTGAACCTCTCCTATGCATAATATAAGTTCTCATCTGACTTCTCCTTAAAATAAAAAATCTGACTGCATAACTTTGCAGTTTATCCAGATGGGAAGAATAACATGCAGAATTTTTTGCTAGATTACCCCGTGTAGTTATGGAGCTTAAAGGTTCTACCTTCAACCATTTCTAAGATTCCTCCAAAAGTGAAAATGGAAATAGAGTGAGCCTTACATAGTCAGTTGAGATAAAAGTGTCACTAATCTCAAAAAACTTTTGCAAATGGACCTGTGGATCCCTATGTTATAGGCTTATAAATTGCTTATTGTTGTACAATAATTGTACCGTATTTTTTAAAGCTCAAGCCAATATATAGGTTTTGATCTTCATATGGCATAAGTAAGATTGATTGCAAATAAGATTTCTACTTTGCAAACTGTCTTATGGGTTGGTTGATCTCCAGCCATTAAAGAAAAAATAGCTTTCTCCTACTAAATTTTAGGTATACAACAAAGAAGTACTGATTTTCTCCTTAGCTGATGTAAGCATTGCTTAGGTTCAAGATATGGGTCAACCAAATACCTTTTCCTTGCCAGCTTACTTAGGTTTCAGATTCGTACCTGCAAATTTAGAAGCTAAGATCAAGTTTTTAGCTATTGTAAAAAATAGCAAATCTAAAAATAAGAAGGTTTCCTATTTCAAGTACCCAGCAATGATGCCAAAAACTTATTGTGTTCTAGAGCACACGCAAGCGCACGTACTAACCCAAGTAGTAAAGTGGCCCTTTAAAATCCATGTCTCGATCCCACAGGAACTTGTGCTCAATAATAATCTAATTTTAGCGTCACTAAGAAGATTAAACAAGTTCTAAGTTTAACTAAGAGAGATTAATATTTGATAATTAAAAGTAACCATAAACAATGTGGAATATAAGTACTCTAACAATAGTTGGGAGAAATCTGTGGTTAAGGCATTACTTTATATTCTTGCTTAACTATGGTTTTAAGATGGGTTGGTGTTTATTGAAAGTGTTGATCCTCGGGGTTTATATTATAACTTTGAAATGATCATCCTCTAATTCATATATCCAAATTACTCTCACAAATATATTATTGAGTGGGGATGCAAGTCTTTAACTTTGATGTATTTAACTATCTTCCCATTTCATTTACGAAGTTGGGCCTTTATGTATCTATCTATCCTAAACTCAAGTCATGTTTTAACAATTACATTCACAAGATGAAGGATATGATCTCTCTATCCTAAACACAAATCATGTTTTAACAATTAGATTCACAAGATTAAAGATATGATCGATGCTTCTTACTTTTCTTATTCTGTCCATCAACTCCTATCATCAACTCATTTTGAGGCTATGATTTATCCTAAAGTTCATGATGCTTTAGAATAGTAAAATATGAACATAATAACAATCACATACTAGATAAATATATAAACCAACTATAAATCATAAATGCACAATCATGCTAGTAGCCTCAACCCTAGAATGAGGGTGTTTAGCCATTTATTGTGATAAAAATAATTGAAAGCTACTCCAAGATAACCCTCGGCATAATATACTAAGAATAATATAAGAGATTTAAGCGGAAAATGTAACAAATCATAATATAAATTCTAAAATATGTCTTAATAATTAAAGGATCATGTATCAAGCATGAAGGGACAAAATAAAATGCCTTCCGATGTTTGCAAAGCTCTAATGATTGAATATCATAATTTGTTGGGACAAGGCCCCCAACTAATCAAAAAACTATGCCTAAAGTAAGATATAAATAAATAACTAACTAGGTGAATGATGATGACTTACCACTGCTAAAAGCTAAATTGAAACCAACTAGCCACGAGTTTGAACTTGATCACTAGTATCTACATCACATGAAGTTAGGAAGAGACATTTGAATGTACTAAGTACATAGGAATAATATTAAATGATTGAAATTGGTTTAACAAAATAACAATAAAACTTTTATGCAAATATATATCTGAAGTCATACTATTTGAATACATAATATAATAATATCAAAAGGCTATTGAAGCAAAGTAAGAGCTTTATAAGTCGGAATTTCTTGTAATTGACATACATCATTTAAGCTCATGATATCCAATATATAAATCAATTGGTAGGGATCCGCTATACTTTTCCATGGTATAGGACATATCTATCTATATGTGGATCCATTAATAAGCCTTTAAGTGTAATGATCAACTGATATTGTATTTAAAGTGTAGTCCTATAGTTTCACGTATTTTTGGAACTTGGGTTGTTTAGAACCCTCAATCGCTTGGTGGTGAATGCTACATCCAAAACTATTTTTCTAACCATATGTTCAATACTTGATTTAAATAACTATCTATCTATTTTATACGTTGAAGTTTCACTAAATTTCATCTCATGGAAACTACAAAACTTTATCCTTTTATAGTTATAAATATATTTGTTGGATAGCCGTAATAACATTATGTTTTCAATATCATGATTTAATGATAAATCTCAAGAATCATATACAATTTCTTATCATAATTGAAAAAAAGTGGATGACTAAAGCTTTCCCATTCAAAGAAATTATTTTGATTCCATAAAAACAAAAATCATCAATAAATACTTCAAGAAAATCAAGAAATTTGTTTAAATAAGCTGGGAATAAAAGGGGATTTTAACCCTAACTACGATCCTGAGTTCATAAAAGCTTTGGAGTGTTGGGCATGGGGATGAATATAATACCCCATTGAATTTCTACATACCTCAATTTTATTAACAATATTCAATGAAGAATCCTTATCTGAGGAAGAATCTCAAAGAATTTAGTTCTTGAAATCTTGGTTGAACTTCCTTAAAAATCCTACGATATGGTGTATACTTTCATTAATAATTTGAAAAAACAACGATCGAAATACTATAAATTACTTAGAATTTTACCAGATTAACTTTATTTAAGGTTAGATGATGAGAAGTGGAGAAAATACAAACTTGAGGTTAATAAGAAATAGAAAGAAAGAGGGAAATGTCCAAAAAAGATCTTTTAATGAATTTTGTTGGCCATTTTGGAAATTTAATGGTGCCATCGACAAATCATTCAGTGCATAAAAATGAATAGTTTCTAAAGATTTTTGAGATATTTCATCAATGTAAATCATTGAATCACCAAACCATTCGATGATTTGCATGGCTTTGACATGTTTTAATAAAACAACCATAACTTTTTGGTCTAGAATTTGATTAAAAAATGCTTAATTTAATTAGAAAGAATACCAAATGATATTTAATTTTTTATGTTTTGAGATCCCAAACTTCTAATCCTATTTTTTGTATGCTCATTTAGTGTTGATCCTATTAAAATCTTTTATAAAAACCTAATCAATAAAGAAGTTTTCAACTTAACTTTTTGCTAGAAGTTCTTTATCAAATTAATTGACAAACAAGTCTCTTATTATAGTATAAAAATTATATTAACACCTATAAAAATTTTGAAACAATTAGATTCGGATCTATATGCATTTGAATAATGGTCTTAATCTTAGTTTAAAAGTTTGGGTGGTACAAAAAGAGATCTAAAGGAAGCAAGAATGAGATATCAAGAAAAAAAAGAAAGCAAAAAGAAGGTTTGCAGGCTCAAGCTATGGAATCCTCCTCTAGTGTTCCTCCGGTGGAATCTAGTGGTGCTGAGTTGAGTGTGGAGTCTTCTACTGCACCAACAACTACATTGAATGCATCGGTCATCCCTAGAGCCAATACTAATGATGTTGTGGTTGATGTTATATCCCTATCTATATCATATAACATAAGGACCTAGGGCGTCATAGGTACGTCTTCCCTCTATAACTTTATGTTTCACTAGTTATGCATTGGGAACAATGCATATTATTTGATGGGTGTGGGGTTCCTCTAACCACATAAGGATTTTTATTATCGTGTTTCTTTTCCCTTGTGTTTTATCTAGTAGAACCGACATATTTAGGTTATTTTTACTTTGATGTGTTGTGTTGTGTAAGAAAAAAGATGATAGGAAACTTATGGTAGTCGCATCAAAAAAGAAATTGAAAAATGAGGACCCCTAAAAAATTTTTTGTGTAATATATATGTTTCCATTTTGATATGTTGACTACTGTGGACATGTGCATGACACTAGGTGTCAAGAATATGGTAAATATTTCCTAAGCTTTAGCATAAATCTGATTGTTAAAGGTTGATTGAGATATTTCATGACAAGTGTGTGAGAGCTATGTTTGTTTAGTTATTGCTTTGTAAATACTATTCAAAACTTGCTTGATCGGTCTTATGTAGGCCTTTAGATAGAAGGTTAATAAATGATCATAGGTCTTGTTTGATTTTATTCCACTCAAGCCAAATGACAATCTAAAAGATAATGATGTATTCCTTGTTCGTAGAGTTTGTGCCTACTTGCCATTTTATTCATTAGCCAAATTACTTTCTCTATCGTTCATGAAACCCTTGTATTTTTATTGGCCCTTCCTTTGACATTGTACACCTCAACTTTTGAAAATGACCCATGTTATGGGTAGCTATTGTAGAGGCTCGTCGAAACCTTTGTTGTAGACTTGGTTCAAGTTAGGAAATTATACACCTCAACTCAGGAAAATCACCAAAGTTAAGGGTGACCTTGGTTAAGATGTTTAAGGAAAGAATAGAGTACAAATAAAAGAAATTAATGATAAAAAATATGAGAGTATGGTTTCTACAAAGAGGAAAATAGAAGAGTTATATCAAAAAAAGAAAGAAGTACACTCATAGTGGAATCGAGGAGTTAATAAATAATGAAGTTTTAGAATAGGGTTGGTCTTAAATGGTATAGAAGTTATTTAGCAGCAATGAGGGTTTACTCACTAATTTAAAATATACTAGAAAGATCCTTGTCTAACCGTCTAGAAGCTGAAGCGTAGAAAATAACGGATATCTTACAATACTATTAATGCATTTCTTAAATATAATTGTGAGACTGAGAGATTTGATTTTAGTACTAAATTGATTTGATCTCTTATGTGTGGGACTTAGTTATGGTAAAGTCATGTGGATAGCATTATTAACTTTTGATTATTAGGTTGGCTACTATATGTATATGCAATGTTAACAATTTATATCACAATGTCACTCATACTCCTTGTTGGTTGATTTGATAAATAGTCCATGCATGTTGGTTTCATTTAAACTGAATGGGGTAATCATGATGCATTTGACGTTTAGAGTATTTGTTAAAATCTTGTTCCTTATATAGTATGGTGTTTCTTAGTTTCTTGAGGACAAACAAGCATTCTGACTTATGGGTGTTGACGTGTCGGTACTTTGATGCTTCATTTGAGGCATTGTTATGGATAACCATATGATCTCAAGCATCTCCAATTTCTTTTAATCATTTTTAATTCTAGTGTGTGAACAAAATAACAACAAATCAAACAAGAGAAATTGAGCTAAAAATTAGATGTGACGGCCATATTGATAAGACATCACTTTTATGGTGGCCTATTAACCATGTCATAAGCCTAAGGTAGAGTGTTAGGTTAACAAAAGCTGAGTAGGTGCCAAAGTGATGAGCCTTTACCATGTTGAAACCATTAACTAAGGCATCAACTTAAATAAAATTCAGCACATAGAGAAGGAAAGTGATGAGATAGCAATATCTTGATGAGCCCTTAACCTTTTTGTCACATGAGAGGCAGGACACTCTGACTTTTTATTTAAATTTCCACATTTACCTATACAATAAATAGCTACTAATAGAGTTTATTTCAGAATTTTATGTCATAGGAAAAAATGTTCTTTGTTCTTGAAACTCAAAATGTGTTCTTAGCATATTGCTTGGTTGTGGATGTGAAGTTCACTACTGAATTCATGTACTGCAAGGGTACTCTTCTTCTATGATTTCCTTATTTGTATTTTTAGAAAAGGTTATGAGAAACTAAAACCTCACAACCCTTAACATCTTTAGGGTCATTTAACAATATAAATTCAATTAGTGCTTATAAAGAACAATAATATCTTTGAATAATTTGTTTAAATAAACTTTTAGTGATTGGAAACATTAGAGAATGCCTAGGGTTAACTTTCTTTAGTCGAAAGATAAAACTATAAAAAAATTTAAGGATAAGGATTTTGATATCCAATTTCAATCTAATTGGATAATGCGTTAGCAAGATTAGCCAACTTTGGGTAATTAATTACTTTTATAATTTAATCATGTAACAACCGAAAAATCATTACAAATGAAAATACAGCAAAAAAATATCAAGAAAACTAAAATGCTCTAAGTGTGCCTAGTGGAAATTATTTCTTAGGGAAAAATAAAGTCGAATGTGATTGGGCCAAAAGTCCTAAGAAGAGAAATGGACTAGTCTGCAACCTATCGCTATAGTGAAACCCAAAATAACTAGCTTAAGATATTTTAAAAACCTTTTTTTGGTTAAACCCTCTATAGTTGTTCGTTATCCTCAAAACTCCCAGAATAAACCACACCTCTATTGTGGTGAGATTCCAAAGGCCAAAGTTCATGAGGATAGTTTTAGGGCACATCTATCAGGAACCTAACATAGGAAGATGCTCAGCAGTTATAGGAAAACCTCTCCTCTCAACAACAGCATATTTCGTCGATGAGGTAGGTTATGATTTTTATTATAATAATTACACTTGGTCTAGATTTATTTAATATTGCTAGTAATATTGGGGGTTTTCATGCACTAGGCCTTCGAGCTTAAGTTCTAGATTCGAGTGTTGATTTCTGAAGTGGGATGGTCTGTTGGTATTGTTGATCAAATATAGTACCAAGATATGAATCCATAGTACGTCGTCATTAAAATTAATGAATTTCTAATTATATAGATTAAGGAGTGTATTGTATGGTATTATCCCTCCCTACAGGTTTTTAGCATCTTGAGACTTTGGTAGTGGTGCATCCTATGGTGCAATATGGTAGTCTAGTACTGCTGAGATTTGGTCTAGTGTGGGTTAGGAATTGTAGGTACCAAGATAATGAGTAATTAAGGCTTAAAAGGTACAAGTTAGATTGTGTGGTCGAATGAAAAAGATATATGAAAATGTTAAATGAATGACAAGTCATAAATATGCTAAAAGTGTGGTGTTAATGAAATCATAATCGGGGATTTAGAAAATAAAACTTTACTTGATACCATGATTTATCCTTAAATATTATACAAATTTATTTATTTCTATCCCTAGTTGGTTGATGAGGCCTACCATTACTTATGGTAGTACAGATGTTACACTTCATGCTTCTCCAGTTGAACATATAGCCATGGTGCAGTTCAGTTGGTATTTCTCTAAAAACAAAGATGATCACTGCCCAACAACTCTTTCCATCTCTATCATACATTGATGGTGTGCCATGGACTTTCTTATAACTTATCTTGTGCTCTTGTATACGTTTAGGAAAGTTTCTAGGAATACACTGATAATTATTTTCTGTATTACTTGTACGTATATAGTATATTAGGTTAGAATCATATATGTACGAGTATGTTTGGTAATAAGATTTCTCCTATCTGGGGTAGGTGTTAGGTAGGTTCCTGCCTGATCTGGCTAGTTGGGCCATAAAAAGATTGTATCAGAGCCAGGTTGCCATAAAAAGATTGTATTAGAGCCAGGTTACCAGTCTTTTTGAACAATAAAAAATGTAAATTACACTATTGTGGTCTTTCTCCGAGCCTTTCTCCTTAAACCCCTGAACATGAATTAACTCAAAAACAATATCTCAGGGTTGTGAAGACCAAATTAAAAATTCTCAAAGCTTAGAGGCCTACTTAGTGAAATTTTCAGGCCTTAAGCCCCTTATGCATGCAACTAGAAGCTAAACTGAGCTAAGAATTATACGGAGTATTACATTTCCCAATCAACCCAATCGTCCATAACATGATTTAGGGCATATTTTACGTTATTATTAGCCCCTTTTCTCCAAATCCTTCTCAAGAAAAAACCCTTCATTTTCCCCAAGAACAAATTCAATTCCTTTTTTTCAAGAAATCAAGAATTAAAGTTTCTCCAAGTTCATGAACCTTCAAGAAAGCATCAAAAATTGTGTTTTCCACTCAAGTTAAAGGCTTAACGTATGTGGGGTATTCATTCATAGGTCCCTTTCATCCATGGAGCCCCAAAACCCTTTTATTTCAATTAAAGAGTGAATTTTCTATTGTTATGATATTTTATATGTTCCAGAATGATTAAATTTCATGGTTTCATGGCGATTTTTATGCAATTAAGACAATTTATGATCCTATGAAAGATTTTGAATTCCTCATCCTATGAATTTAAGTTTTCCATGCTTTATTCAAGTGAATTCCATTATAGATCCTAAACTCATGATTTTTAGCAACATTCCCATGTTTTAAATTCATGTTTTCCCTATGTTTGATGAAATGCCTATGTCTTGAGTTGAACCATGATTCAATACTACAGTTTGAGTTTAAATGTCATATTTTAATGATCATTCAATGCTGGTTGGTTATGCACCCCCAATTCCTATATGTTTTACATGATTTTTATTTTATAAGTAACTAGTCAGTCAAACTATGATTTTAATATCATATTCAGAACACCATTATCACATTGAGCATTATCAGTTTATATATTTATGGTTACTAAGAATCTATATGCAATGCTATTTTAAGAATAACATGAGCTGAGCTTATCAATTATCAGTTATTAGTGTATGCTCCAGCTACTATTTCAGTGTCTTTCTGTCGGGAGTAGGATTTCGCACTGTGTGAACATAGGAATGATGTCTTCCCATTTATTAGGCATGAGATATCAGTAGAAGTCCCTAAGTTCCAGACCTACGGTGCCACTATGGATTTTAAGGGGTTCCCGATCAGTTAGGCATGACACCCTCATATTTCGGGACATCAGTTTAGTGATCACTACAGTTTAGGTTCTACTCCAATGGGCAGGATAGAACAACTCTCCTCAACATGGGTAAGACGTTGGACTCCATATCTCACATGGTTTATGTTGGTTATATGATAGCTCCCACAGTCTCAGTACAATATTCAGTATATATTCAGTTCAGGGTTTCTTGACCAAATAATACAGATTTACAGTTATTCAGTTATACAAATTTTAGTCTTCTAGTTTGCAAAATTTTTTAGATACATATATATGCTTGGTCTTGCATTCACAGATGTTACAGTTTTTATGCATTAATGTTCAGTTAGTCTTTATCCCATATACACAGTACCCCACGGTTTCAGTCCAGTTATTCAGACTAAATACAATTCAGTTTTACATTATTGGTATTTATATATCCACTACTTAGCATACCGATGTTAGTTATCCCTTTACTTAATTTTCAGTTGTTCGATCACGCAAACATCAGTCAATGAGTTAATCAGATCTATTTAGTACATGTTATGTTGGTTTTGTATGTTTATTTGTTCATGCTCAATATATTTGTAAATTTATATCCTTGAGTTAATTTAGTTTTCACCACATAGTTTCAGACCCAGTGTTCATACATCATTCTTAGTATAACTTCCATAACATGATCAGCCCCACAAGGGAAAGGCTTACAATATTTATGTTTCTACCGCCTCCTAGCTTACAAAATTATTTTCAACTCATGATTTATAAATTCTCTATGATTTACAGTTTTTAAGTATGGTCATGTTTCAAATGTATATTTCAGCAAATAACTTATATCCCTCAGTTTTATAGTATGTTTGAAATATTTCCATGATTTAGTGCATCTCTAGATATACATAGTACATTCCAACGTACTGACCAAATATATGTGTTTATGGCTACATCCTTCATAATATAGGTACCATATATAGCTCTTATACCAAGGTCAGATAGTTTGTAGCTTTCAGCCAGCAAGTGATAAGTTCTCTAATTTTTAGAACTCCAGACAGTTGTAGATCATGTACTTTACTTTGGATTTTCCATATGTATTTATTAGTGGTAGTTGGAGGCATGTCCCAGCTATTTGTAGTCAGTATAGTAGAGGCTTCATAGATTTCAATCAGAGTTAGTCATGAAATTTGAGTTTCCTTCTTCAGTTTTATCATGATGTAAATAGTATTAACATTAACTTTATTCAAAATTCTCATGAGTATGCTTCCACTCAGCAAATTAAGTTTTGTTTTACATATTAAATTAGTTGGTCAATAGTATTCCAATTCAAGGGTTAGCTTGGGATCACATATGGTTCCAAGCACTGTGTTACGACTAGGGGTTAGTCATAGTCGTGACATCTCACTTCTTTCATGATTCCTGTCGTGTGATAGTGTGTTAAATTTATTAAAATTTCTCATCTAAATCATCCTCTACCTATTATAAACAACATTGCCTAAGAGAACTAATCGATGGAGGAATAGGAACCAATAAGCACCACCGCCTATTCTCGAAGACACTATCAATGAGCAGGTCTCTCATGCTGAGTTTTTCACAGTTTTCACAGCGCTAGCCCAATCTATTTCTACTTGGAATTAACCAACAGGCTGTTTTCACAGCAAACCCAATAGTGAACACGACGATAACTAGAATGTGGGACTTCACTCAAATGAATCCACCAGCATTCTTTGGGTGTATGTCTGAGGAGGATCCCCCGGAGTTCTAGGAAAATGTTCAAAAAGTGATTGATATCATGGGTGTTACTTTTACCAAGATTGTTGACCTGTATACCTTCAAACAACAAGGGGTGGATCAAACTTGGTTCAAACAGTGGAAGGTAAATAGAGGTGTAGATGCAGGGCCAGCTGAGTGGGATGAGTTTGCTGCTGTAATTCTGGGCAGGTTCTTTCCACTTGTGTTAAGAGAAGCTAGACTGCCAGAGTTCATTAATTTGTAGCAGGGTAGTATGAATGTTAAAGAGTATTCACTAAAGTTTACTCAGTATCAAGACCCAATTCATATGTCATGATGGCTCATACTTTATCTCACATGTAGGTAAGCCAAACTATAACTTAGAGTTAAATTCAATGGGAGAACTTGGTTGAAATTCCTCAAAAGGGCCTAATAGGAAACAAAACACAATAAATAAGCAAGGAAAAAGAAATAGTTTAAAGGTAGTCACTACATAAATACTATTCCATAGAGCCAGTACAAGAGCATCTAGAAATAGAAATACAACCCAAGTATCTAGAATAGTTAATAAATCTCTCTCAAAACAAAATACTAAATATAGAAAAATAGAAGAAAATGGATGAGTCAAACCCCAAGAGCTCACCCTATCTCTGTATATCAACAGTTTACAAACACGAACCAATAATGGAAAATAGTACTCGGATCTGCACCAAAAAGGTACAGAAGTATAGTATGAGTACCAAAAATGATTACTTAATAGGCGTCATCGTCCGAATGAACTAAATCATGATATCAGTAGGATAAAATACAAGATAACATAACTATGTCAAGGTACAGAAACGAACCTGAATCATCTCTAATGCTTTAATATAAAATAAGTAATTAAACTTGGATAACAATATAACATAAGGCACCAACACATTCCAACCTCGTCGTGCATAAGAAATAAGTAAATTGGAATAACAGCGCATCACAAGGCATTACAAAAGAAGTTACAAATTACAAAATTGGCTCTCATACGCCAATTGGTGAAAAAAGTAAATGACTTATCATAGACTTCCATATTCTGGAGTGTACACTCAAAGAGAAAATTAAAGAAAATATTCTCCATTTACAAATAACCAACTCGTTATTTAACCATTATTTCTTAATTTACCATCATTTGAAAATGTATCCATATTCCATAATAATACCATTATTTAAAAACCCTATAAGCGTTACTCACTAGTCACCATTTATTAGTTATTAATCTCTTATTTGCTAGTTAATTTAATTATCAGTTATCATCCAAGTTCTAGTCATTATTTATAAATTAAGCATCTTTTATTGACTAGTCATTATTTTAAATCTAATCATCTTTTATAAACTACATTGCCATAGTATCAAATAATCATCATTTTCCCAGCCATATTATAGCATAGGATACATCCAGACTCGAACTGGTAGTTATAATCATCAATGTGATAATCAACCTCTGGAATTGAGTCGGGTATAATAAACATCATACTTATCCTCCAAATTGAATCATGTAAAGTTATCATCAATTTCATCTTTAGAAATTGAATCGGGTATAATCAATATCACTATTATCTTTTTGAATTGAACTGGGTATAATCAATATCATCATTATCTTTCAAAATTGAACCGTGTATAATCAATATCATGATCATCTTCCAAAATTGAATTGGGTATATAATCAATATCATAATCATCTTTCAGAATTGAACTGGAAATATGCAATGTCATTAGTGCCAATATAGTGAAGCATCATGATTTCTAGCATAATTAATTTCATAACTTTGCATATATTTAGTAAGCATGACTTCTAGCATAATTAATGACACACTTGCTAACATCATCAATAAGATTGTTTTCTAGCATAATTACTAGCATAATTGTTTTGACATGATCATACTAATAAGTTATAGCATAGGCAGTATTTTGTCAATAGCATGGTCAAAGGCTTATCATTAGCATAATGGATAGCTTATGCATGGCATAACCAATAGATTATTGCAACAAGATCTATATCTCATCATAGCATGATTGACAATCTAATCCATTAGTCTATGAATATTACTTCTGATGCCATCATTACTCTAACCATCAAATGCCAAGATTCCTCAACATTACGTCAAAAGTCCATTCTCTAGGCATTTAATAAGTGCATAAAGTCTTCAAGAGAACTATTTATCAATCTTGACTTAAGGTGGATCAAAGAACCAACTTCTAAATCACCAAAATATATTCTAAGACAAGTTCTACCATGAACTTTGCTAAGGTATCTAAATCTATTCTTAGATGTATGAAAAGCCACCATTATCCCTAAGGTATACATTCTTCTTAAGCACTTTGTCTAAGTCCAATAGAAACTAGAACGATCTTCACTAGTGTAAGAAACTAAGGCAAAAAATACTCTAAGCATGAGTGTCTAAAGTATTTTTACCTAACTTGAATAATGTAAGGAAATATCATTCTATACATTAGTTATAAAGTCCAATTAACCTAAGGCATAAGGAAACAAGTCAAGTGTTTCAACCTATGTTTTAAAATTATCCTAAATAGTCCAACTAACCCAAGTTGTGCATTTCATCAACCAAATACATAAAAACCATCCCAAATCTAACTAATAACATAAGATTTCTACGAAATAGCTCAATCAACAAGGGATAAACCCAAACTACCACGACGTCGAAGAAATCTCAATGATCCTCTAAACTACATATTTTTATTTCTGAGAAGCCTTTTAAGATTCCAAGATATCATAAACACATTTGAATCATCAATATGAGAATAACAATAACCATATTGCTCTATTATGCTTCAGATCCAAAAGTTACATCAAAAAACCCATATGGGTCCCACTTATGGAAAATTACATTTCAAAACCAACCCAACATTATTACATGCATAAGTAATCATTACCCTAAAAAATAGATGAAAACAAACTTTAATTGGGGATAAAATAAAGCCCAAAGGTTTGGTGGTTTTGAGCAATAAATCAATAACATCACCATGAAAAGGGTAAATTCTTACCTCAAATTGAAAGATAATTACAAAAATAAATGTTAATCAAGCTCAAAAGTCACCCACAAGACTTAATTTTTAGCTATCACACTATTTAGGGTTCTGGCTCTCAAGAAAGTGATATAGAATAGCCAAAATTATGGAAAATGGGTCCTTTTATACCCAGTCCAGGTACTCGAGAGTTGTTATCATGTCCATGACATATTTGACATGCATACATGAACCACGATTGAGAATAAAGCCTCATGATACCAATATTTTAGGCTGATTAGACTTGTCTTAATTGCGACATAGATGCCTCGATCACCATGGCACCAGATTTTATGATGCACCAGATTATCCAAATCCAAAATGAGCACAACCGGGTGCTTGGGATTTGTTTGAAATCCCATTATAAAAATAAACTATGTAACCATACCAAATTTAAAGTTTTAGACTCAATGGAGAAATCAAAATTTCCATTCGTGGTTGTTTCCACACCCATATTTCATATTCTTAACATTTTGACCAATAGGTTAAAATAATTCTAGGTGCCTCGATACCCTAACCAAGGGTCCATCTAGCCTAAAATTCACAATCCAGAGTTGATTGCATTGTCAAAATTTGCATTCAAGGTAGTTTCACTAAAGTTTTTACCTGGTGTCTATTTTGAGCCAATGATGACTTCTAAATATAGAAGTGACACTTAATTCAAAACAAACTGCCTGATAACTGAAATGCCAGTTCTAGCAAGTCATAAATAACTTAGGAAAACTTTTGAAAAGTTCGAAAAGAGAAAATAAGAGGAAATATAGAAAATGACATGAAGTGTCATTACAATATCCACTACTAAAGAAACTTTTTTTTTGCAAAAGATAAGGATGAGGATATACCTGAAGTATCGAACATGGGAGGATACTGGGACCTTATCACGCTCTTGATCTCCCAAGTGTCCTCCTACATTGGGCGGTACCTCTAGTAAACCTTAACTACAGGAATCTCCCTAGTGTGCAACCACCTAACATCATTAGCCAATATAAGCACTGGATCCTACACAAAGGTCAACTTCTCATATAACTAAACTCTACTGGAATTACCCCTATTGTAATGAACCTTTTAGTAATGGTTCCAAAAGCGTTGCAATAGATTCTCTATTGCAATGATTCTAACCGTTGCAAAAAAAAATTGTTAGTTGTTCTATTTTGTCTTATATCCAATGCTATTAATGGATAAATATTGCAATAGGGTGACTTATACCAACAGTTGCATGAACCATTGCCATAAAGTCACCTATGGAAACACTTAATTAACAAAAAAAGCTATTGCATCAGTTGTAATTTATTCCCATTTCCCTTCCAATATTTTCACTACAACCACCAAAACTAAAATAATATATATCAAAAATTAAATAAGTATCTAAACAAAATTTTCTATTTCTAATGAAGATTTCCCATTCTCAACCATAACAGCCAGTATTGTAATACCTCGAGCATTTCATAAGCCTAAATCCACCTTTTGAATGAATATGGATCACTTTCAAAGTGATTGATACCATCGATACCAAATTCACCCAAATCCGATACTCGGGTGAAGAGTTCGACCAATTTTAGTGAGACAGTGTACGACCCAACACTTTAGCGCATCGCGGGGCCAGCCAAAATGGCAATTGTCAATTTACAGTGAGCTTCCATGATATTGGCGCATCACGCCAAGGATTAATAGTAGGATTGTCAAATTCCAGTACACTAACGTGATTCCACCGCATCGCGGTGCCCTTCCAGGTCACGACCAAGGTGGCAAAAGGGACTTCACTGGATTATGCCACTGAGCAGCTTCCCAATTGTTCAATTCCAGTGAAGGACCGCGATCCTGGCATGTCGCCCCAAGGCCAAAACTCAAACTCCAGTTCTAGAATTTGCTTAACAGTATTTTTGTCATTTCTGCCCATTTTGGCCTCTCTATATATATTCAAGTAGAGAAGAGCAATTCATTTTCTCTCCAATATCTTCTAAGAAATTTCTAGAGCTAGGGTTTCTCTCCTCCAATTCCAAATCCAAATCTTCTCTAAGAAAATTCAAGAATCTTCCATGTATTTCACCGAGTTGTTCAAGAATCAAGTTCTCTAAGTCAAAGGTATCAAGAAACTTAGCTCAAAAGTGTGAAGAAAAGTTTCCAATCAAGTCTTTTCATCTTAAAATTATAATCCAGGGTACGTGGGGCTTGAACAAGAATATTCTTTCATTCTTGTGCCCAAAGAATTCATTTTTTTTATATTGGAATTTCATGATCCTTGCAAGTGGGTTTACTCCCAAATTTCTTTATTGATTATTTATGAGATTTGAATTGAATAAGTTTGGTATTTATAATTATTTTACCATCACATTTCTTAAATTGAGAATTTATGCCATGAGTTGTATATTGTCATTTTGTATTGATAATTTCTAAGCGATTTAAGACAAGTGTCATGAGTTATGCTTTTTACATGAGAAGTTTGAGTGTTGAATATATTTACTGATATTGATCTTGAGAGTCAATAATGAGCCTTATGACATTTTTTCAAAGCTTTTGATACTTGATACGATTTGATAAGAACGTGTACTTGATGTTGAGAAAAATTATTTTGAGTTGAGTCGAGTTAGGAATCCACAATTTGTTTATGATTTATAGATGAGATATATTTATGATTTGTTCTTCATGATAGACCCTTGAGTTGAGTAAGGTGAATTTCCTAATGCATTCTTAGCTGAGTTTGGCAGGAGTATTTAACACTGAGTGAGAAGTGTAGGCTCAGCGCATCCTACTTCTCCAGAACTACGTGCCACCGTAGGAATGATATTTAAGGTCTAAAGAGCCAAATTTATGATCATAGAGATGAGTTTGAGGTTATACTCCCTGGTAAGAGTATAACGCTCTCGCCAATATGGGGTTCCTTCTTTAGGAGGGCAAAATATTAGATTCGATGCGGCTCACATGGTTTATGTCATTTTAAGAAACTCCCAAGTCCATAATAGCCTAAGTTTCTTGAGTTACCGAGTCACTCAAAGTCATGAATTAAAGAGTTTGTGTTGAGGCCAATGATTTATGAGATTTGTGAAGCATGTGTTATTATCGATGATTTATGGAAAGTATGTTTTATGAATTTCAAGCAAAGAAAGTCATTATTGTCAGCATACATGACTTTATTTTACATTTATGATATTTTTTAAAAGTGTTGCATACACCCCCACATACTCAGTATAATCCCAAGTACTGATTCCCATACTCTTATATGTTCTATATTTTCTTGTGATATAGGTTTAGGTGCTCAGTCTCAGTAGCGATAGTGATCTTTAATTACCTCTATCTATATTATTACAGTTAGTGAGTCCTCATGGTTCGAGGACCTATGTCCCTAATTTTTTGGCCTTAATAGTAGATGGTTGTTTCTTTTTAGTTTAGGCGAGTTAGTTGGGGATCTGTCCAAATGGCTCCACAGTCTTTTACAGTAGAGGCTTGATAGACTAGAGTACCAGTATGTACAGAACTTTCAGTATTTTGTTTGTATATGACAATATTTCTTCATATCACAGTATGTTCATGACATGATTATTCTTCTCTATTTTTAAATGATTAGTGTTATATTGAGTTCTAAAAGTTATGACAGGCTTAGAGGGTTAGCTTGAGGCCATGTGTGGCCTTAAGAATAGTGTGACATCTGAGAATAGGTTCTTGGGGCATTACAAGTATGATTTCACGACCAATGCCACTAGTAGGCTATATCCACAAACCACACACCACCAGTATCTCCGACCATACACCACTACTAGCTTTAACAACATGCCACTTGTACATTTCGACTGCACACCACTAGTACACTCATTTCCAACTTCTCTATCAATCCATCTTTGACCGCCTGAGTTCAATTTAACCCCAAAATCACCAGTAATGAAAGTGGTTTGTACTATGCTAATCTCAGCTATAGCAGCATCCTCTAAAGAAGTTTTAAAAAGGCACTATTTCTCCGACCACCACTTAAATTTTTGAACAAATTTGGGGCTTTCATCTAATTTATTGATTTCAAGGTTTGTTCAGTCTTCTAATTGATGATTTTGACCTAATTTTTTGAATTTTTATTTTGGGGTTTTCTTCTCCATCACTTTGATTATTGACCTAATTTATTGATTTTACAGAATTTTTGCAGTCTGATTCAAAGCAAGCTAGTAAATTATTGAAGAAAATTGTGGCCACATCGATAAATTTTTTTACCTACTCTTAATACTAATATCTTTTTCATCTTAGTTTATTTATTAGATTGTTAATTTAGTTTGATTATATTCGTAGTGTCTGCAAAAGTAGCAAACTAGAAATGGATTTAGAGCAACAAAATTGGGTGTATGATGGGGTCTTGTATGATGTTTCTTTCTACTTTTGCCTTATGAATTGATGTATTGCCGTCATTTTGAGGCTCTTTTATCCTTTAAAATAGTGTCAGACCCATGATTTAGGTGCCGATGGTCCTCGGGAGGTTGAAACACTTATATTGACACCTAATGCTATAAGATTTAAGGATGTTTTTTTTTCATTTTATATCAATTTTTATACATTTGTTATACAATTATACCTATTTTAGGTTAGTTTAACGGGTGCCAAAGAACCATAATTTGTAACCTAGGTCTGCCCCTGTATTGAAATAACAGAAAATTAAATCATGACTCTAAGTTTTGTAATATCTAGAATCCTAGATGTAATGTCTGTAGGGAATATAGTTGATGTTGATACTTCTTCAGTTTGTTTGGTTAACTAATGGACATTGTTGATTGAACTGGTCACTGCAATTATGTTGGACTTAATTTTCCTGCAATGTTTAGGTTTAGCTAGTTTAAGATGAGTTCTTTAAATTTATTAGAGTTGACAACCTTTTATCTGTAAGACTCGTGTTTGTTATTAGGCACTGATAAACTAGCAATTACTAATAAGTTTCCCTTCTTCATCATCATTCTTTTGTGTTTGATATTCTCAACTGGTGTAGTTTATACATAATTGTTGGTGGTATTTACTTGCCTTATGATTCGAAGGTGTCTATAGCAGGGTTTCTTGGAGAATAGATGAGGTGATATATCTCCTACATTACACTCGATAGGATACTCAAGAATGTTTAAAACATAATATTTACTTGAAGTACTTATCTGGTTGTGTATCTAAACATAATAAAACTTGCACCCTTAAAAGGTTTATTGTTTCCAAGCTGGAAAGTTTTATTTTTTATATGGTTTGTCTTAGTTTGGAAACGTTCTTTCATTACAGTAATATGGTAGCATTTATGTTTATCAGAAAAAAATAATCCTAAAAATAATTTAACTTAGAATCTAGATAAGGATAATTACGTTGAAAATGATAGGTGTGGAAGTAAGTGGATGTATAAAATCGAATATATATTCTGGGATTGTTTGAACAATGGTGTTTATTTGATTTTGGACGTTGTCCAACATTATAGTTTTTTTTTTAATATTTTTTCTTTGAATTATTTATTCAGAAGATTGTGCATTCATTGTTAATATATGTATATTGGTGTTTCATTGTTTATTGATTACGTCTTATTGAACAATTTCTCATTTATAGCGAGTTCTGTTAAATATATTAGGTGTTCATTTCAAGGTATATGATTTAGAATGCAAAACATCCTTTCTTAAATATAGGTTCGATGATGAACATATGTGAGTTTCAAGTATCCATTAGCTTCAAAGCTATTGCAATCGAATGTAATCAATTCCTAGTTATGGAAGTTTGTGGTTAACGCATCCCTTATCCTGTCTTCACATTTTACCTGCTGAAATGGTAGTTTTACCACACTTGACACCAAAATACTTTTTCCCTATGCTCTAGTATAATTGATCAAAGATAGACAATGAAAGTTGGGAATTTATGTGTAGTTTCAATACAAGTACTTGACTGAATTCATATTCAAGAATTGGGGTAGTGTCTACTTCCACCACCTATACTAGAAAAGTGACAAACATACAGAAAACCCAAATTTGGACTGTACTTATAAATTACACACTTTCACATACTAACATTTACTAAAGGTTTTTTCTTGTTGTACTCAAGAATTCACTTTTCCATAGTTGTCTAATTACTTTGGGATTTTCTTAGAAAGGGAATACACAGAGAGAAGAACAAGCATAATGGTTGCGAACAATCAGACTATGTAATGACCCAATTTTCTGGAACCAAAACATCACACAGTGCTTATAATCCCAAAGGACCACAAGCAAACCCTCTACTGATATCGGTACCTGAGCATTGCATGATATCTGTAATAAATACAAAAAAACTGGCAGAAACTAGCCATAAGGTTCAAAACATATAAAATACTCAAAACTAAAAATAGAATACTGATACATCTTTCTGAAAGGCCTCTAAACTATTTGAACTGTGGAGTTGATGGGACATGTCCCCAACTAACTTCGTCTAATAAAAATAAACAAAATTTGATATAGTAATAAAATAAGGATCATCCTAGAATGAAGAGGACTCAGTATTACATCTACTCTAATGACTAGGACTGAGCTACTAGGGGTACTCTAGATCTCGTGCCTCTGAACCTATGGTGTCAAATAAAACACCAGAGCACAAATCCAACAGTACGGGAGTATGAAGATGAGGTAAGGATAAATACAAGGGCTTATGCATAAACAATTACTTATCTGAATAATCATGAGAATACTAAATAAGGACATATGCATTAATGCACAAAAAATAACCAAAAATATCACAACTAAAAATACTAAAACTTAGATACGACTTTACTAACATTTGAACTCACTTCTAATGCTGAGATACTGAATAACTGAATCTTCTGATATTTATAACTGATTACTAAAGTTGAGATCAGTCCTATCTAGTGAATGATCTCAAAAACTGATGAAACTGAAGTTGATTAACTAAATGTACTCATATTAATGACTAAATTTTGAGCTTACTACTCTCGACTGTCTGAATTTGAGATCAAACCTCTCAAACGGATGATCCCTGAATCTACTGTCAATGATAAGAAATGATTATGTCTGAGATCAAACCTATCTAGAGGAAGATCTCTAAATATGATAATGAGAATACTCAACTGAATTTGAGACTGAGATCAAGCCTATCTAACGGGTGATCTCTGAAACTGATAATAAGATTACTCAACTGAATTTGAGACTGAGATCAAGTCTATCTAATGGGTGATCTCTGAATCTGATAATAAGATTACTCCACTGAATTTGAGACTGATATCAAGCCTGTCTAACAAGCGATCTCTGGATCTAATAATGAGATTACTCAACTGAATCTGAGACTGAGATCAAGCCTATCTAACGAGTGATCCCTGGATCTGATAATGAGATTACTCAATTGAATTTGATACTGAGATCAAGCCTATCTAACAGGTGATCTCTGTATCAGATAATGAGATTACTTAACTGAATCTGAGACTGAGATCAATCCTATCTAATGGATGATCCCTGGATCTGATAATAAGATTACTCAACTGAATTTGAGACTAACATTAAGCCTATCTAATGGGTGATCCCTGGATCTGATAATTTTGATACTGAATAACTTTATGTGAGACCATGCGTATCTAGCGGGTGGTCCATGAATCAATGGAACTATCTGATTTCCTTATTGAGATAGATAACTGTATCTGATAGTCCTAATTTTTGAGTTTAACTCTGAAGCCTAATACTAAAACTGTAACTGTGGGAGCACTCACTTAACCAACATGCCCCAAATCTGAACTGGTGGGGTACAACCTATAACCCCAGCTAGAAGGGTGTAAATATCATGCCACGAGTAAAGACCTCAACTCTGGTCAAGCCTCTCTAATGGGTGACCCTCACAAGAAATCAAGCCTAAGGCAGTATAATATTTAAGCCTTTTTTCTAATAGGTGACTCCTGCATCCTGTGCTGGCTATGCAGTTATGGAGTTCAGTGGTTGCTCCTAACGACTCTGCCTCTCTAATGGGGAGCTGCCAACCCTGCATTCTCTCGGTGCTAGCTCCTACTCCCAACTGAAAGATGCTGAACTAATGTTTAATTAAACTTAAACTAAGCTAAATCTGATACTTATCATGTTTCTTGAATGATCTAACTGAGTTAAGCTGAATTTACTTAGTTCTATATCTAACAAAATACTACTGAATCTTGTTATCTAATTGAATGATACTGATCTTTGAATAGATTACTCGAATACCGCTGAGGCCTGAAATGAATACTTGAGTACTACTAGATCTGAGATGAGTATAGAACTGAGGCTAGAATTCTAGCGATATTGAGATTACTGAGATTACTGAGATTTCTTACGTTCTGTATCTATCTAAGAGTATAGAGTTTTATAACTCACTGAGTTTTGAGAATCATGGCTTGACTGAGAGTATCATGAAAACTGACACTGGCTCTAGAATATAACTAAACTATCGAGTATAAATACCCCTAGGACTCGATAACATAAAAATAAAACATAGCCATTTTTGAATAATCAAGACCATGGACATTCATTCACCATCACAATCACTAAAGCATCTCTTCAAGCATTTAGGAATCATAACAATGTGATAGTATAGGGAGACATGCTATTCGCTCATACTCCATTCAATAAGGTCTTGAATCAAACACTTAGCATGTATTAAAGTCTTACCATGTATCGAAAGGCATATAATTGGGGAATTTAATGCTACTATGTCACAATTCATTTGCTAAGGCTTTCAATAAGTACTTTCCATGCATGGGCTTGCACACAATTGGGGATTTATAGACAACATGCCATAATAGCTCTAATTCTTTCACATAAGCATTTTATCAAATTTATGGGGAGCATGCTTTGCTTATTCAATAATTTCTACACTTAATTAACATGAACACATCACTTAACAAGCAAATTCAAGAGGGTTTATCATGAACATCACATGAATATCACATACTAGGGTCAGATCTTGAAAACCTTGTAAGCAAACATGAATCAAAAACTCAATAATAGCATGAACTCTAATTTCAATTCACATGAATCATGAAAACTCATAAACATAAGATCTTTGAAATTTAGAAAAGAGTTCTTGAGCTTTTTGGATGAAAGGGATCTAAGAATCAATGTCTGTATACCTTAGGGAAACTCTTTTTTGAAGGCTTTTGGAGAGATTCTTGATTTCTTGATTTCTTGATTTCTTTTGAGTTTTCTTGAAAAAGAAAGAAGGGTTTTGATTTGTAAGAAACCTTAGTTTTTGACACTGAAGAGGAGAAATGAAGTTGTGATCCTTGGTCAGAAATAAATAGGGGCTGAAAAAAGTCTGAAAAAGACCAAAAAACCTTTTTAAAAATGTTTTAAAAATACTGAATAGGGATTGCGACGGCCGAAGCAACTGTCCATCCCTTAGTATGACGGTCCTTTGGATCTTCCATTGCACATTAGTCAAAAAAATAACACACTATCTAGATGTGATGGTCTCAGCGATGGTCCATCGTATACCTGACGGTCTCAGTGAAGGTCCGTCGGATCGTTTGTCGCATATTGGCCAGGATGAGGCCACACTGCCTCAGCGGTGCTGGTCTGTCACTAGCTTGACGGTCCGTAGTCTTGTCCATTGCACTTGGACTAGAAAAGGGAGTTACTGTCTTGGTTGTGATGGTCTGGGCGACGGTCCATTACAAGCTCGATGGTCCGTCAACCCGGTCGTCGCACCTGGGTGGTTCCAACTGCTATTAATAAAATGGTCATAACTTTCTCGTCCGATGTCACATTTTGATGAAATTGGTATCGATGGAAATATTATTCAATGCTCTACATGACAAAAAGTTGATATTAGGGAAATTATGCACGGTGCAAAAGATTTCTCACTTAGGAAGGCACTTCTCAATCTTTTAGGACTTGATTTACGCTTCATTTGGCACGTTCTAAGGCTCAGACTATGAGAAAATTTTGTGGGGTCTTACAAACTTCTTTGGAGGCTCCAAGGTATCTACAAAACATACCGTACAAACTACCAATCTTTCCCCACCCCATATTACTGTTGCCTTTTAGTCCTATGTAAATCACTGACATTGCTGCTCTAGTTGTTGATGCGACTATACCTTGCAAAATTTACAAGTTTACATAAACATTATGATAGTGAACAATGATGGAACCAAGACTCAATCATTAAATGCGCTATAGTGAAAGTGAACAACATTCTTTAATACTCTTCGCCTGTTAGAATTTCATAACCTACTTCTTAAAACCCTTGTCTGGCAATAGTGATAAAACAGTTGGCGAACAGACCTCAAGTGTAATACACACTACCCTTGTAGATAGCTATTCACATCTTTAATATATAGTTGATGAATAAGGCAATCAAAAAAGTCATAGAGCTCATAGTATTATGCTTGTATATTTAAGGTCTAGATTGAACTCTATTAGAAATATGAGAACTTATTTCAAAGTACTTAAGGGTGTGGAGGGTCTTGACCTGTAACGAAGTTGGTGTAAACCATAGAAAATTAGAGTTCAATCTTGGCACAAACACAAACTCTAGGTGGTTTGCATCTGCCTTTATCATGGTCAACAAAGTTACCTAGTGCTCATAAGAGGTAACAGGTATTTGTGGAATAGACGAGGCTAGCGTAAGCTGACTGAACTATAATGTTATAGAAATAAAAATTCAAAAAGAGTTTAAGAATTTACTAAATCAATAACAATGAAATGGGAAATGATCTTTATAAAGCAATAAGGCTAAATGAGGGAGTACAATGAGCCTAGTGCATTAAGTATGCTGAAGAAACCAGCCACAGAGAGTTCTACTACAAAATATCTGCAACATAAATAATTCAGAATTAGTTAGCTTTCTGAAATTAGTTTGAAATTAACATTCACTTTTGATCAATTTTTGTTATAATCAAAATGAATCAAAAAGATAAAAAGAGAAAAGAAGTTGGGCAATATAGTAATGGCCCGTTTGGCCATAAGATACGAAATCGTGATTTCAGATCATGACAGTAAGCTACCATTAGGACTACATGAATCTTTTTATTCATTTTTAATTTTCTCTATTCTTTTTTGGTCAATCCCCTTCCCTCCTAAAATTGACTATTGAGAGATTATTTATTAATTTCTAGTATTGTTGCTTGAAGTACATGTTATATGCATAAGATATAATTATTATAAACTATTGTAGTGTTTAAATCTTATATTGTTATCCTAGCAGTATACATGCTTATTTTCTAGTATACTAGTATTGAACGGGGATGCTAAATACTTGGTCTAAAGTTTAGACATGAACTGTGAGAAGGGGATTCCTTGCTTCCAGGGTCACATGAACTTGCAAAATCTTCAGTGGTATGAGGATTATTTAAGTGTCGTCATGCATGATAAATCTTCTTGGACTGATTTATCTTTTCTTACTTCTATATTGTTGGCCAATATAGCTTTAGTTCTTCTTTTTTTCTTTTCCATTATTTTGTTGTTCATCCATTATATTTTTTGTGCTGCATGGTTTGTTTATTTTTGTTAAACTTGTTAAAATTTTTGTGCAAGTGTCTTGGGCTGCTCGTTTCATGTGGTTGACAATGTTTATATTTTAGCTTTGCATGAATCATAATTTTACTGACTTCGTTGTGTTATTTACGATTTTAATGTATAGTGAAGATAGACGTTGGATGAATTGTTTAATATGGTCTAATGAGTTTGAGCATGCAATGAAATATTTTCTTGAAAAGTAATTTGAATGAGCTTCTCAAGGAGATAAGATATTATGTCCTTGCAGAGACTGTAAGAATCAATATTGACGTTATAGAGATGTGGTGGAGGATCACTTTCTTTCTAGATAGTTTCTTACTAGTTACAACAAATGGACTTTCCATGGAGAAAGCATTTCCTCGAGAAAGATACACCATCTAATTAATGATGATGAAGGTTCTAATATGCGTGATGATATTGATGGACTACTTCACGATGCATTTAGAAATATAGATGCTGAATCGGGGCATAGATAAGGAGTTAGAGAGGGATTATCTGATGATGCAAAGAAATTTTTAAAATTATTGGAGGAAGGAAAACAACAGATATATCAGGGGTGTGAGAATTTTAGTAAGTTGAATTTAACCATTCGGTTGTTCATATTTAAATCATTGCATGGGTTGACTAATGCAATATTTTCAGATCTCTTAGTGTTGATAAAAGAGGCATTTTCTTTTGCTCAGATACCATAGTCTTTCAATAAGGCATCAAATTTGAGTGTTTAAACCTTCACTTCCTCAATCCTTTTCTTAAAAACATAATCATAATATTGTCTTATAGGATACATCTAAAGCTAACAAAGAAAATAGGAAAAAGTTTAAGTATCCGCACACTATGGGCAAAATAAGTCTTTCTCTAATTCGCATGGTTTGGTTTTTCCTCATATTGTTACTATGAACTTGTTGTCTTTACTTGATAATATTTTAATGATGACTTGAACGTAACTAGGAAAAAAGAAGGAAAATTCTGGTGCTTTGACAAATAAGGAATTCTTTGTAGCTACTAGAAGAAGGAAACCTTATCGAGTATACAAGGACATATATAAAGAGATTACATGTAACGCCCCGATTTTCTGAACCGAAACTCTACATGAGCTCATGACCCCGAGGGGCCATAAGCTAACCCATGACTAATATCTGTACCTGTATACTGTAAATCATCATATAATAATGCAGAATACATGGAACTGTAAGGCCATAAGGTTCAATACTGATACATATCTGAAAAATATGGTATAAAAATATCAAAAAGAAACATAAATACTAAAGTCTGAACATTTAATCTGACATCTAGTCTGAAATCCTATAACTGAACTGAATAAGGAGTTGATGGGATATGTCCCCAACTAACTCCAACTACTGAAATAAACTAAAAACTGAAATAGAAATGAAATCATCATGTCCTCAAAGGATGAGGACTCACGTCTAACTCTGACTGCTGATCCTGGAATCTTCTACTGATTTGGAGCTAATGTCTCTGAACCTATAGTGTAACATAAGAGAAAGCACCATAGCGCAAATGCATCAGTACGTCTGAATATACTGAGTATACCAGTGAGGTATGCTAAATGCAAAGAGTTATGTGTATGATAAATACTGACTGATATGAATGTGAGAGTACATACATGCATACATAACTGTAACTGAACTCGTAGAGATATTGACTACTGAGCATGAATACTGACAACATGAGTGTACTAATAATGAGATTCTGAAAGACTGAGTTTACTGATCATAATATGTAAATCACTATTAAGTGATGGATCTGATAATGTATTACTGAATACTAGGAGACTGATACCACATTACTGATAAAGGAATGATTGTTTCTAATAGTTTGAATTATGAAGAACTGGTCTGATTAACTGTATCTGACAGTCCTGAAGCTGAATACTGATAGCATAAGTTCTGATAACTTTTGTAATTAATAGCATAAGTGACTGTATCTGACAGTTTATAAATATGAAGGAAACTATCTGAGTTCAATTCTATTTCAAAGTTGACTATATCTTACAGTCCTGATATATTGAAATCTGAAGAACTATCTGAGTTCTTTGACTGAGATTGATACTGAAAATATGGGAGGTAGTTTTTAACTGACATGCCCCGTGTATGCCGTTGTGGCTAAGCTGACGTCTAATCTCTGCCCCGACTGGAGGGGTGTCTATACCGCGCCACTTGTAAGGACAGCTGAGTGTGACTCTTATCTGGTGGGTACTAAATGAGAACGGTGGGAACCCTAAATTGATGGGTTAAGCCACCTCATCAACCTTAATCTGACGAGTTAAGATGTCTTAATCTACACTAGCTACGTAGTTCTGGAACACAATGATTGCTACTAAGAATTATACCTTGAACTGGCGGGTGAGTTCCCACCCTTAGGTTCACTCGGTGCTAACTTCTACTCCCATTTGAAGAACACTGAACTGAATAACTGAACTGAACTGATTAGCTGAACTGATACTGATTAATTGGACTGATACTTGTGGTATGTTTAGCAGAGCTAAACTAAGTTCACTGGATTCCAATGACTGACGAAATGAATTGAGTTCTAAGGACTAGTTGAGAGTACTGAAGTTATTGAGATTGAATGTGAATACTGAGGTTGCGAAAGTTACTGAGCACTGAGATTAATGAGATTACTGGACTACTGAGATTACTAAGATTGACTGTGAATACTGAGGTTGCTGAAGTTACTGAGCACTGAGATTACTGAGATTATTGGATTACTGAGATTACTGAGATTAATTGTGAATACTGAGGTTGCTTAAGTTAGCGAGCACTGAGATTACCGAGATTACTGGACTATTGAGATTACTGAGATTTCTGAGTTTTCCTGAGTCACATGACTGACTGAATTCTATAGATCATGGCTTGACTATGAGTATCATGAAAACATGACATGGTTCTAGGCACGCAGTTATATTTTTTAGGTACAAGTACCCCTGGGACTCGATGGAAGGAAACTGACACACATGACTGACTTGATCAAAAGAGTAGAGTCCAAAATTTGTAATATCATAAGTAGGGATCTCATACTAAACATGGTTATCAATAATGTATTGCATGGAAAGGATTTCCTATCACATGGAAGTACTTGCACATTCTTAATATCATATTCATTGCATAATCATATTGGCAACACATACGAATAACATGGAACTTCATGTGGATTGCATGGTTATCATACATCTTGTTCATAAGTAGGATTTGCAAGTAAACATAGAATAATCTCATTAGAATAGTTCATGATTATTCCAACAACATTTACAAGGCACATTATCAACATAGAAGTCATTGGGATGTAAGGGCATAGCATGAATCCTTCACTTAGTCACAATTTAGCTATATTGCATGATTTCTAGTTCCTTAGGCATTTTATCAAACACCTTACATGCACATCTTAAGCATAGGTGAATTCATCAAATTATACATCATGAACAACTAAATTTACATGTTTCCGACTCATATGATATCATTAATTCACAAAAATATTTAAAGATTCCATCTTGGGAATCACCCAATATCAACAACATGATCATCAACACCCAATAATATAGAAATCATACTTTATAATTAAAAAGAGGAAAAACAATCAAGCATCAACATTTGTATGATCATATCACTATAATCAACCAAGCTTTTGTATTTTAAAGATGGATTCTTGAACTCTATGAACGAATTGAATCCATAGATGAACACTCATACCTTAGAAGGAAGATTCTTGATAATTAACGGAGGAATTTTTCTTGAAATCGGATCTTCAAGCTTACATATGGAACCTTAGTTGTTTCTCTCCTATGGTTCTCTTGGATGATGAGCTTTGAGATGTTAATAGGGTTGTAATATGATTAGAAACTATATATTTCATAGGGTTGAGTCTAGGGACTTGTAAGGAGTGTTAAAAGACTTAATTACCCTTAAAATAATTCATAACAGAGTGTTTTTGGCACCTAGAATTGACTTAGGTGGTGGCCAAGTGATTCCCTAAGCTAGTTTAGGCAGCGCCTAACCAATCGCCTATGTTTGGTTTAGGTCGCGCCTAACCAATCGCCTATGCTTACTGCCTCTCCAGAAAATGGCCATAACTTTTCGCTCGGGTATTGGATTAAGGCAAAATTGGTATTGTTGGAAATATAATTCAATTATATACAATTTGTTTGGTAGAAATATATAGAAATACCATATTAACATTGATTTATACTCATTCATAGATGACCCTTGCAAAATCGAACACTAAAACTTGATGGATTCAAAAACTCTTAGCTTGTATTACCTTAAGTGACTCATATGAACATACTTAATGTATCATAAGCTATCTTATAAATAGGATTCTCATTGTAAGTCATGCACTAAAATGCTACTCATAGGATAGGAGGTTTCATATGTAGGAAAAATGGTTTGTCTCCTAGCTTAGAAACATACGGGATATTACAATATCTCCCCCTTGCGGACATTCGTCCTCGAATGGAAATTAACTGAAGTGGGAGGGATGATAAGATAAAGTACGTACAAGACATACACTACTGAAACATAGGTTCATAACTGGCATGACTGAAAGCTGAGCACAACATACTAAACATGTATATCTGATGCATGGGAAGCTGATTCATGGATATAAGACTGAGGATTCTTATAAAGTTAGTTTTTGCAAAATAAGAATGCATATCTGATGCACAACTAAAAGTCTGAATCCATGCATATCTGATGCATGATTATATGACTGACATGATACGTGAATGCATGACTGAAAGTACTAATGAGCTGATTACACATATCTGGTACGTGAATTCATGACTAAACTTACTCATGAACATGCAATGGTAAAGGTATCAATTTTGAACTAAAAACTAAGCATGGAACACCAAGTTTGGCACTGAAATATGAACATGAGAACGAGTAAGTTTAAGGAAAACTATTACCTTGAACTGATAATACCGATAAGTTTGAGATTAATTACGCATGATCGGAAACATGAGAACATAACAAAGTCTGGGACATGGTAGATATATTGAATATCATAATCTGAACTGAATCTTGAAAACATGGAATACTGCCGAAGTTGGAGCTTGAGGGTTTATGATTACCCTTTCTCCAAACTAGATTCATCAAAAGAAAAAAGAGAAGCATGTTTATGTCATGAAATTTTGGCGGGTATGATGTATATCCCCCTTGGGACACTATATCCCTCAAAGGATGCTGACTTGGATGAGCTACTGAGGGAAATTGAGGCAATGCACAAGACACCTAGAAACTTAGTCATGACTGAATAGCTAGGATTTGAAACTGAGACATTATACATGAATTGATCTGAACACTAGTTCATGAATACACTAACTTATTTGATTAACTGATTAACTGATAGCTGAATACTGGATCTGCAAAGCTAAACTGTACTTAGTCTGAATAGCTGGGCTGAGATTTTTGAGTTTTATGCATAGGAGATAAGGACTAACTAAGTAGAATGAGGTATCTAAGCATGGATTCATGAAGTCTATATTATTTGCGACTGCGAGACCAAGCGTACGACATGGCTCTGAGGTATTCTATAAACTGGGGTAGTAAAACACTGATAACTGAGTACTGACAACCTGAATACTATGGTAAAGCATGTCTAGAACTGAACTGAGTTTCAAATCTGGTTAGTGAACTGAAAATGACATTTCAACTAAGCCTATAGCTAGTACAGAAGTACTGAATTCAAGGACTGAACACTGATCACTGAGTGCTGGATGCTTAAACTATAATTGAGTTGGCAACTGAGTTTTTGATGGCTACATACTGGGGACTGACATATGTTAAGGATCTAAATGTACACTTACACTTTGTACTTTCCCAACTTCTAAATACAACCCCTTGCTAGACGTTTACTTGCATATTTATCATGACATTCAAGCCTATCTTCACAACTACACCCTTATGCAGAGTAAGTATGCAACAATCTTCTCTTATCTAAACAACTGCTCATCACTACACTATTCCATAAGGAGAGCTAACTGGAGGAGTAAATCAGGAGGACCTGAAACATGAATAGATACAAACTAAACTTGACACATGATTGAAACTTAAGGAATAAAATATCAATAATTTTGATTTACCAATAAAGTCTGAATTGATGATATACATGACATAGTCTAAATATATCTGATCTGTAGGGGCATAGCATGAGCTATGAAAGCTAAGTAAACTAGAAAGAATGATATGCGTACATGAGTCATGAGCTGCATGACTTGAGTCTAGAGTTTTTTGTACTTGTGGGACATGATTCGAATACTGAGGGAGCTGGAACTGAACCACTTATACTGGGAACTGAAGGCACATATAATCCCATGGAAAGTGTGTGAAAATAGATTGTTCTCATGGAACATAACTCGTACTGTGGAGTAAAAAGGACTCCTTATGCTGGAAATTGAATTCATACATAATTATAGTTCGTGACCATAGAGTTGGTATGCAATGCCTGAGTTGGTTTCGTGATAGGTGAAGTGAAAAACTCTGCACTGAGATGAGAATGGGTCTAGAATTGTCTTCCCTTACTACTTTCTATACATACTGGCTCTACTACTGAAATCTGAGGGCTTGGCTTAGGTACTTGATCTATCATCACATACCTATATTATGTTCAACACTAGTCTGTCTTACTAAATACATCATCTGATTCTATTTCCTCATATACTGCTAATATCACATTCACACCTTCATGCTTAATTTTGAGTTAATAAACTTAACTGTTTAGATCGTACTGTTCAAGCCTACAGATCTAACCCCCATGAATACATAATCTGATCAAATAGAATAATACTATCCCAACTTTAGTACTGCTAAACTTCTGGGTTCAAGAATGAGTTCTCATAATCATGAATAAAATCTGTACGACCTTGGAATAATAATGAACTAATGGGATACTTTTTGAGTTTGTGGCTAATCCCATAACTGACTGTAGGGACTGTCTGAGAAAGCCTTGTCTTTAGGACTTTGAACTTCACTATTTCTATTACCTTAAAAATAAGGTAAAGTAAACATGAGGGGTGCATGATATAAATCTACATGGTTTCTTTAAAGAAATTTGCTATAGCACAATCTTGAGACATAAAAGAAGGGAAACTGTTCCTAAAACATCTCATAGCCTCTTGCACATAAGTGTGGTGCACAACATGCCCATGTACTAGACTCTACTTGATGCAGCTTTCAGACTTTCTAGGAAACTGTTGAACCTTAGGCTCTAATACCAAGTTTGTAGCGCCCCAATTTTCTAAACCAAAATGCTACATGGTGCTCATGACCTCGAGCAGCCATAAGCTAACCCATGACTAATATTTGTACCTGTATACTGCAAATCATTATATAATAATGTAGAATACATGGAACTGTAAGTCCATAAGGTTCAATACTAATATATATCTAAAAAATAAGGTATAACAATACCAAAAAAAAACATAGATACTAAAGTTTGAACCTCTAACTAAACTGAATAAGGAGTTGATGGGACATGTCCCTAACTAACTCCAACTACTAAAATAAACTAAAAGTTGAAATAGAAATGAAATCATCATGTCCTCGAAGGATGAGGACTCACGTCTAACTCTGACTGTTGATCCTAGAATCTACTGCTGATTTGGAGCTCATACCTCTGAACCTATGGTGTAACATAAGAGAAAGCACCATAGCGCAAATGCATCAGTATGTATGAATGTACTGAGTATACGAGTGAGGTATGCTAAATGCAAAGGGTTATATGTATGAAAAATACTGACTGATATGAATGTGAGAGTACTTACATGCATACATAACTGTAACTGAACTCGTGGAGATATGGACTACTGAGCATAAATACTCACAACATGAGTGTACTGATAATAAGATTCTGAAAGACTAAGTTTACTAATCTTGATATGTAAATCACTATTAAGTGATGGATCTGATACTATATTATTGAATACTAGGAGACTGATACCATATTACTGATAAAGGAATGATTGTTTCTGATAGTTTGAATTATAAAGAACTGGTCTGATTAACTGTATCTGACAGTCCTGAAGCTGAATACTGATAGCATGAGTTCTGATAACTTTTGTGATTGATAGCATAAGTGACTATATCTGATAGTTTATAAATCTGAAGGAAACTATCTGAGTTTAATTCTATTTCAAAGTTGACTGTATCTTACAGTCCTGATATATTGAAATCTGAAAAACTATCTGAGTTTTTTGACTGAGACTGATACTGAAACTATGGGAGGTAGTGTATAACTGACATGCCCCGTGTATGCCATTATGGATAAGCTGGGGTCTAATATCTGCCCCAACTGGAGGGGTGTCAATACCACGCCTCTAGTAAGGACAACTATGAGTGAATCTATCTGGTGGGTACTCAATAAGAATGGTGGGAACCCTAAACTGACGGGTTAAGCCACCTCATCAACCCTAATCTGATGGGTTAAGATGTCTCAACCTACACTGGCTACGTAGTTCTGGAACACAAGGATTGCTACTAACAATCACACCCTGAACTGGCGGGTGAATTCCCATTATTGGGTTCACTCGAAGCTAAATTCTACTCCCATCTGAAGGACACTGAACTGAATAACTAGGCTGAACTGAATAACAGAACTGAACTGATTAGCTGAACTAATACTGATTAACTGGACTGATACTAGTGGTATTGTTTAGCAGAGCTAAACTAAGTTTACTGGATTCCAATGACTGAAGGAATATACTGAGTTCTGAGGACTGGTTGAGAGTACTAAAGTTACTGAGATTGACTGTGAATACTGAGGTTGCTGAAGTTACTGAGCACTGAGATTACTGAGATTACTGGACTACTGAGATTACTAAGATTGCCTATGAATACTAAGGTTGCTTAAGTTACTGAGCACTAAGATTACTGAGATTACTGGACTATTGAGATTACTGAGATTTTTGAGTTTTCTTGAGTCACATGACTGACTGAATTATATAGATCATGGCTTGACTGAGAGTATTGTGAAAACATGACATGGTTCTAGGCACACAACTATGTTATTTGGGTACAAGTACCCCCTGGACTCGATAGAAGGAAACTGACACACATGACTGACTTGATCATAAGAGTAGAGTCCAAAATTTGTAATATCATAAGTAGGGATCTCATACTAAGCATGGTTGTCAACAATGTACTGTATGGAAAGTATTTCATATCACATGAAAGTACTTACACAATCTTAATATCAAGTTCATTGCATAATCATATTGGCAACACATACCAATAGCATGGAAGTTCATGTGGATTGCATGGTTATCATACATCTTGTTCATAAGTAGGATTTGCAAGTAAACATAGAATAATCTCATAAAAATAGTTCATGAGTATTCCAACAACATTTACAAGGCACATTATCAACATAGAAGTCATTGGGACGTAAGGGCATATCATGAATCCTTCACTTAGTCACAATTTAGCTATATTGCATAATTTCTAGTTCCTTAGGCATTTTATCAAACACCTTATAGGCACATCTTAAGCATAGGTGAATTCATTAAATTATACATCATGAACAACCAAATTTACATGTTTCCAACTCATATGATATCATGAATTCACAAAAACATATAAAGATTCTATCTTGGGAATCACCAAATATCAACAACATGATCATCAACACCCAACAATATAGAAATCATACTTTATAATGAAAAAGAGGAAAAACAATCAAGCATAAACATGGGTATGATTATATCACCTCAATCAACCAAGCTTTTGTATTGTAAAGATGAATTCTTGAACTCTATGAATGAATTAAATCCATAGATGAACACTACGCATACCTTAGAAGGAAGATTCTTGATGATTGACGGAGGAATTTTTCTTGAAATCAGATCTTCAATCGTACTTATGGAACCCTAATTGTTTTTCGCCTATGGTTCTCTTGGATGATGAGCTTTGAGATGTTAATAGAGTTGTAATTTTATTAGAAGCTATATATTTCATAGGGTTAAGTCTAGGGACATGTAAGGAGTGTTAAAAGACTTAATTTTCCTTAAAATAACTCAAAACGGATTATATTTGGCATCTGGAATTGACTAGGTAGTGCCCAAGTGATTGGGTATAGGTGATTAGTTGGACATGACCATCTCAAACTTACTGATATATGACCTTAGTTAGGAAATGATGGAGGTCGTGGATTAGGGTGGTATAGTACATAATTAAGTGTTGTCTCATAGTCTAGTAAGATAGGTTTTTCTTTGTATACCAATAGTATTTCACAATTCTCATTGTTTCAAGTTCCTTAGTTTCTCTACTATATGTTGTTTATTGTGCTCCACCTATCATTTTATTTTATTGTGCTTACTATCTTTACTCTATATGCTTTAGAATGCTTCTCATATTATTTGTGATGTCTTCATTACTTATATTTTCTCTTTTTTAATTTTACTTGACGCAAGGTTCTTTTAAAAACCTCATCTCTATCTCCACGAGGTAGGGTTAAGGTCTGCGTACAATCTACCCTCCAGTCTAGGATTTCACAGGATATCAAGTTGTTGTTTTTTCTTTCCATCTACCTAAAACTAATAATTATGATGTAATTATCATTTAAAGTTCAAGGAGAGTTTAATAATAACTTGTTTATTTCTAATCAATGTACTGTATATAAGTGTATTTATTAGCCATGTTTATAATTAATACATAATAGAAAATTCCAAAAGGTTAGAATCCGTAAAACTATTGATCTTGGTTTTAATGTTAAGATGATCTCTAGAGATCAGCTTGCTATCAGTTTGTATGAAAATCAACATGTATTATCTTCAGCTCTTCTTGGTGGCAGTAAAGATAAGACTATTGTTGTTCTGTTTAAAAGTGAACATAAGTTGTATTCAGTAGTGTTAGGGTCCCTCGATGTCTCTATCTAGTTTGAATTTTCCAAAGAGATAGAGATTATGAACCAGAAACACTTTCTCCATTTCTTTCCATAAAAAATAAGTTTGAATTCTCAATTAAATAAAAAATTTTTTTAATCACAAAATATTAATATGAAGGAGTGGGTTCACTTTAAATTGATGAAATACCCTTGGCCAATAAAGTTACTGATACTTGTGTTGTAGAGGTAGAAGTTACCTGATGGTACCAGTGCCATAATTAAAGTAAAGATGATGTCTTACTTGATTAAACTGTGGACCAGAGAGATCAGCTGCTTCTTCAGGATATATGAATAGCTTAGAGTAGACTTTGGGTTGATGTGAGAAAATTAGAATTGTTACTAGATGGAGAAGTGTGTTATACTGTGGAATCATAATGATGTTTGGTTGTAAGTTGTGTTACTGTTTGCAAAATATGTAGAACTTAGTTTGTAGCATTGCCCTTTTCAATAGGTCTTGGGAAGTCTCTATGGAGGTTGTAACATTTTCCTTTTCATTAGGTCTTGTGATGTAACAATATGGAGGTTACAAATGAGGAGAAGTCTATGTGAGCTGAGGGGGTTGCAACCAAATATGGAAGTACAAATATGGATGGTTCATTAAATAGGTAAAAATATCTCATATGGGTATATGTGTGGAAGAATAAGGAGATGATTTTAGTTGTGTTAATTTTATGGTTGGAGTGGGAGTCATATGCTGTGTGTGTGTGTTTTGTCAACTAGACACTTATCAAGAATTAATTTATTTATTCATTTTGATATTACATGCATTTTTGTGTGTTTTTTTTCAACTGGAATTATATCTGCCAGATAGACTCAGTGTATTATATGTTATATGAGAATCTAGATATGACTAAGAACCCGACCTAATCCTCCTGATGTGAACTCAAAAAATACTTGAAGTAGAACTCCAACTACGTATGGACCCATTATATCATGCTACAGTGTGATTCTAATCTTATAATGTTATCATTTAAGTGCTAATTTATATTATTTGTTCTCTTTTTATAGGTTTTCAAAATGAAAAAAGAGATGAAGAAAGTGATAATGATCACTACAAAAAAACTATGTTTAGCAACGGATTTGTAGCAACAAGGACATTTTTGTCGCTAATTAACGACGGAATTTCAACAAAATAAAACTTTTGTCACTAAATAAACAAAATTAAAATTAGTATCTTAATTAGTGACCGATTTGCGACAAAAAATAAAATTTGTTGCTATATTTTGGCGGTAAATATTGGTGCCTTTATTTTAGTGACAAAACTAGCGACATAAAAGGTAAATTTTTTTTTGACATGGTGGAAACAAAAATAGCAGCGAAATTATTGTCACTGAAATTATTTTACCAATTTTAAAAAATATATTAGTTATCTTTTAATAAATAATTAGAAATGAATTTTAAACCCGTTTCTGAATTTGTCACCCTACCAACTATATATTAGGGCAAAGTCATTTATTTCACTTTGTTCCTAAAACATAGTATCATCTGCCTCTCTCCAAAACAAACTTTCCTTTCCCTTTTCTCTTAATTGAGAAAAAGGAATCGCTCAATATCAATAAAAAATGGAGTCAATCGCTCAATTTCAAATCTAAATTAGAGTTACGATTCTAAATCTTGTAATGTAAGTTGTTTTTCCTCTTTCCATTTCTTAATTTCTATGTTAGAAATCACTCGTAAATGATAGGTTTAGGGTTGTTTGAGCTCTTTCACTTAGGTTTTTCTTACCACTGTTGATATTATATGTCTTTATAGTTAATCGGTAGATAATAGCATGTACAATATTTTCTATCTTAATCGTCTCAGTATAGTATAAGAAAATTTCCAGATCTTCTTGGATTTCTTATTTTGAATTTAAAAGATGTTTGCGGACTTTATTTTGGCTTATTTCTAGTACTTGAGTATTATTAATGTGATTAAAAGTCTAGATTTGTAAAAACTAGAGAAAAAATTTGCTTCTCTAAACCTAGAGGGGTGGTCGCAGAGATGGAGACTACCATCAAGTTGTTCATGTGTTGATATTTGCTGAGAGTACATTCGAACTACTTCTCCAAGGATGTGCTGATTGTAAGGATTCTTGGGTTGGTCAGTGTGATATTTCAAGTGTCGATCATGTACTCCTTTACAATTTACAACTTGCTAATTTTGTAAGTGTTTGGCATTATCTTCTCTAAGTCGCTCCTGAAAAAGTTGTGTTTGGACCTATTAAACAGAAAATCTTTCTCTGACCCCATTAAATTATTTTTTTGCACTTTTTTTATATAGCTGTGAAACTTCACTGCATTATATTTTCTTTATTTCATTGCAAAAGAATGGAAGATGGAAATGACCTCATATTAGCAAATTTAGTAATTTGGAAATATTGTTGTAAGTTGGAAAAATGCTTTAGTTTTTGACTTTTATGCTGCAAGTGTATATCTGTCGAAGAAGTTTAATAATGAATGATGTTATGAGAGGCTTGGCTATTGCATACTCTTTATAGATAGTTATATTATGGCTAGCTTTTTTCCGTTCTTGTTATGGATAAATACACAATTACATGAAAAGACATTTGGAAGTTGAACAAATACTTTATTTTCTGACGTCTATGTTGTATGTGTATATCTATGGAAGAAGATTAATTACGAATGCAATGAAATATTATGAGATACTTGGCTACTAAATACCCTTTCTCGATATTTAATTTATGTCTCTACTTTCTGACGGGATAAGGAAGGTTTTCTCTTTGGATATGTAGTTGTTATTGGACATGTATATAGGATAGGCTCATCATCATTCCAATTATCTTCCTTCTCGTTTTCACTGTTGGAAAGGGGAGCCTTGGAGTAACTGGTAAAGTTGCTGCCATCTGACAAGTAGGTCACGGGTTCAAGCTAGAAATACCAGCCCCGAGCAGAAATGTAATGTGAGGATGCTTTCCTGAGGATGTTCTAAGAGAAAAGTGAAGATGTTCTAAGAGAGATCAGTCTCAACACGGGGAGTAGCCTATATCCCAAGGATGCTTTCCTCACCACTGGTAAGGAGTTGAGACTCTACATTGATATTGAAGAGACTGAAAAGCACCTAGAGGTATTTCAAACATTGTAGGAGTCATTTCTAAAGGCTTATAAGGTTATGGATAGAGAACTTAAAAGCTATAAGAATATTGATTGCTTCTATAGTGGAACAATAGCTGTAACCCTGGTTAAATAGGTTCATCAACATATTCAACAAGTTGAAGCTAGCTAGTTTTTCTACCTTTTTATTCTAAATATGAACACTTTTATTTTGTTTTTTGGCAGGGTAAGAATATTGTTATTGGTAGTATTGGGGAATCTAGAGTTGTGCTGGCAACGAAAGGCAAGGATGATTCTCACACTGCAGTGCAATTGATAGTAGACCTTAAAACGAATTTACCAGGTGCATACATGTCTATATCTTGCTGACTACACAGTGACATTTTTTTATGTTGCAATTGTGTTGATAAAAAAAATTACCATTTAATTTCTGTTCATTTAAGGAACTTATCTATCTCTCGATAAATGTTATGTCAGCTATTTTGAGCGAAATTGTTACAAATAGACATCATATTTGAAATGGTGTCATGCTGTTACAATCTTACACATTCATGCATCCTTCCTTCCCAAGAAAAAATGTGTTTATCTCCCAAGTGTTATATCCCTTCCCCTCCCTTGTTTTGGCCTTTATGAGTCTCTGTAAATTTCATCTTTCAGTAAAGATTTCTCAGATTTTTTATAACAAAATCAAGAAAACATAAATGTTAGCTATTCGAGATAAGTTGATAATTGTCAAAACTATGAACTTTTGGGTTATTAGTTAAGGAGATAGAACGATTAGGGTCTCATCCGTCAACAGTGGAGAGTATATCTTATGGAATAAAGTTGTTGTAGTATGGTTCAAATTATCAATTCATATATGAAATCAGTCAATCGATCAACTCTAATCTCGGATTAGTTGAGGTTGTCTATTCGAATCCTATGTATCATCTACCCCACTGATTAAATTTCACACTTAATGATCATATACAACTTTCTTATTTATTTTACTTAAGTAGTGGTCAGCTGTTACAATTTTGGAGTACATATGATCATTCAAGTATCAACAATTTCATTTGGTTTCAACTGTCCTAGTAAAACATGAACTACAACTTCTAAACTTCTGTAATTACCTATAGATATTTAAATATATGATTTCTTTAATACACTTTTCATATGTAAGGAGAGTTTGACTAACACAAAGATGATTGTCTGTATGGAAAATCTTTCATTGATGAACGTTCCCGAATCTTTTATGTAAGACTAAATCTTAATGTAGTAGTTTACTTAATTCTTATTTTTTAAGTATAAAGTAGTTTTTGGAATCTAATCATTTTTAAGTACAATCCATTATAATTTAACTTCCTCTATTATAGAAAAGATTTGAAGAAATATTACAATAAAAAATATTATTAAAATCTGATGTTGATCAATTTGAAGTATATTACCAAGCTGTCGGAGCAGAAAAGAAGTAAAGAGTATTTGGTTTTGGATCTGAAGCAAAAGGCTACTACGGGCAAACTCTTTGTGTTTCTTGTGGAAACACATCATCTTCAGCTTCTCATAAATTGTGTTTAGCTTTTGCTATCTTTGGTATAGTGGATGATGTGGGTTGTTTTAAGGATAGTTGGTTGATATTTGGAACTATGGATGTTTTGGACATAATTATGTGTTTAGATGTTGCTATGTTTGGTATTGTGGATGTTTAAATTTTTCTATCTATATATGTTTCTTTTATATGAATGTTGGATATTTTAAGAATTTTAAAAAATTAGGGACTAAATAACAAAATTTTTAGAGATGGACTAGCAATGGAATATTTGGTCACGAAATAATTAAAATGATGAAGTACAATATGAAATTGGTAACGACATTTATAAATATAACAACGAATATATTCGTTGCTACAAAATTACAGCGGATATAGGTCATCTCTATGATGTTGCAAAATTGGCAACATATTTTATTTTTTCCATTGATAAATGGTTAGCAATGAGCAAAATAGCAATGATACATATTCTGTCGTTGATCCGTCTCTAAATTAATATAGAGACGGATATATGTTGATTAGCAACATTTTTGGTTGGTTGCAAAATGCGTTTTTTTGTAGTGGATATTGACATTACTTGAGAAGATTTTTGGGTTGTGGATGAATTCTCTAATATCGATAGTTTTGTGTTGAATTTCTTGAAACTTATCATGACTCAAACTTGCTACTATGTAAAAGCTTAAATAATCATTTGGACTTGATTACATTTTGTTTATTGGTTTATATTACAAGGTTGTTGCATATTATGAATTATGAAATTATTATTGAATGATTTTGTTTTGTGATGTGTATATATTGTGTTATAATTTAATACATATATGTAAATAAAAATTTATGATAATATGTGTGGCTATTTATATAAATCGTTTTAATTTAATAACATGTGGCAACAATCATTGCTATAGATCAACAAATCATTGCAATAGGTATTCAAAAACTATTGCAACAAAATAACAAAAGCGTCGCAATAGATGCTACTACAATGGTTTAATGTCGTTGCAAAGGAATCTATTGCAACAGTTAGTAACCATTGTAATAGATGAAAATAGGCGTCCTAATAAGTAATGAAATAGTTGTAATAGTTACTCAAAAACCATTGCAACAGAATAACAAAAGTGTCGCAATAGATGATATTGCAACGGATTAATGTCATTGCAATAGACTCTAGTGCAACGGTTGCTAACTGCTGTAATAGATAAAAATAAGTCTCTACAAGTCAAAAAACAACCATCGACAAAGCTCGACCTATGACAAATATTTCAGACAACCGTTGCGATAGCTTGACCTATTACAACTGTTTCAGACAACTGTTGCATAGTAATTTCCATAGACCTATCGCATAAACCTATTGAGATACCCACATATAGGATGCTTGCTGAAGAATTGTGGTAGGGATATGGCAATGGTTTTGTTGTCTATTGCAGTGATTTTGCAACCGTCACCAAAGGGTAATTTCCAGTAGTGAAACTGAGTCTCATTTAACCACATTATATGGATAAAAAATATATCGATGCAACATAAAAACATGGAAAACTAGATGAACAAAAAACAAATCTGGAGGTAGAGCTACCTCACGATCTACCTCACCAACCACGGGAAGAATCTCAAAAGGGCCAATATACTTGGGCTGATCTTTCTTGTAATGACCCGATATGTCATTTTACATAATTTCACTTATCTTCATTATTAGGTCTTCTATATAGCTTTCCAAATTCATTTATGACTTGCTGGGATAGACTGTTCAGTTATCAAGAAGTTTATTTGGATTTTAGAGCCAATTCCCTATTTGAAAGTCTTTGCTGATTCCAAATGGCCTCTAGGTAAAAACATTAGTAAAATGATCTCACATATAAATCCTAACTATATCACCAACTCTAGAATATTGATTCTAGTCTAGGTATTCCTTTTTTGGATCCCAATGGTCCCGAGCCCATTTCAACCTATTGGTCAAAAAGTTGGACAATCAAAATCTTAGGTGTGGGACACCCATTTAGTCAAAAATACCTCGAATACAAAATTTGACGTAACTAACGTGTATGGAACATGGAAATTAGTGGGGTTACATAGTTCATTTTCTTAGTGGAAAATTCAAATATTTTCCAAGTTTGTTGGTGCTGATGCATGTGCGATTGCACAAAGCCTATTATGATCATACAATTGCAATTACAAAAGGGGTATTGCAATTGCAATATCCCATTCCCTGTCAGTATAACACCCCGAATCTGGTGCCCGAAGTGCTACACGGTGCTTATGAGCCCGAAGGTCCACAAGTTAACCCATACTGATACCTGTACCTATACACTGCATAATATACTTAATAAATGCAAAAATAATGGTTGTAAGGACATAAGGTTCGCACAATATCATAAATGAAATAAGAATGTCAGAATATTGTGGTATATAAATACCAAAAACAAAACTAAAAAAAAACAACTGAAGTATAAATCTAATTTGAAATCCTCTAAGTACTGTCTGAATATGAAGTTGAAGGAACATGTCTCCAACTAACTACATTTAGCAAAAATGAGCTAAAATAAATAATAACATAAAGTAATGATTATGTCCTCGAAGGATGAGGACTCATTGCTAATTTTGATTGTGGAAACTGGGATACTACGGATGCTCTGAAGCTCGTGCTTCTAAACCTATGGTATAAGACACCATAGTGCAAATGCATAAGTACTTTGAATATACTAATATGCATATGAGGTAGGCTGAATGCATGGGGTTCATATGCATGAACAATACTAACTTGATGACTAGCTTGAACGTGAGAAAGCATGCATGAATACATAATATTGTAAATGAAATCATGAAAATATAATTACTGAGTCTGAGTACTAACAACATAGGTTTACTGATATATCTGAAATATGGGTAACTGTATCTGACAGTCCTAACCTTATGGAACTAACAGTCCTAACCTGATGGAACTAACTCAGTTTCGTACTGTATCTGAGTAGACTGTATCTAACAGTTTTCAAATCTGAAGAACTATCTGAGTTCTTTTACTGAGACTGATTCTGAAACTGTGGGAGATAGTTATCTAACCGATATACCCTAAATGCACTATAATAGCTAAGCTGGGGTCTAATCTGCGCCCTAATTGGAAGGGTGTCAATACCGCACCACTCGTAGGGAAAAACTATGGGTAACCCTCATATGATAGAGTCCCCAAAAGAGAATGGTGGGCCCCTCATCTAACAGTTCTTATCCACCTCATCAACCCTCATATGACACTGTTGATATCTCAACCTATGCTGGCTACATATTTCTAGAATGCAAGGATGACTTCTAAGAATCATACCCTCACCTGAAAGTGTGTATTCCCATCCTTGGGTTCACTCGATGCTAATTCTTACTCCTATCTGAATAAATACTGAACATGATTAACTGGATTGAACTGGCTGGATTCATAAAGTTCTGTTTATTGATGGAATACTATTGAGATTACTGAGTTAGTGAACTTTCCTGAGTCACATGACTGACTGAATTCTACTGAACATGGATTGATTGGGAGTATCGTGAAAACATGACACTGGCCCTAGGCACACAACTATCTTTTTGGGTATAAGTACCCCCAGGACTCGGTAGGAGGAAACTGACATAACATGATAATTCTTGATAATAGGAATAAAGCCCACAATTCATAATGCCATAAGTTGTGGATTTTATGCTACACAAAGTTGTCATAATTTTATATATGGAAGGGAATGAATATAAAAACATACCATAAGTCCATCCAATCTAGTTTCATGAATATCCCATCAACAATCATAATGCATACCATATCATAGAAGTCATTGTTTTCATAAAGGTGTAGCATGCATTTTTCATTTAGGTCACAATTTAGCTATAATACGTGATTTCTAATCTCCTAGGCATTTTATCAAACACCTTACATGCACAACTTAGGCATAGGTTTAATCATCAAATTATTCATCATGAACAATCAATTTACATGTTTCCAACTCATATGATATCATAGCTTCATAAAAAACACAAAGACCCTAACTTGGAGATTTTACAACATCAATTGCATGGAAAAATCGACCCACAACATAATAATATAGTTCATACTTTAAAAGAGGGTTCTTTAGCTTTATGGACAGAAGGAATTCATAAATCAACACAACGCATACCTTAGATGAAAGTTCTTTAATGATCTACGGTGAAATCTCTTGGATTTGGGTCTTCAAATTAAAACCCTTGTTCTTGTTCTTGAGAGAAATTTATGAAAAGAAGTATATTTTGGTTTTTCAAGGGCTAAATTACATGTTTTTGATATATATAGTGGTGGGAAAATAACTAAATTACCCTTTAAAGAACGGAGGTGAAATGCTAAAAAACTAGGCACAAAGTCTATAGCAAGGTGGTGTATTTCCCAGAGCCTTTTACAGCTGGGTAGTGCCTTGCTATTGAGGGAGTGGGACAAGGCTATAAGTTGGGCAGCACCCTGTTATAGCCTTTAGCTACTGGTTTGAAATCCAAACGTGCCCTAAACGGATTCTGAAATTCCAAAACTCACCCAAAATGTACTATGGACTTGATCCATCGCAACGCAATTTGAAAATTGAAAAATAGAGATCAGGAAGGTCGTCAACAAAATCCCCAAAGTTTGGAACACCTAGCTAAAATTTTCTAAGTTTTGAACCTTCTAAAGAGCTTTTAGGAGCTAAAAGAGCTGATTATCAATGTAAGATTTTGCAGGTTATTACACTATCTCCCCCTTGGGAATATTTTTCCTCGAGTGAGACTGACTGAGTGGGGAGAAAAGACAAGTGATATGAATACTGAGTATGAATAACTGAAACATAATTTCATGACTGACGTGACTAATAAGTTGAACATATCATACTGAACATGCATATCTGATGCATGTATAACTGATTTATGAATGCATAAATGAGTATGAAATGGCACTTGATACCAAGTTTATATTGATAACATGAGCATGAAACTGGATATCAAGTTTGTAATAAATACTGGACATGAAGCTGAAAATCTTAAGAAAAACTGTTACCTTGAGCTTGATCTGAGTTGGTGGAGAAGAGGTGAGGATATTTGGTACGTATGTATGCTTCTTCTTCCCAAGTATCTCCCTCAACGGTCTAAATTTTCCAAAGAACTTTAACTAGAGGGAATTCTTTGTTTCTCAGTCTATGAGTCTGATAGTCTAGGATTTCGACTAGAATATCTTCATAAGAGAGGCCGTTCTGAACATCTATGCTCTGAATAGGGACTACAACTGCTGGGTCACCTATGTACTTCTTGAGCAAAGAGACATGGAAGACTGGATGAACTAAGGCTAGATCTAAAGGAAACTCGAGCTTATAAGCTACCTTGCCAAAATAATTGAGTATCTTGAAGGGATCGACATATCGGGGACTGAGCTTTCCCTTCTTGCCGAACTGCTTCACTCCCTTCATGGGAGAGATCTTTTGATAGACATAGTCACCCATCTCAAACTTTGGATCTTTTCTACAAACTTCTACATAAGACTTCTTTCAGATCTGAGCAGCCCAAAGTCTTTCTCTAATTAACTAGACTTTCTCTAAGGCATCGAATACTAAGTCAGGCCCTATAACTGAGGCCTCACTAACTTTGAACCACTCGATTGGAGATCGGAATTTCCTATTATAGAGATCTTTGAATGGAGCCATCTGAATTTTGGAATGATAGCTGTTGTTGTATGCAAACTCAATCAAAGGCAAGCGGTCATCCCAACTTTTCTTGAAATCAATTGCACACGCACCTAGCAAATATTCTAGAGTCTGAATGGTCCTTTCTAGCCGACCATCTGTCTAGGGATGAAAGGCTATACTAAGATGGACTTGGGCACCAAGACCCTTTTGGAATGCTTTCTAGAAGTGAGAGGTAAACTAGGTGCCTCTGTCTAAGATAATAGATAGCGGAACACCGTGCAATCTAACCAACTCTTTGATGTAGAGTTTGGCGTAATCCTCAGCTGAATATGAAGTATGAACTAGAAGGAAATGATCTGATTTGGTCATCCTATCTACAATGACCCAGACCGAATCATGCTGACGACGAGTTCGACGCAAACCCGTCACAAAGTCCATGCTTATTTATTCCCACTTCCAAGTAGGAATAATGAACTCCTCCATAGGACATCTATTCTTCTAATGCTCTATCTTAACCTCTTGACATGGAAAGGACTTATCCATAAACACTGCAGCATCACTCTTTATCCCACTCCACTAATAGATTTCTCACAAGTCATAGTACAACTTAGTGGCCCCTGGATGAATAGAGTAGCACGCACCATGCGCTTCTGCGAGAATTTGTTGCCTTAATTCATCTACACCTAGGACACAGAGACAATCCTAACAATGCAATACACCATCTCCCCCTAGGGAGAAAACCTCTACTTTTTGATTCTTGACTGACTACTTCAACTTAACAAGGTTGGGATCTGTATCTTGATTTTCTTTTACCTCAGATACTAGAGATGATTCTAAACTATTCTGAACCCATATATCGCCCTCTTATGTATCGACTAAAAGAACCCCCAATCTTGTAAGTTGATGCATTTCCTGAGCTAACTTTTTCTTATTTTCCTCAATATAAGTAACACTACTCATGGATAGTTTACTGAGAGAGTCGGCAACTATATTGGCCTTACCCAGATGATAAGGACACTCATTTCATAATCTTTCAAGAGCTCTAACCACCTTCTCTGATGAAGATTGATATATTTCTGAGAAAAAACATACTGAAGGCTCTTATGATCCGTGAACATATCTACATGAACTTCGTAGAGATAATGCCTCCAAATGTTTAAGGCAAATACTATGGCTGCTAATTCAAGATCATGAGTAGGATAATTCTTCCATGGGGTTTAAGCTGTTTGGAGGAATTTTGTATCACTTTACCATGCTATATGAGGACACAACCCAAACCTACTCTAGTTGCATCACAATACACTATAAACCCATCTGAACCATCTGGTAATGCTAAAACTAGAGTTGAGGTGAGTCGAGTCTTCAACTCCTGAAAACTCTTCTCGCAAGGATCTGACCACTGAAACTTGACCTTCTTTTGAGTCAATCTATACATAGGCGATACAATAGGAGAAAATTCCTCAACAAACCACCTATAATAGCCAGCCAAACCCAAGAAGATCCTGATATCTAATGGAGAGATGGGGCAAGGCCAGTTTCTTAATGCTTTGGTCTTTTGATGATTTAATATAATTCCATCACCAGAGACAATATGACCAAGAAGTGCTACTGACCTTAGCCAAAATTCGTACATACTGAATTTGGCAAACAATTGATGATCTCTGAGAGTCTGAAGTACTGTTCTGAGATATTATGCATGATCACTCTTACTGCAGGAATAGACCAGAATATCATCTATGAAGACTATGACAAATATGTCTAAGTACTGCTTGAACACATGGTTCATCAAGTCCATAAAAGCCACTGGGGTATTGGTAAGACCAAAGGACATGACTATGAATTCGAAGTGACCATATCGCATTTGGAAAGTTGTCTTCAAAATGTCACATTCTCTGACTCTGAGCAGATGATAGTCAGATCTGAGGTATATGTTGGAGAAGTAACTGGCACCTTAAAGTTGGTCAAACAATTCATTAATTCTGGAAAGTGGATACTTGTTCTTGACCGTAACTTTACTGAGTTGAAGGTAGTCTATGCACATTCTAAGAGAACCAACTTTCTTTCACATGAATATGATTGGTGCACCCCATGAGGAAATATTGGGCTTGATGAATCCTTTATGTAAGAGATCCTTCAACTGGTCTTTCAATTCTGGGAGTTTTTCTGGTGCTATTTTGTATGGCGGAATAGATATAGGCTATGTATATGGAAGAAGATCAACACCAAAGTATATTTCCCTTCTGGGAGGAATGCCTGGAAGATCTTTGAGAAAAATATCTTAATATTTATTAACAACTGGGACTGATTCAATGACGGGAGTTTCAGAACTAGTGTCCTTAACTTGAATTAGATGATAGACACATCCCTTCGATATTATTTTCCTTGCTCAAAGGTAGGAAACAAGTTGACCTCTGACAGTGGATACACTACCCTTCACTCTAGGATGGGTTTATTCAGAAACTAGAACTAGAATATTCTATTTTTGCAGTCGACTGTAGCATAGCAGGAATGAAGCCAATCTATGCCAAGAATGACATCAAAATCAGTCATCTCTAATCCAACTAAGTCTGCTGAAGTGACTTTCTAAAATGTCATAATCGGACAGTTCCTGTATACCCATCAGGTTATGATGGTTTTATCCACTGGGGTAGAGACTAAAAAGGGCTCTACTAGAATATCTAGTCTGACTCTGAAATCACCTGATATGTAGGGAGTAACAAAAGATAAGGAAGCCCCTGGATCTAGAAAAGCATAAAAATGAACATGAAAGATCTGTAACATACCAGTAACTACATCAGGGGAATTTTCCAAATATTGTCGAGTCTGATGAGCATAAAAAAGATTTGGGCGTTGCCCACTAGTAGCACTGGAGGTAGCACTTTGCTGATTTGGGCGACTGGACTAAGGTGGGGAACGGTTCTGCTGGACCTAATAACCCGACTGAGGACAATCTTTAACCCTATGGCCTGGTTTGCCACAATTGAAGTAGACATCACTACGTTATATGCAAATACCCTTATGGTTTTTACCACAAGTCTAACAAAAGGGATTAGTTCAGGCATTGCTGACACTTTCCTGAGACTTAGAGCCTGGCGCTCTATCTCTATTTCTATCTCTAAACTTAAGAGTTGGAGCACTAGCTAAAGAAGGAGCTAGAAATGATTACTTAGGACAAAACTGAGAATGGTTTCCAACTTTTGAATTGGGTTGAGAAAAGTTGAAACTACCTATCCTTTCTTTCTTACTCTGCTTCTCCCTCATCTTAATCTTTTGCTCCTGTATTTACTAAGCATGAGTCATGAGTCTATCTAAAGTCATGTCACTGTTCAGCATGGCGGATCTGTACTTATTTACCATGCTATCATTCACCCCTGAAATGAACTTACTAATCTTAGCCCAGATGTATGCAACCACATGAGGGGTATTTTAGGCTAATTGAGTAAACTTAAGAGAATACTCTTTCACCGACATATTGCCTTACCTGAGGTTGATGAATTCTAGCACCTTAGCTTCTCTAAGCTCTTAGGGAAAGAACCTTTCTAAAAATTTAGTGACAAACTCCTCCCACTCTATAGGACATGAATCATCTAACCTCTCTAACTTCTATTGTTTGAATAAAGTATGAGCCACATCTTGCATCTGATATGTAGCTAGCTATGTACTCTCAATATTAGTCACTCCCATGATGTCTGACATCTTTTGAACCTGATCAATGAATTCCTGAGTGTCCTCATCTAACTTAGACCCAAGAGAGGATGGAGAGTTTATTCGGGTAAAGTCCTGAATCCTGGATGTAGCTGAATTGGCCACTAAGTTGGTCAGAATGATAGCTGGTCATTCATTTTGAGAAGTAACTGACTAAGCAAGAGTAGTAAATGCAGCCCTAAAATCCACATGAGAAACATATTCATTTAAGGTATCTTCTTGGATAGGCTGGGTTCTTTTTTTGGGAGGCACGTTCTGAAATACTACACAGTGCTCATGACCCTGAAGGCCCACAAGCTAACCTATGAGTGATACTTGTATCGTACACTACATAATATACTAAATAAATGATGAAATAAAGGCAATAAGGCCATAAGGTTCACACTGTATCATAAATTCAATGAGAATGTCTGAATAGTGTGGGATATCAATACAAAAAAAAACTAAATTGAACAACTGCAGTCTAAATCAAATCTGAAAGCCTCTAAGTACTGTCTGAATATGGAGTTGAAGGAAAATGTATCCAACAAACTTCATCTACAAAAATTGAGCTGAAATAAATAATAACATAAAGTAATAATCATGTCATCGAAGGATAAGGACTCACTACTAACTTCGACTGTAGAAACTGGGATACTACTAATGCTCTGGAGCTCGTTCTTCTGAACCTATAGTATAAGACACCATAGCATAAATGCATTAGTACTTTGAATATACTGGTATGCATGTAAGGTAGGCTGAATGCATGGGGTTCATATGCATGAACAATACAAACTGGCTAACTAACATAAATGTGAGAAAGCGTGCATAAATACATAATACTGTAAATGAGATTGTGAAAAATGATTACTGAGTTTGAGTACTGATAACATGAGTTTAATGATATATTTGATAACATGGGTGACTGTATCTGACAGTCCTAAAACTGATGGAACTAACTGAGTGTTATTTTGTATCTGAGTTGACTATATCTGATAATCCTGAAATCTGATGAACTATCTAAGTTACTTTACTGAGACTGATTCTAAAACTGTGGGAGATAGTTATCGAAACGACATGACCCAAATTCTCTATAACAGCTAAGTTAGGATCCAATATGTTCCTTGATTGGAAGGGTGTCAATACCACACCACTCGTAGGGATAAACTGTGGGTAACCCTCATCTGACAGTGTCCCCAAAGGTGAATGGTCGGGCCCATATCTGATGGTGCTTATCCACCTCAACAACCCTCATATGACAGTGTTAATGTCTTAAACTTTGCTGGCTACATAGTTCTAGAATGCAAGGATGACTTCTAAGAATCACACCCTCATTTGACAGTGTGCATTTCCATACTTGGGTTTACTCGATGCTAATTCCTACTTTTATCTAAATAGAAACTGAACATGATTAACTGGACTGAACTGGTTGGATTAATAAAGTTTCATTGACTGATGGAATACTATTAAGAATATTGAGTTACTAAACTTTCCTGAGTCACATGATTGATTGAATTCTACTGAACATGGCTATATTGAGAGTATCATGAAAACATGACACTAGCTATAGGAACACAACTATCTATTTTGGTACAAGTACCCCCAGGACTTGATAGGAGGAAACTGAGATAACATGATAATTCTTCATAATAGGAATAAACCCCACAATTCATAATGCCAAAAGTTGGGGATTTTATGCTACACATAGTTCTCATAATTGTATACATGGAAGGGAATTCATATAACAACATGCCATAAGTCCATCAAATATAGTTTCATGAACATCCCATCAACAATTATAATTCTTACCATATCATAGAAGTCAATGTTTTCATAAGGGTGTAGCATGCATTTGTCCTTTAGGTCATAATTTAGCTATAATACATGATTTCTAATCTCCTAGGAATTTTATCAAATACCTTATATGTACAACTTAGGCATAGGTGTAATCATCAAATTATTCATCATGAACAACCAATTTATATGTTTCCAACTCATATGATATCATATCTTAATAAACCACAGAGACCCTAACTTGGGAATCTTACAACATCAATTACATGGACAAATCAACCCATAACATAATAATGTGGTTCTAATTTAAAAGAGGGTTCTTGAGTTTTATGTATGGAAGGAATCCATAAATCAACATAACACATACATTAGGTGAAAGTTCTTTAACGATCTATGGTGAAATCTCTTGTATTTGGGTCTTTAAATTGAAATCTTTGTTCTTGTTCTTGAGAGAAATTACTGAAAAGAAGTATATTTTTGTGTTTTGAGGGCTAAATTCTGTGTTTTTGATATATATAGGGGTGGGAAAATGACCAAATTACCCCTCAAAGCACGAAGGTGGAATAATGAAAAACTGGTCACAAAGGCTATAGCAAGGCGGCACCTTTCCTAGAGCCTTTTGTGGTTGGGCGGTGCCTTGCTATTGAGGGAAAGGGCCAAGGTTATAAGCTAGGCGGTTCCCCCTTATAGCCTTTAGCTACTGGTTTGAAATCCAAATATGCCCTAAATGAATTTCAAAAATTCCAAAACTCACCCGAAATGTGCTATAGACTTGCCCCGTCGCAATGCAACTTGAAAATTGCAAAACGGAGGTCAGGAAGGTCGTCAACTAAATCCCCAAAGTTTGAAGGGTTAAAATGAGACTAAGTGTTGAACACCTAACTTAAATATTCTAAGTGTTGAACCTTCCAAAGAGCTTCTAGGCACTAAAAGAGATAATTATCAACGTAAGATTTTGCGAGGTCTTACAGTCATGGATTGTAATAGCAGCCCCTAGAACTGCGATATCAATATCTCCATACCTGGTATAGGTATAAAATGACCTCTTAGGCCGCATCATGGTCATTTTCTCATCATCTTTGAAATCTAAAAACCCTAAAAGAGTGTACTTGTACTTTGGGGTGACTTGGGTGCTTGATAAACATCTAATATAATGATTATCATCTGAATTAAGGTAAGATTTCATCACTTTCTTTGTGAATTTCTTGGTTCTTGACCAAAAACCCCAAATAGCTTGGGGGATTGATTGTAGCCCGAATTGAGATTAGTTTTCACCAATTCTCGAGGGTTATGATTCTTTGAGGATGTAGGAATGTTGGTTTGACCTTGGAGATGTGATTTTATTAAGTAAGATCAGCTTAGGGATTTTGATGTCATTTTTGGATCAGAAGCACAATAGTTTAATATGGGTATTGTTATTCTGGTATTGATGAGTAGATTGTGATTTTTATAGTGAGATGGCATTGTGGGATTATGAAATGAGGATGATATTTTGGTTAATGATTTAAAGATTTGCAATTTGGTTTTGAGGTAGGCTTCTATCTACTCTTCTTCATAAGATGATGTACATTATATATTGTGTATGAAGGTGAATGTTAATATTTATTCCAGGTAAAATTACTTATTCTTTATTATTGATGTTTGGGAATTATATGAGGGTTTTGACTTATAAGGTAAAATGCTTATTACTCTTTTAGAATCTTATTTCCTTCTCCCAACATTGAGCTAATTAAAAGAATGGATTTGATATGATGTAAGGTTTGGGATGTGGATTAGATGTTGAAAATGTAGGGAGTATTATTATCCTTATTTGGGCTATTCAAGTGATCTTAAAAACTTAATTTAGGTGGGTTGACTTTATTTCTCATATTCCTAGGCGTGATAACACTCAACTTATATGTCAATTTAAATGCAAGGCGGTTGTTGTCAATATAATGACCTAACAATAGTCGGGGTCGAATCTATGAGGACCAATATGTGTGGCGAATGGGTAAGTTCAAAGTGAAAGTACTTACTAAACTCAAACTTAAGATACAAAGATGTAAAAATTTGGGGGCTTAAAATGCATTCGAAGATATGATTAATTTTGGGATTCTAGATGACTAATTCAAGACTAAGAAAAATTATAGTATGACTAATAAAAATGGATCTTGGTTCTATGCTTTCCCAGGGAAAAATTATATATGGGAACATAATAATTCAATGTAAATTCTAATCGTTGATGATGTGGTAGGCTAGGTTTAAAATCCTTGAGGTTAGTTCTTCAACAAAACCTGAAATATATCACTCATTGACTCTTTTGAGTACCTAATGAGTGTGTCAATTAAAGCCACCCAATACATCAATTAGGCACCCCTATTTCTAGGATGGTACCCAAGGGATAGTCAACCTCATATTCACCCATATGTATAAGATGGTGAAAATTAGCAAACTAAACCCGATAATTGTCTATTATAGTCTTTGTTTCACATCCCTCTTTCAAGGATGATGAGGTTTCCTAAAGTTTACCAAAACCTCTGTTTCAGGGACTGTTTAGGCTTTAAAGAGTTTGGGGTTTTCACCCACAAACCCATTTTGGGTATTTAGTGCTTTCACCCATAAATCCCAATCAATTTACTCAAGCAATTGTAGAGCTCAACACCAACATTAGCATATACACAAATAAATCACAACCCACACATAAATATAGCCTATTCTAACATAATCCCAAGAGGAAGAAGTAGCAACTCATAAAGATAATAAACAAAAATATACCAAAATCTCCATCAATTTGATTCACAAAAAATAAAGAGAATGCAAACCACACTTTAAATTCCAATGTATCCTTAATTTGATTTGCCAATCCTTTACTTTGGAATTCCTCTAATTAATTCATGCCTCAAATTAGTATAAATTCAAGCTCCAAGCTTCAAGTGATAAACCCTTAACTAAGAATAGGATAATACATATGATATAAGAAGATGTGAAAAATGAACTAAAAAGCCTATTTGATCACCACTTTCGCATTTGCTGATTATTACAAAAATGCCCTCAAAATGTTTTTGCACTACCTCGATCATGATAGTTGTAATACTCCATACTTTTTTCTCTCTTTTTAGCTCCTAGAATGACAAGGGTCACCTCTAAAAATGAAAACTATTAATATATGTAGAATTTTAAAGCTCTATAATCATAAATATGTAGATAATTGTATTAGTTTTCCAACGATACCAATTTCACCTTGATTTGATACTCGGTTGAGAAGTTATGACAATTTTAGTGAAAACAATAGGGCATCGTGATAAGCATCGAGTTGCGGTGAAGGAAAAATTCACAATTGTCCAATTTCCAGTGAAACACCATGATTAGCCCACATCGTAGTGAAGCTCCAGTTCCTATTCGTCCCATTCTAGTAGCTTACCACGATTAATTTGTATCCCGCAAATATCCTCAATTGGACAAACACCGCATCGCGGTGTAGTGTAAAATGGCCTCATCCTTTTTCTAGTGAGGCAAATAATTTTAATCGCATCGTGCCAAAGGCTAAAATGGAAATTGTCCCTTTTCTAGTATGCCACCGCGATAGCCGCACGTCACATTGGGCGAAAAAATAAGGATTTTTCCAATTTCAAGTAAAACTTTAAAAGGGCAATTTAGTCTTTTCTCATGCTCCCAAATTGTGAATAACATAGGTTAAACCTATTCTATCCTATTATGCTCACTTTTCATCAACTTTCTCTCAAAGAAACCCTAGAATATCAAACTTTCATCCCCAAGAAATCTAAATTCCACCATTCTTTTTCGAAGATAGCTCAAAATTATGGATTCCCAATTCAAGAACTTCAAGAATCAATCTTCAAGAGCACAACTAGAAACTCAAAGTTTAAGCTTCTTTATCTAGTCATCAATTAAGGTATGTGGGATTTTCAATAAGGATAATTCTTTCATCCTTGTGCCCAAAATTAGTTTTAAAATTGATTTTCACATGAATTTACATGTGTTTTAAATTAAGGTTCATATACAATATTGTTATTTGCAAGATTATGAGATTTCAAGTGATTTAGATGTTGAATTGCATGACTACTTTTGTAGTTTTATGCGTATTGCAAATATTTTGAGATTTAGATTTGAATTATCAATATTTTCATTACTTAGCATGAGTATTATGATGATTTGACATGAAATAGATCCATGGGTGATTAGCCCTAGTTTGAATGTTGTTATTTCAAGAAGATTGTGTTTTTAAACATCCCATGACTTGTTATATTAAGGTTTTGAACAAATATTTGATCTTTTGATCTCAGCATAGACATGGAATCTACTTTACAGTTTCAATTACAGTTTAGCTTAAAATATATACCGTTAGTTTCCATTATAAACCATCATATTAGTTTTATATGTGGATTTCCTACAGAATGAGCAAACAAATTATAGGGAGTAGTATTTAGCACCAAGTTGGGTATGTTTACATGCCCTAGAAATATGAGACAACGTAGGTTTAGATTATCAGATTATTCCTATTTCTATATGGATGATAGAAATAGATGTGATCACTTAGATTAGGTTATTCTCCTTGGAAAGAGTATGACACCTCTCCCCAACATGAGGTTTTCCTATAAGGATTTCCTTATATGTGGATTTCCTATAAAATGAGCATACAAATTATAGGGACACTAGAATAACTCACATAGTGTATGTTGGTTAGAAGAACCTCCCTACAGCCTACAAGAAAGAATAACAAAAAATCTTTTAGAACTAAGTTTAAAGGACTACAACTTTATTCGGTTGTTGCTTTATAAAGGACATTAGCTACAGATTTAAGTTTTCAGATTTCAGATATAAAAGTTAGTCCTTTCTATACTTAGATAGTGTGATTTACAGAAAAAATACTAGCACAACTTTTAGACTAAATGTTATGAATCGGTAGATTTGTACAATATATTTTTCTACTCATGCTCATGATTCTTAGTGTTTAGTTAATCAAGCTTATGTGAGTCATCTACATTTAGTATGCATTATTTTAAAAATTATGATCATGTTGAGACTTTTTTTACTTGTGAATTCACCCTCATATACTCAGTACAATCCAAAAGTACTTATCGACATATACGTCTATGTACTACATTGTCTCATAATGTCGATTGAGGTGCTCAGTTTCATTAGCGTGAGTGATTTCAAGCATCTCCATCTATATCCTGATAGTTGGTGAGTCCTCAAAGTTCAAGGAGCTAGTTAGTTATATTTTTAGATTATTAGTATAGATGATTCAGTATTTTAAAATAGTTCAAGTCAGCTGGGGGTTTGTCCCAGTAACTCTCTGGCATTAGTAGTATTGGCTTATCACACTGCTAGATATAATTCAGATTCTTAGTATTGATTGATCATACTCTTGAGTTTAGTATTTTAAGATATTATATTCAGAGAGTTTCAGCTTAACTTATACAGAATTCTGCATTTTAGCTTTTATTATATATGCTTCCCTATTTTGAGATTCAGATTTAGTAGAAGGCTTAAAGGGTTAGTTAATGCTATAAGTAGTCTTGAGCAATGTATGATGCCTCGGGACCCATTTTGAAAGCATTAGAAACTTTATATTAGATCCTAAGGTTATAAGAGTTCTAGGGAGTTAGACAAGCCACATTACGTAATGTCTTAATCATGTGTGTGAAGCACATCATACTTATGAGAAAGAGGCTACAAGATGTTTTTAGGAAACCATCTCTTCCTTTCATGATCTCTTGTTCTTACAATATCTCTATCTGCTTTTAAATTGTGCTTTTATGTGATAGTTGAATATGCCTCCTCATCGAGCTAACTCCCATAAAAATGATAACCAGCCACCCCAGCCTGCTGACCCTCTAAATGAAAATGTATCCTATGCTAAATTTCAGGTAGCCTTTCAGGAGTTGGCCTAAGCTGTGACTGCTAATGTTCAATGTAACCATCAGGCGATAATCCTACTTTAGAATAATGGAGATTTAACAGTAACCAGAATCCAAGACTTCATGAGAATGAATCCGCCTAAGTTCTTTGGGTGAAAAATAAGTGAGGACCCATAACTTTACCCAGATAAGATAAGGAATATCACTCAGATTATATATATTTCTGAAGAGGAGGGTGTAGATTTAGCATCCTATGGATTGAATGATGTAGCATATGATTGTGTGGTTATGTGGAAGAATGGTAGAGGTTAGAATATAGCTCCTATGAGTTGGCATATATTTCAGGATATGTTTCTAGATAGGTTCCTTTTGTGTGAAATAAGAGAAGCTAAGTTAGAGGATTTTGTGGACATAAAAAAGGGTTTGATGATAGTGAAAGAGTACTGCCTTAAGTTCAACCAGTAGTCTAAGTATGCCTCTGATATATTGGCTGACTGTAGGGTGAGTATGAGTAAGTTTGTTACTGGAGTATCTAGTTTTATAGTCAAGGAGTGTAAGACTACCATGCTAATTGGGTACATGGAGCTTGCTAGGTTTATGATTCATGCCCAGTAGATTGAGGCATAAAATTTTAAGGGAAGATAGAGAGGACATTAGAAGGCTAGAACCAAGTAGTTTGAGTATGGCCAGACAAAGTATTGAGGGGAAAATCATTCATAGTTTTGGAATTGTTTATCTATGCCAGCACCGTCGTCAGGTAGCGCTCTCTCCCCCAGAGCTAGACAGAAGAAGTACGGTAAGACTTATAAATCCAGATCTCAGAATACGGTAAGAGGAAAACCCAGTTATCCTCTATGAGCTAAGTATGGTAAAAATTATCGTGGTGAGTATTTGTTGGGACAGAAAGGTTGTTATAGTTGTGGTAAGTTGGGACATAGAATCAAAGAGAGTCTACATGCTAAGAAGGGAAACAGGGATACTCGTCCCCAAACTTAGGCTACTAGAGCACCAGTACCTCTAGATTTCCTAGTCCCTCCTCAGGGCGCATCATCCAGTATTGGTGGCAGTCAGCACAAGAATTAGTTTTATGCTTTAGCATCCCCTCAAGAGTAGGAGGATTCGCCCGATGTTGTTACTGGTATGTTTCGTGTCTTTCATCTTGATGTTTATGCATTGTTAGATCCTGGGTCAAATTACTCTAATGTTACCCCACTAGTTGTAGTAAATTTTGAAATAGGTCCTAAAAACTTTCTAACCCCTTCTTGGTTTCTACCCCAGTAGGTGAGTAAGTTGTTTCTAAATAGATCTATCAAAAGTGTCCCATCACTGTCCTTCCTAAAATCATGATAGTAGATTTAATAGAGTTAGATATGGTTGACCTTAACCTTATTCTTGGTATGGATTGACTCCATTTTTGTTATGTATCCGTAGATTGTCGCACCCAAGTGGTGAAATTTTAGTTTCCAGATGAGCTTGTCTTTGAGTGGGAAGGTAATTTAGTGTCTCCCAAGAGTAATTTCATATCCTATATTAAATCCAAAAATTTGATCTCAAAAGGGTGCATCTATCATTTAGTTCGAGTTATAGACACTAAGTCTAAGACTAACAGCTCATTTAGTCTATGCAGTCAATGAGTTTCCTGTTGTCTTTCCTAAAGATTTGCCAGGGGTACCTTCTAATAGGGAAATAGAATTTGGTATTGACCTTCTTTAAGATACTCAACCTATCTCTATTCCTCCATTTCTTATTGCTTCAGTCGATCTTAAAGAGTTAAAATGGTAGATTAAGGACCTCTTAGATAAGGGTATCATAAGGTCCAGTGTCTCTCTATGGGGGGCTCCCTTCCTATTAGTTCAAAAGAAAGATGGTTCCTTGCAAATGTGCATTCGCTGTCGTCAGCTGAATAAAGTAAAAGTCAAAAACAAATATCCTCTTCCTAGGATCGATGACTTATTCGACCAACTCCAAGGCGCTAGTTACTTCTCAAAGATAGACATTATATCCAGCTATCATCAACTTAAAGTTAGGGAATGTGATAGAACCCGTTATGGTCATTTTTAGTTTCTAGTCATGTCCTTAGAGCTAACAAATGCCCCAATAGCATTTATAGACTTTATGAATTGAGTGTTCAAATAGTAATTTGACATGTTTGTCGTAGTCTTTATAGATAATACTCTTGTCTATTCCTGTATTGATGATGATCATGCAGATCATCTTAGAATTATGTTACAAACTCTTAGAGATCACTAGTTATTCGTCAAATTTAACAAATGTGAATTTTGGCTAAGGTCAGTAGCTTTCCTCAGTCACATTGTTTCAAGTGATGGCATAAGAGTTAATCCCTAATAGACCAAAGCAGTAAGAAACTAGCCTAAACACATTTCTCCATTAGACATGTAAAATTTCGTGGGTTTTTGTGGCTATTATTGATGCTTTGTTGAGGTTTTTTTATCTATTATATCCCTTATGTCTAGATTGACTTAGAGGAAAGTTAAGTTTCAGTGGTTCGATTCCTATGAGAATAGTTTTTAAGAGTTGATGACTCGACTCACCTCATTCCAAGTTTTAACGCTACCTAATAGTACAGATGGGTTTGTTGTTTATTGTAATACCTTAACAATTGGTCTAGGTTGTGTTTTGATGTAGAGAGTTAAGGCTATAACCTATTCTTCTAGACAGCTTAAGCCTCACTAGAAGAACTACCCTACCAATGACCTTGAGCTAGCCGTAGTGGTGTTTTCATTGAAAATTTGGAGGCACTATCTTTATGGGGTACATTTCAATGTTTTTATGGATCACAAAAACTTGCAATATGTGTTTACTTAGAGGGATTAAATCTTCATTAGACAAGGAGGATAGAATTGTTGAAGGATTATGATATAAGTGTGTTGTATCATCTAGGAAAGGTCAATGTAGTAGCAGATGTCCTTAGTAGATATTCTATGGCAGTGTCGCTTATATGGAGAATGATAAGAGAGAGTTAGTTTGGGAAGTTTACCGGTTAGCTAGATTAGGTGTGAAGTTGGTTGACTCAGCTAAAGGAAATGTTTGGGTTCAGAGTACTTAAAATCTTTGCAAGTTTCTAAAGTGAAAGGGAAGCAGGGCAAGGATTCTAGTTTGATCAAACTGAAGTGTTCAGTTAAAAAACAAAAGGTAAAGGTTTTCTCCCAAGGGGGAGATGGTGTATTGAGACACTAGCGTAGATTATGTGTGCCATGTGTTGACGATTTGATGCCACAGATTATTGTAGTAGTGCATAGCGCACGTTATTCCATTCATCCAAGAGCCACCAAGATGTACCGCGACTTTCAAGAAATTTATTGGTGGATTGGTATGAAGAGAGATATAGCAGAGATGGTAGCTAAGTGTGCAACTTTCTAATAGGATACGGTAGAGCACCAAAAACCTAGTGGCATATTGCAGGAGTATGGTATTTCCGCTTGGAAGTGGGAAGAGGTGAATATGGACTTTGTAACTGGATTACCCCATTTGCGTTATCAAAATGATTCAATTTGGGTTATTGTAGACAGATTGACTAAATCATCCTATTTTTTTCCAAGTCACATGACCTACATAGATAAAGATTATGCTAATATATGTATCAGAGAGTTGGTTAGATTGCATGGAGTTTCTTTGTTTGTCATTTCAGATAGAGGTACTCAGTTTACCACTTAGTTTTGGAAAGAGTTTCAGTAGGGTCTTGGTAACCAAGTTTATCTCAGTTTAACTTTTCATTCGTAGACAGATGGTTAGGCAGAGAGGACCATTTAGACCTTAGAGGATATGTTGAAGGCATATGTTCTTGATTTCAAACGCAGTTGGGATGACCACTTGTTATTAATTGAGTTTGAGTACAATAACAATTACCATTCGAGTATTCAGATGGCCCCGTTTGAGGATCTTTATAGGCGGAGATGTAAATCACCAGTTGGTTGGTTTAAAGTGGCTAAGCCCACTTTGATCGGGCCTATTATGGTGTTTGAAGCCATAGAGAAAGTTTATGTGATTCAAGAGAGATTAAATGTATATCAGAGTTGTCAAAAATCTTATGCAGAAATAAGAAAGACAGATCTTGAGTTTGAAGTAGATGATCTTGTGTATTAGGTTTCACCCATGAAGGGGGTGAAGAGATTTGGAAAAAAAGGGAAGCTTAGTCCCCGCTATATAGGACCCTACGGGATTTTAAATTGTGTGGGGAAGGTAGCGTATGAGCTTGAGCTACCTGCAAACTTGTCATCAGTTCATCCACTGTTCCATGTATCATTATTTGAAGAAGTGCATGGATGATTAAACTATGTAGTCTCTCTAGAAAACTTAGATATTCAGAATAGCCTTTTATATGAAGAAATTCCAGAAGATATTCTTAATCAACAGATCCGTAGACTAAGGAACAAAAAAGTTCCCTTTGTTAAAGTTTTGTGGCATAATCATTCCGCTGAGGGTGCTAATAGGGAATCAGAAGAAGACATGCGCACCAAGTATCCTCACTTTTTCTTCACGAACTCAGATTTAGCCGAAGGTAGCAATCTTCCATAATTCAATTCTTTTACAGTCTCAAATTCACCTATATAGTTATCTTCATATAAATTCATGCACTCGCAGATTTGTTTAGTCACTTAGTATGCTTTAGATCTAATCATGCAGTTGTTTCAGTTTGCATGCCAACATATAGCCTCAATTCCTCAGTATCTTCAGTTAACTAGTCTCATTCGAGGATGAATGTTCCGAAGGGGGAGATATTATAGTACCTCATACTTTTTTCTAGCATAGTTTAGCTCCTAAAATGCAAAGGGTCACCTCTAAAAATGAATAACTCTTGATACATAGAGAATTTTCAAGCTCTATACCCATATATGTGTAGATAATTGAATTAGATTTCCAATGATACCAATTTTATATTAATCCGATAATCGGATGAGAAATTATGGTAATTTTAGTAAAAACAGTAAAGGAATCCTAATAAGCAACGCGTCGCATTGAAGGACAAATTTGTAATAGTTTGATTTGTAGTGGAGCACAGCGATTAGCTCACGGCGAAATGAAGCTCCAATTCCCATTCGTCCCATTCAAGTAGCTCACCGCGATTAGCCTGTATCATGCAAAAATTTTCAATTGGATAAACACCGCATCGCGGCAGAGTGAAAATATGGCACTCGTCCTTTTTATAGTGACACAATGTGATTTCACCACATTGCGTTAGAGGAGAAAATGGTAATTGTCCCTTTTCCAGTAAGCCACCGCGATAGCCACGCATCGAAGTGGGTGTCAAAATAAGGATTTTTCCAGTTCCATGTAAAATTTTCAAAAGGCAATTTAGTCTTCTCCCAAGCCCCCAAATCATGAATAACAGAGGATTAAACCTAGTCTAAGCCTACTATGCTCACTTTTCATCAACTTTCTCTCAAAGAAACCCTAGAACATCAAGCCTTCATCCCCAAGATATCCAAATTCCACCATTCTTTTTTCAAGAAAGCTCAAAATTAAGGATTCCCAATTCATGAACTGCAAGATTCAATCTTCCAGAGCACAACTAGAAACTCAAAGTTCAAGATTCTTCATCTAGTCATCAATTAAGGTATGTGGGGTTTTCAACAAAGATAATTCTTTCATTCTTGTGCCCAAAACTAGTTTTATAGTTGATTTTCACATGAATTTACATGAGTTTCAAATTAGGGTTCATATCCACAATTGTTATTTTCAAGATTATGAGATTTCAAGTGATTTAGATGTTGAATTGCATGACTAGTTTTGTATTTTCATGCGTATTACAGAAATTTCCAGATTTAGATTTGAATTATCAATATTTTCATTACTTAGAATGAGTGTTATAATGATTTGAGATGAAATAGATGCATGGGTGATTCGCCCTAATTTGAATGTTGTTATTTCAAGAAGATTGTGCTTTAAAAATCCCATGACTTGTTACATTTAGATTTTGAACAAAGATTTGATCTTTTTATCTCAGCTTAGACATGAAATCAACTTTACAGTTTCATTTATAGTTTAACTTAACATATATACATTTGGTTTCCATTATAAAGCATCATATTAGTTTTAAATGTAGAGTTTCTATAGAATGAGTATTCAGATTAAAGGGAGTAGTATTTAGCAATGAGTTGGGTATGTATACATGCCACAGAATTACAATCCAACATAGGTTCTAATTATCAGTTTATTCCCATTTCTATATGGATGAGAAATATAGATATGATCACTTAGATTAGGTTATACTCCTTGGAAAGAGTATGACACCTCTCATATAGTGCACATAGTGTATGTTGGTTAGAAGAACCTCCTGACAACCTACAGAAAAAAATAACAAAAAATCTTTTAGAACTAAGTGTAAAGGCACACGATTTTATTCAGATGTTTCTTTATAAAAGACATTAGATACATATATCATTTTTTAGATTTCAGATATAAAAGTGAGTCCATTCAACACTTTGACAGTGTGATTTACTGACCGAAATTTAGCATAACGTTTAGAACTAAATGTTATGACTAACTAGATTTATACAGGATATTTTTTTACCCATGTTCATAATTCTCAGTTTTCGGTTAATCAAGCTTATATGAGTCATCTACATTTAGCATGCTTTATTTTACAAATTATGATGATGTTGAGATATTTTTTTACTTGTGCATTCAACCCTATATACTGAGTACAATCCAGAAGTACTGATCTACGTATATATGTGCTACATTATCTCATAATGTAGGTTCAGGTGCTCAGTTTCAGCAACGTGACTGATTTCGAGCATCTCTATCTACATCCCGACAGTTGGTGAGTCCTCATAATTTGGGGACCCAGTTATTCACATTTTCAGCTTATTAAAACTAAATACTTTACCTGGCTTAACATAATCATTAGTAGTTTCAAATACAAGCCATAGTTATACCTTCTAGAGACCTTCTTTATAACCATGATCGACATTATTAGCACAACAGGATTTTTAGAATCAACATTAGTTTAGTCACGTTGCTTGAATATAATATGTGCAATAACATAATCCAAGGCTCACATGGTAATTTAGTTAATGATTTAAGTGATAGCATAGTCATATGTTAAATTTATAAGAGAATTCATTGCCATCAAAGCATTATTAATAATCTAGCAACCAATCATGCATATTATTTCCAATGCCAACATCATGAATAAACTATTTACTGGGGATAGCCATCATATTACTAAATTCATATTCTAAGTGTTTAACAAGTATCTAGGTCACTAATGAAACTAAATAGTAAAAATTTATGGAGGGTCAAGTTTCGCTTCTAATAACCTAAATTCCTTTAAAAGTCTAACTTCTACCCGAAACTAAGCAAAGTCATCTAAGTCATGTATTAAAGGTCTATCAATCCAGATAAATTTTATAGAACAACACTTTCTCAAGTATTACTCTTAAATCATCAAAAGCTACTAGGAAAATTTTCACAACTACGCACAACTAAGGTTGATCTGAGGTGGATTTATGCACCACAGTGTTTTTATCCGGGCTTATTAAGTCTTGTTTTAAAAAAAACTTGGGTGGAAAATGTGTTAATTATGATATAATTGAGCATATAAGTGTAAGTACTTAATTACAATGTTTAAGGGGTCGTTCAAATAAGTTTATACTTAATTTGGTCATTTAGAGTTTAATTGATAAAACTAGTGTTACTAGCTTGAGCTAGGTGTTATTCTAGGTTATCTCAATGAATTCTAGTGTTTTTCATGAGTTACTAAGGTTATTATTTTGTAATTATGTGTGGAATAATTTTCTTATAGTTTTCAAATCTTAATGTAACCAAGCCAAGAGTCAATCAATAAGTTGAAGGTCAAAATAGGTAAAACTAGTTTTTAGCTCAAGTTACTAGTGCGTTGTCTTGGATGTTGTGTTGTTTTGAGCTATAATATGTGGTGTTTAATGCTATAGGATTCTTGGTGAGTTTATTGTGAAGATACATGTATGATTAAAAAGCTGTAAATAAAGTGGAAATAAAACCACAAGGCTTGGGATGGAATGAAAGAATCTTAAGACAAGTTGAGACGTCCAAAGGAAATTCCAGTGAGGGTATGGAAATATCCATGAGGAGCACATGCAATTACAAGGGAATGAGTATTTGGCACTCACCCTATTCCCATAGATTTAGGATCGTAGCATAGACCTTATTCCCAATACGACCAAAATCCTCCTTCTATAAATAGGAAACTTAAACACATTGCAAAACACCTTAGATGACTTTGAAACTTGGGAAGGGGATGGAAAACACTTCAATTAGGCATTTTATTCTTTTAAATTTTTTATTTATTGTTTTTCTCATGTATTCATTCATCCTTATTATGGTTATGTACATTAGTAGCTAAAAGCCCCCTTTCCGGGGTTAAGGCCCAGAACATAATTACTATTGCCTTGAATTGATTTGGTTTTGATTGATTGTCATATTTTATTGTTTATTTATCCTTTTTATCACCATTTTAAGGATTTTATACTCTTAGAATATATCCATTATCATCTTTGTGAGATCTTGAGGGGAAATAAGAGGATAGAACATGGGGTAAATATAGTAAGGTTCATATTCTTTTATAAATTAAGGGATTTAAATTAGCGTCTAGGATAGAGATATAACTTAAAGCATTATTTGATTCACTAAGTTATGAAATATAAATTCATTTAGCTTAGTTCTCACATATTTGCTCACCGATATAGTTGTGGGGCTAAGTTAGATAGCAATTAGAGGCTCGATCGACCATAATCTTAATATCAAGTCCATGAATCAACAACCAAGGTAAGTAATCTAACCAATGAATTTTAATAGGATAGTATGATTGTTCACAATGCTTTAATCCTAGGATTCTCCTTATTAATATTCCAAGTATTTTAGTTTACCGCATTGTTTTATTTTACTTTTAATTATAACTCTCAAACTCTTTTGGTCACTTTTACATCAATTTAATCTCAATAGTTGAACTTGAATTATATAGTTGTTGATACAAGCCCCTATGGGATCAATATTTGGCTTTGTAAAAGGCCATTGTATTACTTGGTGAGACCATATGCACTTTTGTATGCGATTGGGCGCAACAACCTTTTAGGGTCATTGTCGGGGACTATAAATAGGAAACTATCTTAGTTTTAGTTATACTTTTTATTTATTTATTTGGTTCTTTACATTTGGTGTTAGTATTGAATTTGGATGAACTAGGATTGCAGATTAGTAAGCTAGAAAGGGATAGGGAATTGGTTAAACCAAGCCCCAAACTCGATCAACTCATTGATCAATTAAGGAAAGAAACAGTCCTTCTCTACCGTATCCCACACAATCAATACGAGCAAGACAATTCTTGTAACGCCCCGATTATCTGAACCGGAATGCTACACGATGCTCATAACCCCGAAGGAGCATAAGCTAACTCATGACTGATATATGTACTTATACACTGCATAATATGACATAAAAATGTGAAAACATGCACTGAGAGGCTGTAAGGTTCAATACTCAACATAACTGAATAATAGCAATAATGTCTGACATAGAGTGGTATTTTCAATACCAAAATAAAACTAAAATACTAAAGTCTAAAAAACATGAAAAATATTGTAGTCGTCTGAAAGCCTCTAAGTGTCTAACTAAGGATTTGATGGGATATGTCACCAACTAACTCTGCCAACTAAAAATTGAACTGATATGATAAAATAAGATCACATCCTCGAAGAATGAGGACTTACTACTAAAAATCTGAACCCTGGAATGCTACTGCTGCTACTGATCTGGGAGTCGTGTGTTTGAACCTATGATGTAACATAAAAAGAAAACACTATAGCGCAAATGCATCAATACAAAATAATGTACTGAGTATATGCGTGGGGTAGGCTGAATATATTTGGCTTACATGCATGAATGATAATAACTGACTGACTAATATGAACATGAGAGTGCACACATGAATACATAGTAAATGATATCGTGAGAACATGATAACTGAATCTATATACTAATGACATGAATTTACTGATATCTAGCATGACTAATATTAGAATTCCGATAACTGAAATAACTGATACTATAAGTGACTGTGTCTGACATTCCTAAATTTGATGGAACTATCTAAGTTTCATACTTTGACTGAGTTGACTGTATGTGACAGTCCTGAAATCTAAAGAACTATCTGAATTCTTTTACTAAGACTTATACTGAAACTATGGAAATAGTTATTTAACCGACATGCTCCAAATGCACCAGAAAGGCTGAGCTAGGGTCCAATCTGTGCCCTGATTGGAAGAGTGTCAATACCGCACCACTGGTAAGGACAACTGTGGATATCCTTATCTGACAGTGTCCCCAAAAGAGAATGGTACGGCCCTCATCTGACAGTGCTTATCCAGCTCATCAACCCTCATCTAAAAGTGTTGATGTCTCAACCTATTCTAGCTATATTGTTCTTGAACATAAGGATGACTACTACGAATCACACCCTCATCTGATAGTGTGTGTTCCCACCCTTAGGTTCACTTGGTGCTAATTTCTACTCCCATCTGAAGAGACTGAACATGATTGACTTATTGTACATGGACTGATTTTACTGAATTCTATCGACTGATGAAATACTATTGATATCTAATAGCTGACTTTGTTCATAAGATTATTGATCTTACTGAGTACTGAGTTCATGAGAATTCTGAGATTTCCAGAGTCACATGACTAACTGACTTCTATGGAACATGGCTTGACTGACCTTATCGTAAAAGCATGACATGGCTCTAGGCACATAACTATATTTTTTTTCGAGTACAAATGCCCCCAGGACTCAATAGAAGGAAACTAACAAGGCATGACATTCCAGAATACATAATCAACACCAATAATCCATAATACTTATTAATCATAGGAATAGAGTTCATAATTCATAATGCCATAAATAAGGGATTTCATACTTCACATGGTTATCATAGTCTTGATTATGGAATGGAATGCATATAACATGTACATACTTGCCTGATTTCAATATCATGAACGTTGCATAACACAACAGTCAATACGCAAAAAGAGCGTGGAAATTGTGTTGCATTATAAGGGTAAGCATGGACATGTCATTTGGATACTATTGAGTCATAAGGAACATGATTCTATCATTCTAGTCATTTTATCAAAAACCTTACATGAACACTTTATAGCATAGGTGAAATCATCAGTTTAAGAATCTAAAACTACCTAAACTCATAGGTTTTCAATCAACAAACTCACATACTTCATGAAAAGTCATCAAGACACAATCTTGAAAGATAAATAACAACTATTAACATGAACATGATCAGATCACAAAAAGAAAATGACAATAGGCTATTTAAAACATGATTCTTGGACTCCACGAATTAAAGGAATCCATGGATGAACTCTATGCATACCTTAGTTTGTGATTTCATAAAGATTGATGGAGAGATTCTTGAAATTTGATGATGAATTTTCTTGGAATTGAACCTTCTATGATAACCCTAGGGCTTGTTCTTGATAGTTTTTGAGAGTAATTGAGTATAAGTTGCTGAATTATGGCCAAATCTCATGTTATAAGGCTTATATAGGGTGGGGAAATTAACCCTTTAACCCTAGGACATGTCTTTAAATTTATGAGAAAATTTCTTATTTTTCATCCTTGGTGTGACGTGCCACTATCGCGCCAAGTCACTGGAAAGTTACAAATGGGAAATTGCACGGGGGCGTAACGCGGAGCTATTATGTTGCCACCTTGTCTGTGATTTAAAAGTTTGGCACGATGTGCCAGTATCATGGAGCAACACTAAAAATTGACAATTTCTATTTGAGCTATCTCCGTGACGCGTTGGAGGCTTAGGTGATACACTGTCTCACTAAAAAGGCTCTAATTCTTTTCCCGGGAGTCGGATTTAGGTGAATTTTATGTCGATGGAAAGCTTATTGAATTTTTTACATGACAAAAATCAAAAATATTAGAAATTCCTCATGGAATAATCATCATTCACATTAGAATCTAATACTAGGCATTCCTGGAATGAAATTAGCTAGGAGCAAAATTTGGTGTATTATAATTCTGCTCTCATGTTTGAAGATCTTCTAGCCCGCAGGATAGTTCTCAAAGTGGAATTCCCACTTATGACTAATTTGACCTCCCTTATTCCATAATCAGTCGCTGGAGGTAAATTTGAGCTAAAACAAAAAATCGTACATCGTTTGATCAGAAGTGGACAATTTATGGGACTTTCACATAGAGATCCACAAGTCCAGCTGTGGAACTTCTTAGAAATCAGTGACACATTCATCCATAAAGGTGTGTAAATTAACTATGTTAGGCTGACACTTTTCCCCTTTTAACTAATAGGGAAAGTGAAGAAGTGATTGAACGTTAAGCCAAAATGATCAATCACAACCTGGGATGACTTAGCCAGGAAATTCCTCATCCTATTCTTCCAATTTGGCAAGACTGCGAGACTGCATAGTGAGATTTTGATCTTCAAATAAAAGCCAAATGAGAACCTATTTCAAGCATGGGAGAGGTTCAAAGCTCTTCTACAAGACTGTCCAAATCATAAGTAGGCTAATGAGGTACAAACTCATACTTCTGTTGAGGTACTTGATCACAACATGGAAATTTTTCTAGATTCAGCAGTAGGTGGTCAAGCGTTGGAATTGACATATGATTAGCTATATACTTTGTTGAACTGTATTGCATAAGAGAATACTGAGTGGCATTCTGACTCAAGAAGTGCTTAAAAGAAGGTTGTAGGCATGTTAGAGGAAGAATATTTTACTACAATATCAACTTAGATTGTTGTAAAAAATCATTTAACTACTCAGGTCAGTAATATAAAATAGGGGGTTACACAACTTGCAGCAATAAGTAATGCAATTTATTAGACATATACTTGGTGTAAGGATTGTGGTAACAGTGGTCATTCTGCAGCCTTGTGTAGTGCAAATCCTGAGTCAGCGATGTTTGTGGGCAATTCTCAAAGGATGAAATATGGGAACACCTATAATCAAAAGTAGCAGACTTAACCACTAATTTATCATGTAACACCCAACAATAGTAGTTTTAATAGTAATAGCTTCAAAGAAGTCAGGCCATAAATCAAACTAGTAATATGGAAGAGATGCTAAAACAAATTATTGCTACTCAAGCACAATTGATAGCAAATATAAAGAGACAATAGATGGCTACAAAGAACTTGGATATGCAGGTTGGGTAAATGCAGTAGGCTCAAAATGCCAGGACTCAAGGTATTTTGCCAAGTGATACTAAATATCTTAAATAAGTAATGAAAATTACTTTGAAGAGTGGTAAAGAGCTCAATGAAGAACCTCCTAAAACAATTAAGGTGGTCGATGGAGAGTTGGTTCCTAAATATGTAGATAACAAAGTTGCTGAAAATTTGAGGAAGTTTGAGTACTCGAAAACTAAAGTTGCTGAATAGGTAAAGGAGAGACCACTAACACCTTTCCTCTAAAGTCTAAGAAAAGCAAACGAAGATGCATGCTTCAAGAAGTTCTTTGACATATTTGGAGAGCTTCACATTAATCTTCCTCTGTTATATGTTTTATAGGGAATGCCCAAGTACACTAAGACTTGAAGAATATGGTCACTAGAAAAGTTAAGCTATAGGATGTTGAGACAATAGAAATAAATTATGAGTTTAGTTTTATGGTTATGCAGAAGATGCTCAAAAATCTCAAAGTCCCTAGGAGTTTCACACTCCCTATTCAACTTGGCAATAGCGAGATGCTATACGCGCTTAGTAATTTAGGGGTAAGTATCAACTTGATGCCCCTCTCTTTGTTTAACACTTTGGGATTGGGGAAGCTAAGACCAAGCTCTGAGTTACTTCAATTGGTAGACCAAACCATAGCTTATCCTGAAGAAATCATGTAGGATGTTCTCATCAAGGTTGGTAAGTTTATTATTCCTGCTAATTTTATTATTTTAGATTTTCAGGCAGATGAAAGAGTGCCAGTCATCTTGAGATGTCTATTCTTAGCAATGGGAGGAGCATTGATAGATGTGAGAGAGGGAACGCTAACTATAAGGATAGATAATGAAGTGAGGATTTTCAAAGTGTACAAAAAACTCAACATACTATCCCACTACAAGGATTTGTGCATAATTACATTAGTTAAAGAGGATAAGTATGGGGTGGTGGAATTTAATCCATAAAAGAACTCTTTGGACTTCCTCATTGAGTAGCCCAAGCCACAACTACCATAACAAAAAATGATGTAGATTAATGAGCCTGAAAGACTTATTGTTGAGTGAGTTGTTGACCTTGAGGGTTCATACTCAAGATGTAATAAATGAATAAGAAGATGGCCTCATTTTATAATTTTTTGTGTTAGGAATGAGTAAGATGTTCTTATTAGTGTTGTATGTGCTTTCATGGCGTAAGTGTTTTGGTTGTAAAAGCATTTTGACTGTGTAAATTACTACTTTTGTGACTCCTAGGCTCATGATTATAACTCTTGTACTTGTTGTCTTAATGATTAAATTCATGTGATTGTTTGGTTGAGAGTCTATGAGGGTCTTACATGAGTTGAGCATGTCCCAAGTGTGTGTAAGTTGTTTGTATATTCCTTGTTGCATTTGATGCTAGAACTTACTTGGTGTGTGTGCAAAGCAAAATAAAGAGTGAGGGGTTACGATATTATATAGGCATTTATTTGATAGCGATGCTTCATACCCTCTTTACGTACCCTTGTGCATAATCCTAGTTAACCCCATTGAGCCATTAGGTTATTTTCTTTGGCATCTTCATATGTAGCCTATATCCCCATCTTTGATAGACCTAAATTTGATCCAAAGCCCCTAAGAGCTTTAGTGTAAAATTAATTGACCTAAGGAGTGTGAAATTTAAGTAGGAGAAAGGTGAAAGTAAATCCCCAAAGTAATAGTTATTGTTGTGTACAATTAAGAGGTTGTGGTTGGAATTTCGAGAAATATATACTAAAGAAATTTCCATTTTTAGCCCATTTGTATTATAATGAACGTGTTTTGGCCCCGCTGCATAACGTAATGTTGGTGTGAATAAGGGTAAAATTAAATCATAAAGTAATAAACAGTACTCCCACCATAGTGTATGTGAATAATCTTAATAAGATGGGGTAATACAAAAGATAGGGGTAGATAAAAATGGTGGAAAGTTGGTTCTGATTGGTGAGTTGATTGTATAATGTGACATATTAAAGTGCTTTGGGAGGATAGTCACTGTTACTTGCCAAAATAGTTTTTACCCATCCCTTAGCCTACATTTCAACCATTAAAGACCTATTTAATTCTAACCTTCATCATTCTGATATTAGTGGAGTATTACACTAAGGGAAATCCTATGGATAATCTTGTGTAACTTGTGAATTCTTTGTGAAAGTTAGTGTAATTTGATTTTTGTACTCATCCTGTTATAAATTGCATTTATGTGAGTGATTATAGGTAACTCTATTTTGTGAGTGCACATGTTTTATAATAGTTGGGTGATTTGTAAGTTGTCTTTTATTGGAAAATATGTATGAGTTTGCCAACTTTGTTATTCAATTCTTGAGGCTAAGATGTTTTGGAATAGTATTCTTGAACTATCAATTGTGTTTGTAACATACTTAGTATAGAAACTTGCATTCTATGTAGTCATTGTAGTACTAACTTGAGTGTCTTTCTTGTAGTATAATTCTAGAGTATCCTTAGCTTATGATGGTTAGAGTAAAAAGTTTTTCAGGGAAGAAAAAGGCTTTAAGTACGGGGTTGTGATTTGAGGTGAATTTATGAACCTTATTGTTGTTATCTAGGCTTATTTAGTCTTGTTTTGAGCACAAATTCTTTGAATAATGTTGTAATGATGATATAATTCAGAATATAATTGTTTAAGTACTTAATTACAATTTTTAAGGTGTAGTTCAAATATGTTTGTACTTAATTTGGTCACTTAGAGTTCAAATGAAAAAACTAGTGTTACTAGCTTGAGCTAGGTGTTTTCTAGTTGATCTTGATGAATTCTAGTATGTTTAATAATTTCCTAAGGCTATTATTGTGAAATTATGTGTGGAATAACTTGTTTATAGTGTTCAAATCATAATTGAATCATACCAAGAGTCAAACAATAAGTTGAAGATCAAAGTGGGCAAAACTAGTTCTTAGCTTAAGTTTCTAGTGCATTGTCTTGGATGTTGTACTGTTTTGAGCTCTCATACATAGTGTTTGATGCTATAGTATGCTTGGTGAGTAGATTATTATGATTTATGGATGATGAAAAGAATGGAAATCAAGTGGAAAGAACACCACAATACTTTGGATGGAAGGACAAAATGCTTAAGAAAAGTTGAGAGGTCAAAAGGGAATTCCAGTGAGGGGTATAGGAATAGACCCATGACGCACACTCTATTCCTAGAAAATTTGGCTATAGGCACACACCCTATTGACATGGAGTGAGGCTCACTTCACAAAACCTATTCCGAGGGAGTTAGGCTCACGGTGCACACCTTGTTCGCAACACATCCAAAATGCTCCTCCTATAAATAGGACACTTAAACACATTGCAAAACACGTTGGATGACTTTGAATCTTAGAGAGGGGCTGTAAAAAACTTAAATTAGGGTTTTCTTCTTTTACTTTATTTTTTTATGGATTTTATTATCTATTCATTCATCTTGACTATGGTTATGTCCATTAGTGGGTAAAAGCTCCCTTTCGAGGTTAAGGACAAGAACATGATTACTATTGCTTTGAACTGATTTTGTTTTAATTTCTTATCTCATTTTGTTGTTTATTTATCCTTTTTATCACTAGTTTAAGGATTCATGAACCTTAGAATACATCCATTGTTGTCTTTGTGAGCTAGAGAGGGGGAATAAGTGGATAGAACGTTGGGGTAAATAGAGTAAGGTTCTTATTCTATTATAAAATAAGGGATTTGAATTAGTATCTAGGATAGTGATGAAATATAAATGCATTTAACTTAGTTCTCACATCCCTGCTCAATGATGTAGTTGTGGGGCTAAGTTAGATAGGTGATTAGAATCTCGAGAGACCACGATCTTAATATCATACCCGTGAATCAACAACCAAGGTAAGCAATCTAACCAATGAATTTTAATAGATTAGTATGATTGTTCATAGTGCTTTAACCCCTGGTTTCTCCTTATTGATAATCCAAGTATTTTAGTTTACCACATAATTTTATTTTACTTTTAATTATAACTCTCAAACTCTTTTGGTCACTTTCACATCAATTTAATCTCAATAGTTGAACTTGAATTATATAGTTGTTGATACAAGTCCCGGTGGAATTGATATTCGGAATTGTAAAAGGCCACTGTATTACTTGGTGAGACCTCTTACACTTGCGTGTATGCTTGGGCACAACAAAGGGCAAATTAATATTTAATATGAGTGGCAAGGTCACTCTTATCTATATAGAGAAACTAGAACTTTATCATGATTTCCATGAGATAACAAGTCCAACTAACCCAAGTTCTAGGCTATAAGTCAAGTATGACACTTTATAAGTTCAATAGCCTAAGTGGCTCAACTAATCCCAAACATTACCATCTACCAGTACAACACCTAAAACCCCGCCCAATCATATCAAGGTAACAAAATCATACTATAATAAGTCTCAATATAACAATTCTCAAGCCTAACCTACCTCGAATCCAAATATATCTCACGAACCAATAACCTACACTTTCCCTTTCCCTGAAGCTTCTTCAATGAACAAACCTATCAAAACAACAATCTATGCATTATTATAAGAATATCAATACCAATATTCCACCGTTTTTCTTTTGGTCCAAAACAACACCAAAAAACCCCAAGTGGGTCCTACTTATGAAAAATGAGTTTCTGAGACCAACCCATTGTCAAAATACCATTAGGGAGTTATATCCCTAAAGAAATTGGTGCAAATCAAGCATAATAGGGCTACAATGAAGCCCTTAGGCGATTTGGGGTTTTGGGTCAAATAATCAAGAATGCAACACTATAAATGAAGGATTCATACCTTAGATTTGTTGTTACTCATGAATATGCAAGTTATTGAAGCTACCAATCAACACCCAAGACTTAATTTGTGGACTGCACACTTTATTAGGGTTTATCGAACTCAAGGCAATGGAGAAATGGACAATGCTTGACTAAATGGGGAATTTAAATATCCCTTCTTAGGTTCTCAGTTCAGGCGATCACAAACATGCAGGCGATAATCGCCGCATCACGATCGCGATAAACCCTCAACGATCATAGTACTTTTGCTGTACCAGATGATTGCTAAAACTTGGTAAATATTCCAAGTTTCAGCCAATGTCTCGGGATGCATTTTTGATCTAATGTGAGGAAACAAAATATGCGCACACACTAATTTTGATGTTTTGGATACGTTGTCAATGTTATATTTTCCATCCTACGTCATTTAAACCTAAATGTTGACTCCACACGAGAATATCCAATTTATTAGCTCTTCGACCAAAAGGTTGAAATGAGTTTGGGTGTAGCGAGTCCCAAACCAAAGGTCAACCCAACCTAAAATTGATATTTTGGAGCTACTGGCATAGTAGGAATTTTAATATAATACTATTTTGCTGAAGTTTTTGCTCGATGGCCATTTGGAACCAAGAAAAACATCTAAATAGGGAAATTCTTATAAAAACTAAATAAACTACCCTGTAATAAAACTATCTGATCTAGTAATTCATAAATGACTTGGGGCAGCTATAGAAAAGCTCTAATCAGAAAAGTAAGAAAAATCATTAGAAATGACTTGAAGCATTATTACAATGTCACATATCTTGCCAAATCATAAAAATGAGCCTCATATTCTACAACTATTATGGAACTCTTCTTTAATCTTGAAAAGTGATCCCTTAAATGATCTCTAAGTCTGTGAGGCATGTACTTCTCCAAGAACATCTCAAAGAACTGAGTCTATGAAAAATAGGAAGATCTATCTAGTCTAGAATCCATACAATCTCTCTGCCAATGTTGAGCAGCCAAATCTAAATAAAATATGGTGTAATATACACCCTGAGACTCCATATGACCAAAATTATGAATCTTATCCTCACAAGCAATCAGGAACTCATATGCATCATCACTTGGAGCACTATAAAACCTAGGTGAAGAAAATCTCAAGAACCTTCCCAACATCTTTTTCTCATTAGAAGGCATAGATGGTTGAGCAAACACTGGCTAAGAAACTATCTTTGCAACAGGAGCCTCAAATTTGGGAGTTGTAGCTACAGATTGTACCCTCGCATCTATACCACTATGATCTATAGACTTAGCACCATCAACCGGTACACCACTAACTATCCCTAAAAATTAAACTAACACATCTCTGAGCACTAAAGAAGAAATTAACCCTGGTGAATCCTTGGTTGGTCCCTCGCCCACAGCTGGCTAGGGCGAAAGAATATTCGAATAAAGAGCAGGAATAAATTTTTTAGAGGACCCCTATCCTTTTCCATATCTGGTGACATATCTCGTGGTTGTTCATGACCTCTAGGTCATCCACTAACAAGAGAAGGATCCCTAGGCTCAGTCATTGGACCTTCATCTCAAGTAGAAGCAGCACGTGTCCTGGCCATCAATGAAAGAGTGAAATCAATGGAATGTTCTATAAACCAACTCATACTCTTAGCATGAAATGAGTGAAAGAAGTGAAGAACACCTAACTACGTCTAATAGCCTCCCAAAGATAGGAAACAGACATCATCATTTCAATCTGTAGGACTCTACTAGACACTTGTTGTAGTACAAAAAGTATCAGTGTAACCTAGGCTCTGATACTAATTTTTCATGACCCAATTTACGAGTCATGATGGAACCTACTCTATCCTGCCAGTAGGCCAGCCAAACCATAACCTAGAGTTAAACACAATGGGTTAACTTAGTGGAAATGTCCCCAAAAGGGCCTAATAGGCAACCCAACACAATAAATAAGCAAGGCAAAAGAAATAGTTTAAAGGTAGTCACTATATAAATACCATCCCATAGCCAGGTAGAGCCAGTACAAGAGAATCTAGAAATAGAAATACAATCCAAGTATCTAGAACTATCAATACGTCTATCTCAAAACAAAAGACTAAATATACAAAGATAGAAAGAAATCGACGACTCAGATTCCAAGCTAACCCTATCTCCGGATATCAACACCGCACGAACACAAATCAATGATAGAAAATAGTATACTGATCTGCATAGAAAATAGTATATTGATCTGCACCAAAACGGTACAAAAGTGTAGTATGAGTATCAAAACAATAGGTACTCAGTTGGTATCATCGGCTGACTGATCTAACTCATGATATAAATATGATAAAATGCAAGATAACATAACTAAGAAAATGTATAGAAATGAACCATAATTATCTGTAATACCATTGTACAAAATAAGTAATTAAACCAGGATAATAATATAACATAAGGTATCAACACATGCCATCTTCATTGAGATTAACAAGTAAGTAAATTGGAATAATAACATATCACAAGGCATCAGACAAGCAATCACAAATTATAATATTTGCTCCATATAGCAATTGGTGTAGAAAGTAAATAACTAATTACAAAATACCATATGTATCTAGATAGTACACTTATAAATAGAATTAAAGCCACTAGTAACTGCTTATAAATAACAAACTCATTACTTAACAATCATTCCACAATTTAAAATCATTTTAAAATGTACCCACATTCCATAATATTACCAACATTTAACAACCCTATCATCATTACACACTACTCTCCATTTATAAGCTTGTCACAACCCAAAAACGAGGGTCATAATAGCACTTGTCACGGTATACCTTGACAAGTAATCCTATCACCCAAACAGATATGACTAAATAAAAAGATAGAAATACCCCAAGGTAAGGCTTCTAGAATGAAGCCGAACCATATAAATAATCATAACAATGCGGAAATAACTTATCCAAAATACCAATCATGTGCAAAACTAGGTGTCAATAGTGTAAGAACTGCTAATACAATCATAGAATCAAATATAATAGAAAAATAACCACAAAGGAATAATAATTGTCTCTAAATACTAATAAAGACATAACTAGTATAGAAAGATAGAGGTGAACTTCAGACGCATGAATGTCCAACCACTACCTTGGAAGCTCCAACAATCGTCCGAATCAAATAAGCTGAGGCGTACTCGGGTTAGGACCTGTACCGAAAAGGTGTAGTAGGCATGAGTACGTTCCACTTGTACTTAGTAGGTACCATAGGACGACCAAGCAAAGTGATAAATAAAGCATACAAAATATACACTAAGGCCACGTCACCTGCAATAAAAAAATATCCTATAAAGATAGCTCACATCGCTTGCACTAACTGTTCTAGTATATCTCAGATATATTACAAAAACACACCAAGATACGAAACATAAGTATACATTATGTCACATATAATAGAATAAGAGAGAACATGTAGATACAAGATCATCAAATACAAGTAAAGAAAAGTAAGACAAACACATAGATGACAAGCCAATAAGGCAATACAATACAACAAAAACACAATAAAGTAAGTGCAATGTATATGATAATGATGATGATGATGATGCACTAGGTGGTCGCACAACCTCCGGGATCGACACACAATCCCCGTATACACCTATGGAGGTAAATCTTCCCGACGTAGGACCTATGTGGGGTTCGTCAACCCATAGACAATCCACATTTCTCATATCTCCTTTTCGGCATATCTCTCGGAAAGGGTTTTATAAGGTGTTATAATATTTTTAAAAAGGTGTTGCCAGTGTTTCTCAGATGTTGTTACGGTGGTACCAATGTTTCATGAATGAGTATGATATGAATATGTAATGCTCACCACCAATCAAAATAAGTATTTCCATAACCAACCACAATGATACATTTCGACAACCACATGAGCCAATATCCACTCGTTATTTTCATTTCATCCATGAATTTCCACATTTCTTATATGCTAATAAAGTATAAATGTAATCACAATAAACAAATGGTACCACATTAAACAATACAATACAATTGTTCGCATGTATACAAGGCTATCAATATAACATAGGACCCCATACGGTCAAACATATCACATAAAATTTTAATTTCGGCAATTACATCACATATGGGTCCCCACACGGTCACAAAACGTAGATAGATATTTTTCATGATTAGTTCCCACCCTTAACATGCATTTTGCACCATCATTTACTACCCAGTCCAGTATGAAAAGTTAATCCATAACCTACCTCGTAAGCCGAAATCGGTCCACTACACTAGAACCCACAACCTTACCTTTTATGAACAATTCTGAACTTCACTAGAAACATCAAATATGAAATATACGCATCAAAACAAAACCAATGAAACCCATATTGACTATTTTTGGTTAAGGATCAAAACGAACCCCCAAAATGGGTTTCCAAAAAAGAAGGGAAAAATCGGAACATAACCTCAAAAACATGTTTCCCATATTTTTAGGAACCTACAACTGAAAATTCAAGTTAAATCAAGTCAAAAACAAGGTTCAAATCGAAGAAAAATTATTTTTGAGATTACCGGGCAAAATATTTGAAATCAGGGTTATAATCTATAATCGGAGTTGTTTTGAAGGTTAAATTGATGAAAACTAGTAAGTATAAGATAAAAGTATTATTCATGTGAAAATGAGTGAAATTTGGGTTTAAAATCATGCCCAAAGATTTTTGTGGTTTTGAGAAATTAATGAAGAAATTACTTAAAAAAGAGTGAATTCTTACCTTAAATCCGTAATATAATCTAGAAATAGGTATTAATCTATCTTCCCAAGCTCCCACAAACTTCACTTTTAACCTCCCAAAATATTTAGGATTTATCTCTCAAGAGACAAGAAGAAAAATTAGCAAAATGGGCCAAAAAGAGTGAAAAATCTGCTATATATTACAGATTTTTCTGCAATAACTGGTGATGTCTTTTTTTCCTAAGTCAAAATGGATTTCGACGGGGTGCCCGGGATTTGTTCGAAGTCCAATTAATGTAAACCAACTATGAAACCACACTTAATTTGATGTTCTGGATGTGATGGCGCTACCAAATTTTCCAGTAAAATTCATTTTCTCAAAATTGACCTCCGAAACCCGAAATTATAATTTTTTCAAACCAAGGGTCGAAATGAAATTTTAAAGCCGTAAAATCATACCAAACATGCTAACACACTAAAATTGACATTTCGGATCTATTGGAGAAGTTGGATTTTCTATACGAGGTCTTTTCGACCAAAAGTGGGTCCCACACCCAACTTTCCAATTTTTCAACTTTCCGACCAATAGGTCGAAATGAGCTCAGGTGCACTGGGACCTGAACCCAAGGTCTACCTAGCCTAAAATTGATATCATAGAGCTGTTGGAGCAATCCATTCATCCGTCAGACGGATCAGAAGATATCCGCATAAGTCCAAAATAAGACTCTTAAAGCCATCAAAAACCACAATATTACATAAATGACACTAAAATGCATCAAAAATTATGTCAATCACTCCCACACCCCAAAAATAACATAATGCAACTATGGGGAGGGGTAAAATAGTCAAATCACAGAAAATCACAAATTTTAGATATTTCATCAAATTTTTAGGTCGTTACATCATCCGCCACTAAAAATCTAGTTCATCCTCAAACTAAGGTAAAGAAATACTTGAGTCAATAAAAAGCTGGGGATAGGAACTACGCATATCAGACTCACCCCCCCAATATTTGGACAGGGCGTGAAAGCATGCCTTATACTCAACAACTGTCATGGAGCCTTGATCCATATCATCAAACTCATTCCACATATGATCTCTAAAAATAAAAGGCATAAATTTCCCCAGAAAGGCATCAATAAACTAATCCCATGACAGCTCAGGAGCATTAACAAGCCTACAACCAACAAATGATATACAATAATCTCTCGCTGCATCTCTCAACTAATAAGAGGTATAAACAACTCCATTCACGTCAAAAGAGTAAAACACAACTTAGAATATAGGGTATGAAAGAATTAGCAAGATAAGGAATAAAATGAGGAAAGTTTCCTAAAGACGTCCTATATCCTCTCAAAGATAGATACAGACGTCTACGTATCAATCTGCAAGACTCTATTAGACATCCCATTCTTACACTGTGGAGACTAATGTAACCTGATTGCTCTGATACAAATTTTTCATGATCTCTTATCCATCGATCCAATGCACTGGGCTCATCTCATAGAGGGAAAAGCAAAAATATAGTTGTCTTGTTCGCTGCCCAAAAATGAGGGTCATGATAGAACTTGTCGCAGCGTACCTTCACAAATAAGCCTATCACCCAAACTAATACGAATAAAGAAAAATACAGAAATACCCCAAGGTAAGGGTTCTAGAATGAAACCGAACCATATAAATAATAATAACAATGCGGAAAGAACTTATCCAAAATACCAATCATGCTCAAAACCAGCTGTCAATAGTGTAAGAACTACTAATACAATCCAAGAGTCAAATACATTGGAAATATAACCACAAAGGAATAATAACTGTTTTCGAATACTAATAAAGTCATAACTAGTATCGAAAGATAGAGGTGAATTTCGTATACATGAATATCAAACCGCTACCTTGGAAGTTCTAACAATCGCCCAAAACAACTAAGCTGAGGCACACACAAGCTAGCACCTGCACCGAAAGGGCGCAGTAGGCATGATTACGGTCCACTTATACTCAGTAGGTATTATAGGAAGACCAAGCAAAGTGGTAAAGAAAGCATACAAAATATACACTAAGGGCATGTCACCTGCAATAAGAAAATATCCCACAACTGTAGTCCATACCGCTTGCACTAGCAGTTCTAGTATATCTCACATATATTATAGAAACACACCAAGATAGGAAACACAAGTATGCATTATGTCATATATAATAGAACAAGAGAGAACATGTAGATACGAGATCATCAAATACAAGTAAAGGAAAGTAAGACAAACACATAGATAACAAGTCAATAAGGCAATACAATACAACAAAACACAATAGAGTAAGTGCAATGTATATGATAATGATGATGATGATGATGATACATGAGGTTGTTGGAAAACCTTCGGGATCGTTGTACAATCCCCATATACACCTATGGAGCTAAAGCTTCCCAAAGTAGGACCCATGGGGGGTTCATCAACCCATATGCAATCCATATTTCTCATATCTTCTTTCAAGCATATCCCTCGGAAAGGGTTTTATAAGGTGTTACAATATTTTTAAAAAGGTGTTGCCAGTGTTTATCAGATATTCCCATAGTAGTACAAATATTTCATCAATGAGTATGATATGAAGATGTAATGCTCACAACCCATCACAATAAGTATTTCCACAACCAACCACAATGATGTATTTCCACAATCACATGAGCCAATATCCACTCATTTTTTTTATTTCATCCATGAATTTCCACATGACTTATATGCCAATAAAGTACGAATATAAACACAATACACCAATGGTACCATATTAAACAATACAATACAATTGTTCGCATATATTCAAGGCTAACAATAACACATAGGACCTCACATGGTCAAACATATCATATAATATTTCAATTTTGACAATTACATAACATATAGGCCCCACACGGGCTCAACATATAGATCAAATTTTTCCATGATTAGTTCCCACCCTTAACATGTATTTTACACCATTATTTACTACCCATCCCAGTCTAAAAAGTTAAGCCATAACCTATCTCAAAAGCCAAAGACGACCCGGTACACTTGAACTCGCAACCTTATCTTTTATGAATAATCCCAAACTTCACTAGAAACATAAAATATAAAATATACGCATCAAAACAAATCCAACAACACCTAATTGACAACTTTTAGTTTGGGGTCAAAACGGACCCCCAAAATGGGTTTCCAAAAAAGAAGGGAAAATTAGAAATTTAATTCAAAAACATGTTCCCCATATTTTTAGGAACCTACCACCAAAAATTCAAGTTAAATTGAGTCAAAAACGAGGTTCAAATCGAAGAAAAACTATTTTTGAGCTTTACTGGGTAAATATTTGAAATCAGGGTTAAAATCCAGAATCAGAGTTGTTTTGAAGGTTAAATTGATGAAAAACTTGTAAGTATAAGATAAAAGTATTATTCAAGTGAAAAAATAAGTGAAATTTGGGTTTAAAATCATGCCCAAATATTTTTGGTGTTTTGAGAAATTAATGAAGAAATTACTAAGAAAAGTGTGAATTCTTACCTTAAATCAGTAATATAATTAAGAAATAGGTATTAATATAGCTTCCAAAGATCCCACAAACTTCACTTTTAACCTCCAAAAAAAATTTGGGTTTAGCTCTCAAGAGGCAAGATAAAAAATGAGCAAAATGGGCCAAAAAGGGTGAAAAATATGCTATATATTGCAGATTTTTCTGTAATAACTAGTGTTGTTTTTTCGACGAGGTTCCTGAGATTCGTTCGGAGTCTGATTTATGTAAACGAACTATGCAAACACACTAATTCAACGTTCCAGATAATAAGAAAATTTTGGTTTCACAAAATTGACCCCCGAAATCCGAAATCATAATTTTTTCAAACCGAGGATCGAAATGAAATTTAAAAGCCGTAAAATCATACCAAATATGCTAACACACTGAAATCAACATTAAAAATCTATTGGCGAAGTTGGATTTTCCATACGAGGTCGTTTCGACCAAAAGTGGGTCCCACACCCAACTTTTAAATTTTTTAACTTTCTGACCAATAGGCCGAAATGAGCTCGGGTGCACTAGGACCTGAACCCATGGTCTACCTAGCTAAAACTCAATACTCAGGAGCTGTTGGAGTAGTCCGTTCGGTCATCCATCGCACGGATCAAAAGATATCCACATAAGTCCAAAATAAGACTCGTAAAGCCATCAAAAATCACAATATTGCATAAATGATAATAAAATGCATCAAAAATCATGCCAATCACTCCCACACCCTAGACTTATCATAATGTAAATACGGGGAGGGGTAAAATAGTCAAATCATACAAAAAATCATAAATTTCACATATTTCATCAAATTTTCAGGTCGTTACAAAGATATTCATTTCTTATTAGCTAGTTCATATAATTATTAGTCATTATATAACCTCTAGTCATGATTTATCAATTGAGCATCTTTTCTTGATGAGTCATTTTTTTACATCTAAGCATCTTTCATGAATTGAATTGTCATATTACCAAAAATAATCATTTACCAAGCCGTATTATAGTATAGGATACATCTAGACTCAAACTAATAATTATAATTATCAATGTCATAATTAACCTCTGGAATTGAATTGGGCATAATCAATGCAATACTCATCCTCCAGAAATAAATCGAGTATAATCATCATCAACATCATCTTCTAAAATAGAATCGATTATATTCAACATATATATCATCTTCTATAATTGAACCGGGTATAATCCATGTCATTATCATATTTTGCAATTGAACTGGGTATAACCATTATCATCATAATGTTATGGAATTAAATCGGGTATATAATTAATACCATCATCTTTTGAAATTGAACTAGGAATAAGCAATGTCATTAGTGTTAATATAGTCAATCATCATGATTTCTAGCTTAATTAATTGCATAACTTTGCTTATAATTAACAAGTATGACTTTTAGCTCAATTAATAACACAATTGCTAACATCATCAATAAGAGTGTTTTCTAGAATGATTACTAGCATGATTATTTTAACATTATCATAATCATAAGTAATAGCATAGGCAATAGCTTATCAATCGCATGGTCAAAGGCTTATCACTAGCATAATAGATAGCTTATACATGGCATAACCAATAGGTATCACAAAAAGATCCATATCTAATCATGGCTTAATTGACAATCTAATCCATTAGTCTATGAATATTTCTTCTATTGTCACCATTACTATAACCATCAAGTGCCAAGATTCCTCAACATTACCTCAAAGGGGCATTCTCTAGGAATTTAATAAATGTATAAGGGCTTTACGACAACTATCCATAAATATTAAATTAAATTAGGCCAAAGAGCCCACTTTTAAATCCCCAAAATACATTATAAGGCAAGTTCCAGGCTAAGGTATCTAAATCCCCTCTTAGATGTATGGCAAAACCACCATTTCCCATAAGGTATAGATCTGCTCAAGCACTTTAACTAAGTCCAATGGAAACTAGGACAATCTTTACTAGTGTAAGAAACTAAGGCTAAACTTACCCTAAGAATGATTATCTAAAGAAGTTTCACCTAACTTGAGTAATCTAATGCAATCTTATGCTAAACATGAGTAATGAAGTCCAATTCACCTATGGCATAAACAAACAAGTCAAGTGTTTCAACTATAAATTTGCAAATTAGCCTAAATATTCCAACTAACCCAAGTAATCTATTACATTAATCCAACACCTAAAATCCATCCCAAATCTAACACAATATCATAAGAATTCTATTGAATCTCTCATTCTAATAAGGGAAAACCTAGCGTACCTTGATGCTGAAAAAAGCTCAACGATCTGCTAACCATTGATTTTCCCTTTCAAGAAGCCTCTTCATGATGCAAAGCTATCATAAATATGCTCATCAATACAAGAATAGCAATACCCATATTTCACTATTGTTCTTCGGGTCTAAGAATCACATCAAAAACCCCATGTGGGTCCTACTTATGGAAATTTCATTCCTAAAACCAACCAAACTTTCTTACAGAGAATCATTAACCTACAAAATGGGTGAAAACCAAGCTAAACTGGGGCTAAAATATGACCCTATGGGTTTTAGAGTTTTGATAAATAAATTAAGAAAATCCACTAAGAAAAGAGTGAACTCTTACCTTAAATAGGAAGATAATCATGAAAATAAATGCTAATCAAGCCGCTAAGTCACCCTTAAGTTTCAATTTTAAGATATTACATTATTTATTGTTTTTCCCTCTCAAGGAAAGAATGAAAAATTGCCAAAATAATGGAAAAAGGGTACTTTTATACCCACTCCAGGTATAGGAGATCTATAGCGAATAAGCTATAACAATCTCAACATATTAGGCCTGTATATGCAAACTGCAATCGTGACCAATTATGCAAGATCTCAATAGGTTTACCTAATCAAACTTGTCACGATCGCGACATAGATACCATGATCGCAGTGGCACCATATCTTTTGATGCATCAGATATTCCAAGTCTAGAATAGTCTTGACTGGGTGTTCAGGATTTATTCAAAATCCTGTATAAACAAACGACCTATGTAACCATACAAAATTTGATGTTGCAGACTAGATGGAGAAATTGTATTTTCTTTTTGAGGTCGTTTCGATCAAATGTGGGTTCCATAGCCATATTTTATTTTCTTAACTTTCCGACCAATAGGTCGAAATGAACTCGAGTGATTTGGGACCCGAACCAAAGGTCAACCTATTCTAAAATAAACATTCTAGAGCTGCTGGTGTAGTCAAAATTTTCATTTGAGGTCATTTTACTAAAATTTTCACCTGGTGTCCATTGGAAACTAATGAGACTTTTAAATAGGAAAATAGCTCTAAAACCCAAATGAACTACCAATAATCAAACTATCAATTCTAGTAAGTCATAAATGACTTAGGGAAGCTAAATAAAAGGTTTAATGGCAAAAATAAGTGAAAATATAGAAAGTGACCTGAAGGGTCATTACACTCAATCGGTGAGGTATCTTTCGACTATGGTGGCTAATTGTAAGGACAAAATGATTAAGTTTGTGTTTGGTGTTTCTGAGAATATTATTAAGGAGTATAGAACAAAAATACTAATAAAGTAGATGGACATCTCTAGGTTGATGATCCATGCTCAATAGATTTAGGAGGAGAAGCTCAAAAAAAGAAAAGGGAGAATAAGAGGGCCAGAACTGGTAGTTTCAAATTCTTATAGCCAAGGCTAGATTATGGGAATTATTCTCAGTTTCTCCAAAATTCTTTAGTCGTAGACCCATGATCTACCAGTGCTCCAATGCCTCTGTTTATTTGGGATATTTATGATAGGATATCGGGGTCCAAGTCTTGGGGTAGCATAATAGTGGTCGCAGCAACCAAGTTTGAAAAAGTTGAGGTAGAAACCACAAGGGTGAGTGAATGGAAAGTAGCAATTCTTTATATTGGTGTGGTAAGTCAGGCCACATGATAAGGGATTGCCAAGTGGTTTTGCTTAATGTTAAGGTTGTTCGTCTTCTAGGTCAGGCTAACTTCTCATTAGTTTTAGCAGGTCACCCGACTCATCATGGTTCCACTCCTAGTGTAACCAGTGAAAAACACTAGAATATTCTATATGTCCTTCAAAATCAATAGATCAAGGTAGTTCTCATGATGTAGTTACTGGTACGTTGAAGGTCTTTCACCTTCATGTTTATGCATTGTTAGACCCGAAGCCATAATTTCCTTTGTAACTCCATTTATATTTGTAGATTTTGGTGTTAATCCCAAAATCCTTGCATAACATTTCTTGGTTATTACTCTAGTAGGTAGCTCCATACTAGCTAGATGGGTATATAGAAATTGCCTGATTACTATATCTTAAAAGGTTGCTTTCGCCAAAGTTGTAGAATTAGACATGATTTATTTTGATGTTATTATTGTCATGGACTGGCTTTACTATTTCTATACCTCAGTTGATTGTAGAAACAAAGTAGTTTAGCCCCAATTTATGAGTAAGCTAGTCAAAGAATAGAGATGTAGTACCTTTGTAATGCCCCGAATTTTGAACCCTAGATGTTATGCTGTGATTTTGACCCTGAAGGACCACAAGCTAACCTATGACTGATATCTGTAACTGAGCACTGAATAATATACTGTAAAAATTACAAAAAACTGGCAGAAACTTGCCATAAGGTTCAATACTTAAATAAAATTGAATAAAGTATAACATTATCAAAACTAAAACAACTATCTGAACAACTAGTCAAACACTGTAGTTTGATAGCCTCTAAACTGTCTGAATAAGGAGTTAATAGGACAATCCCCCAACTAACTCCATTTACCAAAATACTGAATTTGATACAATAATGAAATAAGGGACATCCTCGAATGGTGAGGACTCACTGCTAAGTCTACTGCGGTTGGTTGAATCTGAACTACTAAGGGTGCTCTGGATCTCGTGCTTCTAAACCTATGGTATAAAATACCATAACGTAAGAGAAAATTTTATGTTAGTAAGTGAGAATGTACTGGTATACTAGATAAGGTAAGGCTAAATGTAAGCATTTACTTGGATAAATAATACTGCCTAAATAATCTGAGTACACTGAATAATGATACATGCATGAATGTATAAACTATTAATAAAATCAAAGTGACACTGAATACTGAGTTTCGAATGCTGATTTACTGAAGTCTGAGTCTACTAATACCGGGATACTAAATAACTAAATATACTAATATTGATATCTGAGTACTGATTAACTGTATCTGTGATCATTCCTACCTAATGGGTGATCTCTTAATCTATTAGTATTGATACTGATTGACTGTATTTGAGATCAGTCCTATCTAATGGGTAATCTCTGAATCTATGAATACTGATATTACTTGGTTAGATTTGAGATTAGTCTTATTTAGCGGGTGATATCTTATTCCATCGATGATACTAATGGTTGACTGTTTCTAATAGTCCAGAATCTGTACTACTGAGCTGAGTCCTTTTACTAAGATGAATTCTAAAATTGAGACTGTGGGAGGTAGTCATCTAACCGGCATGCAATGAATTTGAGCTAATGGGGTCTAACCTATAACCCCAGCTGGTAAGGTGACAGTACCGTACCACGGGTAAAGAAAATTGCAATGGAGTCAGTCCTAATCTAGCGAGTGATCCTTGAGATTAGTCGTGTACTAGTGGGTGATCCCCGAGTATGTCAGTCCTATCTAACGGGTGACATCTCATGCCTACACTGGCTATGTAGTTCTAGAACTTAGGTATTGCTTCTAGGGATCTCAGTCCACACTGGCTATGTAGTTTTGGAACTTAGGTATTTCTTCTAGGGATCTCAGTCCTATCTAACGAGTGAGGCCCCATCCCTAGGTTTGCTTGGTGTTGAATTCTACTCCCAACTAAAAGATTCTGAACTGATTCTTAGACTGTACTAGGTTGATCTAAATCTGTTATTGATCGTACAGAGCTAAGCTGAGTTCACTGTGTTCCATTGACTGATAGAATACTACTGAGTTCTGAATTAGTTACTGAACTGAAGCTGGAATGCTACTGATACTGAGATTACTAAGATTTCCTAAGTTCTATAATTATCTGAGTTCTACTGTGTTCTGTAACTGACTGAGAGTATTATTGATCATGGTATGACTTAGGTTATCATGAAACTGACAATGACTCTAGACAATCAGCCAAGTGGTTGGGTATTAAATACCCCTAGGACTCAATAACATAAATAATACAAGACAGCACAACTCATACATACCATGACAATAGTCCATTATTCACAATACAAACAATGAGGCATCTCTTCAAGCACTTAGAAATCATAACCATGTAATCGTATAGGGAGGCATTCTATTGTTTCATAACTCATTCAATAAGGAATAAACATGAATAGGAATGCATGTAGCATATCATAATTCATTCGCTAAGGCTTTTCAATAAACACTTGGCATGCATGAACTTATACATAATTGGGGTTTCTTGTCAACATGCTATAATGACCCTATTTCCTTCACACAAGAAGTTTATCAAACATATGTGGAGCCTACTTTGTTCATACAACACTCAATACACCTAATTAATATGGTTACATCAATCAACATGCATCTTGTAGGGTTTATTATGAATATCATGAAATTTACCTCATACTAGGACCAAAGTTTGGAACTTTGTAACCAAAACATGAATTAAAATTCAAGAACATCTTAAACTTCAATCTCAATTCACATAAATCATGAAAACTCATAAATAACAATATTTATAATTTAAAAAGGGATCCTTGAACTTCTTGGGTAGAAGGAACCCAAGAATCAACATCTAACATACCTGGAAATCTAGATTCTTAAAGTTCTTGAGGACTCTTGGAGGGATTCTTGAGATTGCTTTTGAAACTTGGGGGCTAGGGTTTTCTATCTTTGAGAGAGAATGATTTTGTTCTTGAGTAATAGTGAAAATAAATGAGAAATTTTGGCTACTAAGGGTTTAAATCCTGTGTATAAACTAATTGGGGCTTTAGGGAAATTACTAAATGGTCCCTAAAATTTAAATAACGGAACCAGAACAAATATCCCAATTTTTCATGCTGGCGTAATGTGGTGAAATCGTGCCAGCTCACTGCAAACTGGATGACTGGAAAAATAATTGGTGGTGCGAAGCGCCTTAATCGCGGAGGCTCACTGGATTTTGACGATTGCCATTTTGGCTAGCTCCGCAACACACTAAACTATCAGGTGGTACACTGTCTTACTAAAATAGCTCTAACTCTTTGAGGGTGCATCTACAATCTTACTTGAGTCAAAGACTAAAGTTCCAATATCCTAGCCTTTAGTCAATTCTAGTGATGAATGAATTTCTAGAAGTATTTCCTGAAGATCTGCATAGAGTTTCTCTCAAGAGGGAACTTGACTTTGAAATAGATCTCTTTCAAGATACCCAGCCTATTTCCATGCCACCAAATAGAATAACTCTAGTTAGGCTTATAGAATTGAAAGAAAAATTGAATCAACTCTTTGACAAGGGGTTCATCAGGCCTAGTGTCACTCCATGGGGTGCTCCAATTCTATTCATGTTCAAGAAAGATAGTTCTCTTAGAATGTGCATCGGCTACCATCAGTTAAAAAAGTCACAATCATGAATAAGTATCTCATCCCCAAAGACTGATGACTTATTCAACAAACTTTAGGATGCTAGAATTTAATCTAAGAGAGACCTTAGATCCTGCTATCATTATCTTAGAGTAATAGAGTGTCACATTTTGAAACTAGCTTCCAAAACTCGGTATGGTCGCTTAAAATTTGTATTTATGTATTTTTTACTAATGAATCCTCATGTGAATTTTATTGACATGATGAATAGAATGTTCATACAGGACTTTTTCGTTACTGTGTTCATAGATGATATCCTTTTTTATTCTAGGAGCAAGAATGAACATGCAGATCATTTAATGATTGTGTTGAAGCCTCTTAAAATCATCAACTACTCACTAAGTTTAGAAAGTGTGAATTCTAATTAAAATTAGTAATATTCCTTTGTCATATCATTTTTGGTAAAGGAATTTGAGTTGACTCTAAAAAGACCGAAGCAGTAAAAAAGTGGCCTAGACTTGTATCTCCATTAGATATTAGGAGTTTCTTGGGTTTAGCTGTCTACTTCAGGTGGTTTGTTGAAGGATTTTCCTCTATTGCTTCTCCCATATCCAAATAGGCTCAGAAGAAAGTCAAATTTCATTAGTCTAATTTGTGTGAGAAGAGTTTTGAGGAGCTGAAGACACAACTCACCTCTATCTCAATTTTGACTCTACTAAAGGATTAAGATAGTTTCATGGTATATTGTAATGCTTCTAGAGTTAGTCTTTGTTGTGTGATGATACAGTGGAGAAGGGTTATAGAATATGCCTCAAGAAAGATCAAACCTGATGAGAAGAACTACCCAACTCATGATCTCGAGTTGGCAACAGTTGACTTCGCCTTACAAATTTGGAGGCATTCTCTCTATGGGGTTCATGTGGATGTGTTCACAGATCAAAAATTCTCCAGTATGTGTCCATTCAAAAACATCCAAATCTTTATTAGAAAATATGGCTAGAGTTGTTGAAATATTTTTACATAGGCGTCTTTTATCACCTGGGTAAGGCCAATGTCATGGACAACTCCTATAGCCGATTATCTATGGAAAGTGTTGTTCATATTTAGGATGATAAGAAAGAGTTATTTCATAAGTTTCATCATCTTTCTAGGTTAGGAGTTTGATTTAATCATCTTTCTAGGTTAGGAGTTAAATTTATTGATTAGGCCAAAGGTAGTTTTTGGGTTCAAAATGGTTTGGCATCTTTTTCGGTTACTAAGGTGAAGGAAAAGCAAGATAGATATCATGTTTTTCTTAAATTAAAAAAGGTGGTTTAAAATTAGAAGGTTGAGGTTTTCTACCAAGGGGGAGATAGTGTTCTTCACTGTCAGGGCCGATTGTGTGTTCCAAATATGGATGGTTTGAGGAAGCAGATGTTAGTAGAAGATCACGGTTGTTTATATTTTATTTACCCAATAGCCACTAAGATGTATCGTGATTTACGGGAAGTCTATTGGTGGAATGTAATGAAAAAGTATATTGCAGAATTTGTTGCTAAGTGTACAAATTACCAGCATGTTAACGTTAAGCACTAGTTTCCTAGTGGTACCATTTAGGAATTTTGCATTCCTAGTTAGAAGTGGGAAGTAGTGAATATGGACTTCATTATAGAGTTGCCTCGTACTTATCAATTACATGATTTTATTTTGGTTATCGTGGAATGAATGACTAAGTCAACTTATTTCATGCCAATTAAGACTTTAGATTCAGTGAAAGATTATGATAGACTATATTTGAGGGAGTTGGTGAAGATGCATGGAGTCCCTTTGACCTTTATTTTAGATAGAGATACCCAGTTTACCTCTCTATTTTTTGATAGTCTTTTTAGGAGGGTCTTGGTACCCTATTTTATTTTAGTGTAACTCTTCACCCACAGATAGTTGGTCAAGAAGATAGGACCACTCAGACCTTTGAGGATATGTTGAGGGCATGTATGATTTATTTCATGGGAAGTTGGGATGATCACTTGACTTTGATTGAGTTTTCTTACAAAATCAACTACCACTCTATATTCATATGTCCCCATTTGAGTATCTTTATGGTAGGAGATGTAGGTCTCTTATTGGTTTGTTTGATGTTTGTAAAGCAACTTTGATAGGGACATATTTAGTGCATGAACAATATAAAAGGTTTAGCTAATAATGCAAGGCTAAATACGACCTAAGGTAATCAGAAATCCTATGCAGATATGACAAGAAAGAGCTTGAGTTAAATGTTGGGAATTTTATCTATTTAAAGATTTTCCTATGAAAGTGGTAAAGAAATTTGGTAAGAAAGGAAATTGCATTCCCTATTTCATGGGTCCTTACATGATTTTGAGTTATTATGATAAGGTAGACTATGATTGTAGATTGCTTACAGAGGTAGCATCATTGCATCCAGTCTTCCATGTGTCCTTATTTAAGAAATGCATTGCTAACTCGGCATCAATAGTCCCTTTAGAAAGAAATGGCAGGGAAAATAGCCATTCTTATTAAGATGTCTTAGTTGAGATCATTGATCGCCATTTTTGTTGGCTGGGGAATAAAAAGGTCGCTTTAGCAAAAGGTTCTTCAGAGAAACCTGTCAGTTCAGGGAGCTACTTCAGAAGTGGAGGCAGATATAATGACCAAGTGCTCTCATCTTTTCTCTTCAAACTCAGTCTCTGCACAAGGTAGTAGTTTCTCTTAATTAATTCTCTCATTTCTATCCCCACCATCCAACCATTTTTATGTCATAGCATGAATTCATGAGTTTATTATAGTTCAAGCATCAGACAAAAATTCAAATATCAGTTCAGTGCAAAATTTTAGATTTTTCGTAGCCTTTAAGCCTAGTCAATTTTGTTCGAGGACAAATGATCCCACGGAGGTGATATTGTAATACCCTAAGTTTTCAAGCTCTAGACCCATCAAAAGATAGGCCATTGATTCAGTTTCTAAATACTACTATTCTCACTTTAACCCGATATCATGGAAAAATGTTGGGAAAAAATTCCTGAGTGTCTGTTAATTGCCAAAGAGAATGACTCTAGCAACAACCCGTTATCACTCATAACGGGTCGTTATGTGGAGTTGTTGCCACAACTGTGAAGAATACAAGATTTCAGCTTAGTGGTGTTGTGTCCAGTATATAACTCATTGTCAATCCTAATGATTCATTAGGTGGAACCATCATTACAATATAAAGAAATCCAGTATCACGCCTCTTAGCATGACATCTCCTAATGACCCGTGATTAGACCTAATGAGTCATTAGGAGGGGAGTCATTATCATAAAAAAAGGATTCAAAACTTAGGACCTAAGGTCATGACTCAGACTAGGACTCTTAACCAGTCGTTACCATAGCCATGACGGCTGCTTCCCAGAAATTCTTGAGTATTTAAAAAGGGTTGTTTAGTCTTTTCCCATCCTTTTATTTTCTTACCCATATCGTTTAGGCTTCCCCAAGAGCGGTATATAAGCCTAAACTTTCCCAAATTAACAATTTAGTCATAAAATCAATACACAATAGGAAAATAAGTGATTCTCTCATCTCCAAAAGTAAGTTAAGGTTTCTCAAGAGCAAGCTCAAAATTCAAGGATTTTTCTCTAAGGCTAGCACTTCAGATATGTGGGATTTCATCAATGGGTTTCTTCCACCCATTGAGTCCCAAATATTTTTGAAATCCTCAAGTTTAATTTCCCTCGAAGAATTAAGTTCCAGGTCAAATATAATTTTGCAAAATTCCTTCTATTTATTTGTCTAAATAAACCATGAGGACATGTTTTCCCACAGGATTTGCATCTTATCGTGCTCAACATCATCAATTTCCTTATTGCTGATAAATTATTGAGTTAGGGATAAGTTTTGTGAAATTCTTTACTACGGTCAACTTTAAATTAGTAGTATGTTAATTTTCCTTAGACAAGCTGGTGGGTTATGAACACCCTATACCTAGGATTTCATGCATGACTCAATTGACATGTTTTGAGCACTTCAAATTATACATATATTGTTATTCTTTGAACATTACTATATAGATCATATATATCTATATATATCAGGTTTTAATGTCATTCGATAAGGGGTGGTACTTAGCACCGAGTGAACGCATGAATGACGACTCACCTGCCAATTGAGGACTGAGAACTTTAGTAGAAGTTCCTAAGTTCTAGAACTATAGTCTCATAAATAGGTGATAAGAGGTCAGCCATGAGTTGATGATTAACACCCTAGTTCTTCGGGACATCAGTTTGGTGGATTCACTCCAGCCATTGTTGGTACCCTTGGCAAGGTACTACCATCCTTCAATTGTGTTGCAGGTTGGACCCCAATTTGCTTAGGTTGGGGCATGTAGGTTATTGTTAGATCCCACAATCCTCAGTTGATTTTTAATTTATTTTCACTTTAGATTTTCTTGACGAAGTACTTAGATATTCCGTTATTCAGTATTAAGTTTTATTCAACACATATTGTACTTAGTTTTGTGTTAAGTTTACATGTCCATGCATTTATTTCTAGTTTATGTTAAAAAATTATGCCATTTTACATACCTAGTACATTCAAAGTACTGATCGCATACTTCTTTGCACTATATTGTCTAATAATAAAGGTTTGGACGCTCAGTACTCGCACCACACCTAGAATGTTTCTACACCATACTCAACAACAACTTTTCGTGAGTCCTCATGTTAGTTATTTTAAAATTTTCTTTTTAATACAGTCAGTTAGAGTTAATTGGGGGCTTGTCCCAATATCTCATTATGAGTAGAGGCCTTCAATAGTTATTTATATTTTTAGTTGGTTGATTGTCAGGAAATTTCATTTCCAGAGTTAGAGGATATTCAATATTTCATTACCACTACTTTCCATTAGTTACTTCAGTTAAGCTTTACCCCGGTATTACTTTAGTTATTTTCAGTATTATTAGAGTTATGCTAGACCATGGGTAGCTTTAGTTCACTTGTGATTCTAAACACTATGTTACTACTAGGGGTTAGTCTTGGGTCGCTATACAAATTTGGAAAAACCAAAACCACTATAAGATACCACGGTAGTGGAACCTTTACCACTGCAACAGTAATATTAATCATTACAGTCGCTCCCAAATGTAGCCTGCCAGCTTTTTCCCTTTTTCTTGTGATTTTGCAATAGTTGCAAATAAATTCTATGTACCTTGTTGTTATAGATAAATTCAAACTCGCCACACATTATAATTTAAAACAATTATTATTATAGACATGGCAACAAAAAATGTATTAAAATTTGAATAAAAGGAAACATAATTTTTTTTTACATGGAAGAAAAATGGAAAACCCAAATTAAAATCAATATAAAGTAAAAAAAGGGGATCATCTAGTTGGTGGCATCAACTTTGAGGCTTGAGGAATCCGAGAATTTTTTTTCATTTCTTCTAAGAAAGGAGAACTTCTAGGCATCCCTCCTAGTTATCTTTGAAAGTTTCTTGGTAGAGGAGGCATACTTGATTATTCGCCTATATTGTCTTCCATATCTCACTAGCATAAGGTCATGGGAGAGATGCTTCTTCTCCTCCTCATGTAGCTCATTTTAAAGATTAGCACAGGCATAAAAAGATCTATAGGCATAATCATGATTGAAGAATCTAACCCAGGAATGGGAAGTAGAGTCCTCTCTAGGTATCCCCCCAAAAAAAAAATCCACCTCCCAATTACTGATAGATATAGAAGCTTGAGTAGACGGGTTATCTAAATAACCACCCCCACCAACCCAGTTATTCTCCCTTATTTCCTGACCTTTCTTATTTTATGGCTACATCCTTATATGCTTCTGTCCCTCCATGGGTTGAATGCCATATCACATTCCTCAATAGTGTCATGGTCCTCCTTGGGTATGTACACCCGTGTCACTGCTTGTTAAACTAGAAAGGCATGTAAAGATCCTTTAACCTATCCTTGTCATATAAATGCCAACATTTGTCTAAAATTTATGCCCTCATACTTATCTTGATCCCTTCTAGGTTACACACTACCATCATAGCTTTATGATTGAATCCATCATATTTCCCAAAAGACACATTCTTTGAGACACCAGTTGCAGTTACATCATATCCTTCAACAAAAATTAAACACTATTTGTCCCTTTGAGGCCGACCACTTTACTTGATTTCCCCGACCCTTCAAGGCCAAAATCTTTGTTTTCAATTTAAGTTCCTTTTATTAGATTTTAGCTTTTATTACATTCATCCCAATATAATCAATATATTCCAAATGTATTGACCACATATATTTCTGTGTGGCTAGATTATTTCATAGTATAAGTATTAGTTGTATCTCACAACATTTCATAAGGCAGCTCGTAAATTCCACCTAACAAATGATGAGTTCTTTTTATTCATAGACTCATGTCAGTTTGTGGATGTTGTATTTTATTTTGCTCATTTGTATTGATTAGGGATAGTTGGGGGTCATGTATTGACTAGTAGAGTCTTTATAGACATTCAGTAAGGGTTTATTGTTGCGTCCTAGAACAAATGTAAGTGCACGTGGTCACCCAAGTAATAAAGTGAACCATTAAAAGCCAAGTATCAATCACACATTGGCTTATGCTTAACAATAATCTAATTTTAGCATCACTAAAATTATTAAACCAGTGCTAAGTTTAACCTAGAGAGTGTAAGATTTGTACATTAAAAGTAACCATAGACATTGTGATAATATAAGTGCTTAAACAATAAATGGGGAGAAATCCAGGGTTAAGGCATTACTTCACATTCTTGTTTAACTATCGTTTCTAGCTGGGGTTGATGTTTATCATGATTGTAGATATTTGGGGTTGTTATTATAACTTGGGAATGTTAATTCTCTAAGTCATCTACCCAAATTAATCTCATAACTACATTGTTGAGTGGGCATATGAGTCTTTAACTTGGATGCATTATACAATCTTCCCATTTCATTAACCAAGTGGGGCATTTAGGTATATCTATAACCAAAACACAAATAGTGTTTTAGCAATTAGAGTCAAACAATTAAAATATCATCCATACTCCTTATGTTACTCATTTTGACGCTCAACTCATATGTTTAATTCATTTTGGGACTATAAAATATCCTAAATTTCATGATGCTTCAGAATAATAAAACAAGAACTAATAACAAGAACATATTTGGTAAACTTATAAACCAACTACAATACATAATTACACAATCATGCTAGTTGGATCAACCCTAGAACAAGGGAATTTAGCCACTCATGGTCTTACAAAGAATGCCAATTAAGGAATTAATGCGTAAAAACCAAAAGAAAACTAGGTTAGAGAAAAGTAATCTTAATTTTAGACTGTTAAAGTGTATTTCCTACCCCAAAATTCATCCAATGTGTTTACAACAAGAGAAAAGTGTTTTTTTATACTAGGAGTGAAGTTGCACATTTTGTGTCCTGGGGCACATAATGCTAATGTTGCTCAGTGTTTAGGGGTATCGTACTCCCTTAACGCAGGTGCACAATATTTTGAGGTTATGTTGGTTTGTGTCTTCGGGTGTTGAACACCTTTATTATGACCCGATTTACGAGTCATGATGGCACCTACTCTATCTCTCTAGTATAAAAGCAAAACTCCTATCCCGGAGCAATCCATAATGGGCTAACCTAGTAGAAATGACCTAAAGAGAGAAAAACAAAATTCTAATACAGAAATAAGCAAGGCAAAAGAAATAGTCTAAAAGTATCCATAAAATAGAAAACCATTCCACGACCTGGTAGAGCCAGTATAACAACTACTATAAATATAACCCAAGTCTTCTATAATCAATAAATCCTGTCTTGACACTAAAGGATAGAAATAGATAGATAGAAGGAAATGGAGCAACTCCAACTTTAGGAGCTCAACCTATTACAAGAATCCAGGATGCTTAAATCAACGACAAAAACTAATGCTCAAATCTACACCAAAAGATACAGAATTGTAGTATGAGTACCAAAACCATGGGTAATAAGTAGGCATCATCAACCGACTGAGTTAAATCATGATATAAATATGATTAAATACAATATAACATAACTAAGTCGAGATAGAGTCAAACCTGAATCAACTCCAACATTGTTGTACATAAATAAGTAGGCAATCTAAATCATAACAAAATCATAAAAGATCAAACACATGCGATTATAACTATAAAATTGGCCCCTATAACCCAATAAGTGCAAAAAAGTAAATAACCCAATATACACTACAAGAAAAAGCTTTATTTAAGGCCAACATTTAAGGATGAATTAATAATATTTTCTCAAAAATTATATATATTTGGATGAGATTTTGTTCCCATCACTATTGTTGTAGTTTATTGCGAAGGTATTAAATCTGGTCTCTAAAGAACTTAGTATCTGGTCCAAAATTATAATTGACGATCTTGAGCGGGAAAAGTGACACTAAATTGAAAATTAAAGTATTAAAAATAATGAAAACATCTATTTTAATTAGAAAATTAAGCATCACTACTGAAGTAAAAATTCTAAAAAGTGCAAAAAATCTATTTCTTCCAAATATAGCTCATCGCAGTTCTAGGGTTTCTTCTTCATTTGGTATATTGTAGCTCTACCTAATCTCTATTTACATCTCCCTCGAACATGAATTTTAGGTTTGCTCTTCGGATAACATTTCTTATTTGTTGTGATTCTGTGAAGTTGTAGCACGATTGCCCAGCGAAATTATGTCCTACAAATTTACTCGATTATTTTTTTTGTTATTCGTGATTCATTCATACACTTCAGCATACATGTACACTCGTAATGATACCCATATGGGTAATTCCTTGATGATTCTCATTCTATTTTTTGAATGATCCTTAAATTTCTCTTTTCACCTATTTGGGCATTTTCTTATCTTGGAAGAATGTTGGTTGTCATATCTGTGTATCCATACAAATTTTAGGTATACTTCAGATAATACTAAGAATATTAGGATTATTCAAAATTGTAATCGAAAACCCATCTCCGGAATTGACTTATTGATATTGTGTTATGAAATTAACAATAGCTGAATAGATTAAAATTTTGTCAGTTTCAAAATAAATTACTCAATTTTATTATCGGGTGAATCGTTATTCCATTAACAACTACTATATGTATAGTTTTACCTCTAGGTATATAAGTTATTAATGTAGAACCATAAGAAATCCTCTTGTTTTTTTGTTTGGATTATTCAAGAATTACCTATTTATTTCATAACACTGAAAGTAATAAAGTTCAAGTTTTGTTGGGGATTTACAAGAACATTCTATGTAGCAAATGGGTGTAGAGTAGGAAGTAAGAGGGAAGGGTGTTGATTTGAAAACACACATACAAAAAAGAAACTGGAATGTACAAGTTTATGACTCTAATAACGAGCATAGTTTGTTGCATAGGCCAAGTGTTCCCAATTAGTGCCACTCTAGGATTGAATAAACGTTAAAATTTCTTGTATAAAATGCTAAAATGTTGAATAAATGGGCAGGCTAATGATTAATTGGGTATGGAACCATGAATATGTTCAGTACAGTATTGGTTCTACAAATCTACATGCATTTTCAGTATTGCTTACAGGTTTCAACTACCTGACATCAAAGCATGCAATTAATCAACATTATTGTGTTCATCTTTGTTTTCTTTTACATGTAAAGGTTTTGGTTGTTTTATCTTTGCAAATGTAGTTGCACAAAAGAACAGGAAGAAATTGTGATTTTAATGTTTTTGATGAAAGTTGAACTCTGTACTGTGATTTTAATTTTCATTGTGAGTTAGATATAAGTAGATCCACTGCTCAATAACTATCAGGTAATTTCTAACTCAATAATAAATAAATCGATATACTATTGGTTTGCTAGCAAAATATTAGAAAATCAATAAATTATAAGATGAACTGTTAAGTATATTTATCCACCCGATCTGTCCAATAATCAGCCCTAGGAGTAATTGAAGAGAATAAGAAAAAAACTCAAACCCGTGCAACTATTAATACTTTAAGACCCTTTCTCGATGATAGTCACTTGATATATAGCATTTTTTAATCCCAATTGCATTTATCTCTCTTTTCATTTAATTTTACATAATATGGATCCATATACTTCAATAAGGTACAAATAGCTAGAAGTTTTAGTTTTACCTCACAATTTTTCCTTGTTCCATCTGTTGAGAAGATCCATCCTGTACATAAGAAGCAAGCTGAAAATCTAACCCCAAAAGAATTTGTATCTTCATAATAATTGAAAATATTTTTGTTGATCCACAATCCACACCATATAACAATTTTCTTATATATAAATTCAAATATTTTCCTATAGAAGATAGAAGATTAGGTACAATAAATTTTCTTTCCATTGTGGATCTGTATTAATGACATTTCTTAGGCTTTGACTATGTACGTCCAATTTTCTCTGAAGCCTAGCTACAAACTAGACAATACTGGAACTAAAAGCATCAAAAAATTCACACCAGTAGCCAATCTATCTTGTTCATTAGTGTATCTTCTGTGTGATTCAAGGTATAGTATTTATTCTATTTACCCAAGCTGAGTTCACGATAGATCCATCAATATTACTATGAATTGTTTTATTGGTCCATGTATACTCTTTTCTAATTTCTAATCAATGGAATGTTCACTAATATGTCAGAGTAATCCCTTGTTTCAACTTCAAATACAAGGCTTTTTCTTTAGGTGGGTGAGAGTCACTTGCCAATGATTTAGCTCAATCCCTTTAATATAGAGTTCTATGCATACCCATCCATCCAAATAACTGTTACCATAGTGAACAAATAATAGGACAGGTAAAAAAGTGGTTGATGCCTTCGTAGTCATATCATAGAATAAATAGTTAGGAGGCACCTCTATAGCAAACTTTCTCAGCTGATCCACCATAGCAACTTTTCTTTGCACAACTAACTACAAAATAAACTTGTGCCATGGATGTATATTTCAATGCATGGAAATGATCTTCTAGGATTTCTTTGAATGATGTGGAAGCAGGGCAGTGTACATTTTCCTAATAGAAAATTTCTCATTTACTATTACTTTCTACAACTTTTCTCGAAGGTTTTCCTATAAAGTTGGTGCTTTCAGGATTTACTTCCTTGCTTTAAAAATCTTCTGTATGACCCAAGTAGCATTTCTAGATAGCAGTAATTACCTTCTTGCTTTAAACTTTGAAATTCTCCTATTAGTGAAAAGAAGGCCCTGCTTTCAAGATTCAGCTTATTGTAGGATGCTTGACTTAGTTAAAGACAACTGTTGCCAGTGGAAATGCAGAGTAACATTACTACGATAGAAAATGATGAAAAACTAAAAACTATTTGGCCGTTTCCCATAAAATTAATAAAATAATGACCTTTATTAAACTGAAAGTCAATAATCATGCTTACAACCTTCAGTTATATGGATAAGCACCCCTACTTCATGGTTAATGTATCCCAAAACTTTTCTAATTAATTTTTATTATATTATTGTAGCTTTCTTGATACTGCTATATAACACCTGACGAAGTTTAGATTTCTTTTGTAGTGAGGTATTTAATTATTGCTAGTGTAAAATTTATATATGTGAGTATATCAATAGTTATTCACAGCCTTTTTTCAAAAAATTTTACTTACAGATCATGAACATTGAATTTACAAGTCAAGATGCAAGTTTAGAAGATACACAAGCCCATTATATTATGTAAAATTTGATATATATCATAGTCTTGCTTATGTTATTAGCTAAGCTTTTTTTGTTTAGGTGTTGAGCAAATAGTGAAAAGAATATTGATTATGGGATGTTATTTAAACTTAACACTCTCTATATGTATTACCATTTTGTATCCATATTTTTAGCAGCAATTTGATATTTTTAAATGCGAATTACCCTTTGTCAAAATTAATCTTTAAGATCATTATTGTCAATTGAGACCATAAATATTGCTCATCTATAAAACATATTCTAGGACCAAAATTGTTGGTCGTCTCTAAAAGATATTCTGGGACAAGAAATGTTTCTCTTCATTAAATGATAATCTAAGAATAGCAAATTTCTGGTCCTTAAAGGTAATATAGGACTAGTAATTTTCTAGTCTCTAATTAGGTTTAGCAAAGGAAAAAAAAGTACAAATCATTTATTAGGATAGGATATGTGGTCCTTAAACGTTTTTGGTGACCAGTTTCCTTACCCTTCTCAAAAGTATTTAGCGACCAATATTTTGAACCTATCGCTATTGAAATTTAGCATCGAAGCCTATTACGAAGGGTAGAGACCAGTAATTTCCCATCGTAAATGCTATTTTGGGACCGGATTTGACTTTTAGGGACCACACTAGGCTAAGATATCTAAATCCACTTTTAGACATCAAACAAGCCTTAGTTAGATCTCAGATAGAAATTCTACTAATGGTCTAAGAAACTAAGCTAAAGCACCTAAATTACACCTTCCGAATGGCCTAGAAGGTCCAACTGACCAAAGTATAGTTAATTTGACCACAAACACCTAAAACCCATCTCAAATCTAACACAATATCATAAACATACTATGATATAGCTTAATCTATCAAGGGAAAAACCTAGCCTACCTGGATGCCGAACATTAAATTGCCGAATTTCTATCTGAAAATCCTCTGCAAAATGCCAAGCTATCAAATCGTAATCTACTCATCAACACAAGAACTATGATAACCAAATGGCACCATTGTGCCTCGGGTTCAAAAATACTTAAAAATCCCATGTGGTTCCCATTTATAAAAATTGCAATTCCAAAGCCAATCTAATATTCCCTCATGCTCAAGGAGTAATTACCCTCAAATAGGTGAAATCGGAGCTACATTGCTGCTAAATCCAAGCCACTAAGGTTTAGGGGTTTTAGGGAAGAAAAAGGAAATCAATCATGAGAATAGAGGAATCTTACCTCAAATTCAGAGGAGAATCACATAATAATCATTATCCAAGCTTCAAAATCACCCAAAATCTCTAATACCAAGCTTACCCACTCTTAAGGGTTTATGTCTCTTGAGAATGGATGAAGAATGGGAAAAAACAAGCTGAAAATGGGGTATTCATACCCTTTCCAGTTGCTCAGGAGTTGCTATTGTGATCCGAACCTTGCGATCATGGAATCTTTTGGTTTTCATATAAGTCGCGATTGCAAAATCTATTCCCTGCCATGGATATCACAATCATAACCCATAGCTAACTATTAGTGATGACACCTACACAACTGAGACTTGGAATATTTTCAAGTTTTCATCAATCCCTTGAGATTCATCTGGAATCCTGTATACATAAATAAACTATGAAAGCATAAAAAATTCAATTTTTAAGACTCAATAACACGGTCAAAATATACAACCGAGGTCATTTCAACCAAAAGTGGGTCCAATACCAAATTTTCATTTTCTTAACTTTCCGACCAAGAGGTTAAAATAAGCTTGGATGCCTTGGGACCTGAACCAAGAATCCACCTAGCCAAAAATTTCAATTCTAGAGCTGTTGGAATAGCAAAAATTGGCATATGAGGTTGTTTTATTGAAGATTTTACCCATTTTCCAATTTGAACAAATGAAGACTTAAAAGTAAAGAATTGGCTATAAGAACCAAACGACCTGCCGATAATCAACTTGTCAGTTATAGCAAGTCAAAAACAAATTGTGGTAGTTATAAGAAAGTTCTAACTACCAAAATAAATAAAAATATGGAAAATAACCTAAAGGGTCATTGCATCTTGGAGGTTCAAGGGTGTGGCGCACCCGTGGCCCATGGCACACCCTTATCCTTTGCTTTCCTCACTTCATGGGTGTCTTTTCAAAATCATTAGACTTAGTATTGCTCCTTAAAATTTCTCATAACCTCTCACGTGGTCTCCTATATCATCAAACACCACGAATTAATGCATAGCTTAAGCTAGCAATACTAGTTTTTCTCGTCTAAACACTATGTGACCAAATTGATACAAAACTTGTTTTAAACATACCTTAAACATTTTAAACAAGTGTTTGAACAGATAAATGATAAAATACACCATGATCAACTCTTTACGCATAGAAGGAGTTCTCAAAACAAGGCTAATTATGTATAGCTAATAAGACTTAGGTGGATAAATGCCCCTATGTTCATCACACCACACTTAAAGCCTTGCTCGTCCTAGAATAACTCATTACATTAATCACCATATAAGGAACACTCAAACATTACTACTGCAACAAGCAAGAGATCTATGATACCACTACAATGACAACACAAAGAGCAAGTTCCACATTAATCATGTCAAATACACATGAAAGCTAATGAACACTACATCAAAACATCCTAACCTCAAGAATTGAATCCACCATGTTGGAAAACTCATGCATATTACTCACTCAAAGAGATCATACAAATCACATAACTATCATTAAACCTACGCCCTCACCACAAAAAAAGTTATCCATATTAACTTACAAAGATACTATTTATCACAAGAATGGATATAAGATTAAAGTTTTACTTACTCTCATAAGGAATACTCATGATACATAAGATGAACCATATGTTTTCCCTTACTTGAGTTCTTCACTAGTATCATAACACTAAGGTTCAAGTTAAAATAGAACTCCAGGATTGTAATGTAGGCTAAGGGACGAGTAAGAACTATTCTGGCCAGATATAGTGACAATCTTCCCCAAGAGCTTTAATACATCATGTAATTCATTAGGATCCTTTCTGAACAATCAAACTTTCACCATCTCTGTCTTGACACATCTCTTTTATTTTGCCCTATCTTTTTAAGCTAGGTCACATATTTTAAGGAGGGAGTATTATCTATCTATACATAATTAAATTATCCAGAATTTTTAGTCTTTTCCATACATCACTCCTAATAACAGCACATCAACTTTTTTACCCCAATAGATAGTCTTTTGGGGCTTTACTTTTACCACTTTCCTTCTTAAACTTTAGAATCCTTAACCATACTAACTTTTAAACTCAGGACCTTTGGATCAAATTATGGTCAGTAAAAGAAGATGAATTCGATACATATGAGGCTACCAACAAATAGGCTAAATGCTCAACGGGGCTAGTTAAAATCATGTAATAAGGGTAGACAAAGAGTGTATGAAACATGACTGTAAAAGAAATTCATATATCATCTCCTAAACCCAACACTCCTTATTTATCTTAGCACATACACCATGCAAGGTCCTGACATCACTATAAAAAAGGAAATACAACAAAAGACGTTACTCATACATGGCAAATGCTCAAATCAAGTAGGATCATTCTAGACTCTCAACCAAGCAATAACAAGACTTAAAAATCAATCTAATCATTGCACACGTGTCATATAAATAACCCTAGATGTCTCAAACATAGTCATTCAATATATTCAACATGCATTTTATAATCAAAAGAGCTTGCATCATGTAATCACATATGCTTTTGCGATCAAAACCACTTGCATCATGTAATCACATATGCTTTATACAATCAAAACTACCTGCATCATGTAATTACACATAGAAAATTACATGAACATCTCACTTATTCCTTACCCAAAAAATTTAAAATTTATTCCTAAAAATGAAAAAAAGGATGTTGGGCTAAAGGGAGGCATCTTGAAAAGGAACCAAAAAGTAAAATCAAGTGGTGGGTGACGTCTTCCTTACTCGATTGACTCAAATAACAACTAAAATAAAAAAAATAAAAAATATTTATGTATTTTTTTCAAATCTAGTCAAAAACTAGAAAACAACTAAGAATTATAATTTATAGCAGCACATCACCCTAAACCTTGGGAAGATTCCCTACCCCTCACTTACAAACACACTTTGTCCCTAAAGTAAATTTAAAAGCAATGATAGAGATATTTCCAAGGCCTCTAGTCTTAGCTAGCGTCATCTTTAATCATCAACGAGGGTTTGATGGACCCCACACCCAGTATTTGCGATCATCTTTAGCTTAGATCTTTGATACTCAGACTTCTCATCAACTTATTACTCAAAAGAAAAAATAAAAACAAAATTGATATAAGAAGAAAATATGAAAATAAATACCAACCTTAACATCGGTTTCCTCCTAAGAAACATTTGATTTAGCATAGTGACATGACCCATATCACTACTCTGCATGTATATTCCTTTATTCTCTTCCTCTTACTAGGAGGCCATTTTCTTAAAGTTTTTTGACCTTTTGAGTTCTTTCTCTCATGGTTTGTATCATTTTCCATGCTAGACTTTCTAGGCTCCTCTTTCAACTTTTCAGCCTTGACCTTAATTTATTTCCTGGAAAACTTTAGGAGATAGTCCAAAAAGTTCATTGGTGGTTTGAACTCCTCCACCACATACCCAACCACTTCCATGGTCGTGATCATACATAAATTCTTATATTTGAAGGATTGAGTGTTTTGTATACATTGAAGACCACCTCTTCATCATTTAGTTTCATTATTAATGTAACCTCTATAACATTACTCTGTTCTACTCCCGTTGCCAAGAATGGACGTCTTAGTATTATTCACATGCTATCATCTTCATCATAATCAAGAATAATAATGAGCAAACTTAATGAGCATGTCTTGTATGATTCCTTCTGGCAGCAATCTAGTTCATTATTCCATTTGAAGCATAACAGACCATGGCCTCAACTTCCCAAATCAAAGAGTAATAAACATAGACAGGGGCATAAAATTTATTCTTTCCCCCAAGTAAAACCATGGACCATATCACTATAACCAATTTATATATGGAGGGTGAAGCTCTATGGGTCTTTCAACTTCTTCAACTTCTTACTCATCACAATTGATCTATATTCCTCCATTTATGCCACTGTCTCAATGTCACCCATCTTTGTCTTATTGGTCACCATATCCTTCAAGTACTTGGAATAATTAGGCATACACTGCAAAACATCTAACAATGGACGATTAATATGAAGTTCTATAATTGTATCAAAGAACTTCTTGAAACATGCGCCCTCCTTAGCCTTATTAAACTTCTAAGAGAATGATGGTGGTGGTTTCTCATATGTACACTCAATTGCCTGTGTTTTTTAGTACATAGAATATCCAAAATTTTCAACATCTTTGGTTAGTATTGGCTTCTCCTCAGCCTGCTGTGGGACTAACTCTGCCTGTCCCTCCAGATTTTTCTTTAACGCTTGTCAATAAGGTCCCTACCACTCCTTAAGGGGATTTCCATTACCTTTTGTCACTTTTCAAAATCCCTTGAGTTCTCGTATTCTAGGTCTAGTAACTTCCTCAAATGATTTTCAAATATTTGTAAAGCAAGTTGCTGATTTTTTATCTCTACAACCATTTGTTCTTGATTAGCTAGGATCTTTTTAAGGTCTCTTAAATATTACTGGCCTGTATGTTCTATTGTTGTTGAAACATAGCCTGATTATTACCCCATACATAGTTGGGCTAACTCTTCTACTTGTGGCATTAGGTATTATCATAATTCAAATTTTCCTTCTGTGCATCACCCCAAAGTTCACTAATTTCAAATTTCCTACACGTAAGTCTGCAGAGTGGACACTAATACCACAAATCTCACATCACGATAGGGTTTTGTAGACTGCATTTACTTGGCCTGGAGGTTATTTCACACCCAACATACTGAATGTGTCATCATTTGATTTTGCAAAGGTGACAATTTAACGGCCAAAGCTGTGACACTATACAAACAATAATTCCAATAGGCTTCTTGGCTATAATTTTGGACATATTACCTTGCCATTTGGAATTACCTTGCCCAATTTCATTTAGCAACGCATATATCTCATTATAACTCTTGTCCAAAGCTTGACCACCTACAATTGAATCTAACAATTCTTTTTTTTTATAGTTAAGTGCATCAACAAAAGTGTCTGCTCTACGCCCCAAAATCGGGTCCCAAGACGTCACACGGTGCTTAGGGTCACAAGTGACCCCAATCTAACCCTTTTACTAGCATAACTCATAAGCAATTGAATAAAATGCTTAAATCTATATAAAATCAGCGAGAACATAAAACATTTTTTAACCTAATTAATACAAATTTGAAATTTATAAGATTACAACTCTGCTTTTACCAAAATAAAACTGAAACTAAATACATTTACTGACTGTCTATGAAGCCTCTACTAGTACTGACTATACATGCCAGGTCATGACATCCAACAACTCAATACGAATAAAATAGGAAAATAAAGAACTACTCAAGCTGTCTATCTGGCCCAAACCCTTGAATCAAAAGGATTCAACACCTACTGACTGGAGTTGCGAGCTGACTGAATCTTAATATGCATACTAAGTCTTGTACCTATATTATGAGATAATGTATCATATAGACATATATGTGGATCAGCACTTTGGGAATATACTGAGTAAATGGGGGTGTATGCAATTAAATAATTACTATCATAAATCCTTATAGAAAATATTCTTACTAGTACAGATGAGTCACATAGATTGAATTAAAACAAATATAATCATGAACAAGAAAACCGGTAATGTAAATCACGTGAGTCATTGAACTTTATTATAAATATGCACTCTTTCTTTATTCTCAAACTTGTAAGATAGATAAAGTCTTAAAACAACATCTTTCAGAGCATACACTTTAATCTCATGAAAACTAGGAACTTCTTTGGAAACATCAAGACTTTGAGACTTGAGAGCCTTAGAAATCTTAGACTCATAGCTTTCAAATACATATACTTGTATCTTAGATAGAGTGGGGGACTACTTTAGGAGTTTCTTCTACAGACATAAATCATATGAGCTACATGGAGTCCAACGTCTTACCCACATTGGGAAGAGCTATTCTATCCTGGCCATCGGATAGAACCTTAACTTTAGTGATCACTATCTTAACCCACTTGGGGTATATTAGGAACCTACAGCTTCACATAGTTCTGGGGAATGAGACCTTAGAATCACGCCCAACTCGGTGCTAAATACTAATCCCTTACTTAGCTCAGAACTTTAGAAAATCCACCTTAAAATAATTCAACTATATATATATAAGTAGGAGCAAAAATGCATCCCCTTTACTTTAAACTCAAGAATGTGGATTTCTATCTTAACTTACAATCAAAACTCATTTCTTGATATTCTTAAAAAAATCACTAATATCTCATTCTCAAACTCATGCTTTAACCATAAGGTTCAATTCACAATAATAGGACTTGAAATTCATAAAACAGGATTTAGACGTTGAATTATGCAACTTAAACCATAAATTGACAATTTAAAACATTAATATGCACAATAATATTACAACTCAAAGCTCGGGTAAGACATAGTTTCATAAAACCCACAATATAATAACATGATAGGAATTATCTATGATTTTACGAAATACTTTACGAAAATATGCAACTTTTAGGCACAAGAACAAAAGGGTGTTCTTGTTCAAAACCACATACCTTAATAGACTTGATTTGATATAGAGAACTTGACCCTGAAATCCTAGGAGATGATCTTTAAAGCTTTCTTGAGATTCTTGGATTGTGATGCTAAACTATTGGTGTTTTCTTGAAGAGGATGACCTTAATTTGATGTTCTTGGGAACTTTCTTGAACTTCTTAGATTAGAAATCTTAGATTCTTTCTTATATTAAAGAGGGAGTAATGAAGTTTTGAATTTCTTGGAAGATGATCTTAAGAGGAAACACTAATATTGTTCTTGTGAATAAAGAGGATTAAGGGTTGTTTAAACTGATTTATGAGGATTAAGTACGTGATTTTGATTATTTAGGTAGTGGGAGATGAAGGAAAAGTCCAAAATACCCTTACTAAACTGCTTCCCAATTGCTGAAAATCTCGGCTGACGACATTTCTGATAAGCCGTTAGACTTGTGATAAGTCTTCACAAATGTCGTCACTTGAGAGTTGGATTTTATGGGTTTCTACCTAAGCCTGACGACATTTTATGATAAGCCGTCAGACTTATGATAAGTCCTCACAAATGTCATCACTTGGGCTGGAATTTATGAATTTCTACCTAAGGCTGATGACATTTTGTGATAAGCCATCACAGATGTGATAAATTATCAAAAATGTTGTCACTCGGTTTTCCAGGCCGACATGATAGAGTAAAATGGGTATAATATTTTGCTCTCATATTGGATTTAGGTGAAATTGATATCGTTGGTAAGATAATTCAAAGAGATTTTATTTGATATATAGTAGGGAACGTAGTTCGTCATATACAAGGAGTTAGAGTCGATTGAAGTTGACTTATGTTTTGACGCTCACTAAAACTCGAACTATAGGAAAGCTTTCAACTTGACCTTGAGTTAGGGGATCTCTATGATCTCAATTCATGCTCAAATAGGTTACCATACTACATAATTGATTAACATACCAAATTTTCATAGAATTTATAACTTTTGGAACATCTACACGTAGAAAAAATGGTTTTCATTCTATCCCAAAATGCGGGGTGTTACAATAAATAACTCATTCGTCTATTGAGAGTGTGTGAAGTCCTTTAGAAGAGATTTAAATCTCTCACATACATGATATAAGTTCTCATTAAACTTCTACTTAAAACTTAAAATCTTACTGTGTAAACTTATAATTTTTCCAGACGAGAAAAATCAGATAAGGAATTTTCTTGCAAGATTATCCCATGTAGTGATTGAGCTTGGAGGTTTAGCCTTCAATAATTTCTTTGATTCCCATAAAATTGAGAAGGGAAATATAGTGAGCATCAGAGTTAGTGGTGACTCAAGTGGAGATAAAGGTGTTACTGATTTCTAAGAAGTTCTACAAATAGTCCTGTGGATCCTTTGTGTATTGCCTACTAATGTTCAATAATTGCACCATATTTTCTGTATGCTTGAAACTACATCCATGTTTTTGTCTATGAATGGCGAAGGTAACATTGGTTATGAATGGGATTTCCTCTTCATGAACTATCCTATAAGCTAGTTGATCTTTAGACATTGGAATAGGAATTGCATCTTCCCGATGAATTTGAGGTATTTAATACAGAAGTACTATTTTTTCCATTAACTGATGTAAGACTCGCTTAGGTTCAGGTATGGGTTCACCAAATCATGTTCCTTTACCATCTTACTTAAGTTTCAGACTGACACCTATAGATTTAGAAGCTAAGATCAAGTTGTTAGCATTTGTAAAAAAAATAGCGAAACTAAAAATAAGATACTTTCAAATTTTCAATTCCCCGACAACGGCTCCAAAAACATGTCATGTCCTAGCACACTCAGATGGGCGTTGTCACCCAAGTAGTAAAGTGGAACTTCAAAAGCCAAGTATCGATCCCATAGGGACTTACTCTCAATAATAATTTAATTTTATCATCACTAAAAATATTAAACAAGTTCTATGTGTAACCAAGAGTGTTTGGGATTTCAAAATTAAAAATAACCGTAAACAATGCGATAATATAAGGTCTTGAACAATAATGGGGGAAAATCTAGGGTTAAGGCATTACTTCACATTTTTTCTTTACTACGGTTTCAAGAAGAGGTTAATGTTTATCCTAATTTTTTATCCTTGGGGTTGATATTATAACTTAGGAAAGGTCATCTTGTAAGTCATATATCTAAATTACACTCACAACGACATCATTTAGCAGGGATGTGCCTTTCATTTAGATGCATTAAACTATCAACCCATTTCATTTATATAGTGGGGAGTTTAGGTATATCTCTATCATAAACACAAATTACTCTTTAGAAGTTAGAGTTTAGCGATTAAACATATGATCCATACTCCTTACATTTCTTATACCGTCCCTCAACTCCTATGGTCAACTCATTTTGGGACTATAATCTATCAAAACATTTCATAACTCTTTAGAATTGTAAATAGTAAACTATAATTACAAAATCATGCTAGTAGCCTCAACCCTATAATAAGGTTGTGTAGCCTCTCATGATCTTACAAAGAATTGCAATTAAGTAATTCAAGTGTAAAAACTAAAAGTAAAACAAGATAGATAATCAGAACCTTAATTGTAGCCTTCTCAAGTGTATTTAAAGCCTCAAAAGTCTTACAAGGTGTTTACAACAAGTGACAAGTGTTCTATTTATACTAGGAGTAAAGTTGCCTATTTTGTTCCATTGGGCATGTCACGCTTGTGTTGCTCTACATTTATGGGTGTGGCATCCCATTAACATAGATGCATATTATTTTGGGTAGCGTTGGTTTATTTCTTGCTGTGTGGCATTCCCTTATCTTAGAGGTTCAAGGGTGTGCCACGCCCATGGCCTTAGAAATTTCATATTCGACATCTTGAACACTTTAACTTTGTTTTTGCTTTCCTTACTTCGTGGGTGTCTTTCTGTTGAAACCCTAAAGGTTGCACCACATATTGAGAGACCAGGTCACTTAGAATTAATCACATGCAAACAAAAACTAATCATGCAGGAGAACTCAAGACAATGTAGGAAGATAAAAAACATAAGATTTTTATGTGGAAACCTAGAAAGGGAAAAATCACGGCTTGCCATCACAAGTACTAAAGAAATCCACTACAATCAACTCTTGCTTATAGTCTAGATTTTAGATTACCTTTAGGATATCACTTGTAGTAGCTCTACTGCAATTTCATCTTGGTAACTCTACCGAGGACCCTCTATGCCAATTAACTCTAATCACCACCAGACTTAGGTAACTCTACCTAAGCACTCTCAAAAGAAAACACTACTTTTATAATATGAGTTGTTCGATTACAAATCAGTACTATCTCAAGAACAATTTTATATTTAAGCTCTCATAAACCTACAAACTTGAGAAGTGTTGGAATTGGGTTTATGGTACCTCTATTCATTCTTTTTGATGATAAAAAACCAATGATTAAATTCTGAGCATTATTGCACATTCATCACATTAATCAGTCTGATTACCACCAAAAGATGAATATTCCCTCTATCATCATGCTTCCTTCATCATGCAACGCATGTACCTGGTCCCTTGTTGCCATTTTAGCAAGATCCTTTGATTTTTCCCCCAGTCATCATGCACCTTCTTTTCATGCTTTTCATACTTTTTTCATTCATTTATTGAGAACATCACTTAATTCCCCTTATCAGTATGCACCATATATGCACACATACTGCTAATTTCATAATTTATGGTCTGTGCACATCAGATATATCACACCTTCTCCTTACATATGAAGTCTATAACACCCAAAAATCTAGTTCCCAGGATGCCACACAGTACTCTAAACTACAAGTAGTCCTGAGCTAACCCTGGCTACCTTTTCTATATCTGAATATAAAAATAAGGAAAATATAGATGAAAAATCATAATATTTGCATAAAACTGTCTGAATATTTTGAGTGTATCTGAAACATACTAAATCTCAAAAGTCTGATAAAACCAATGTCGAAAAATTGAAAACTAACTCAAAGGTCTAAATCTGAAACTGATAGGCCGGTAAGACTCTACTAGCTAAATCTAGAGAGTAACTGGGATAGGCCCAAGCTGACTTAACTATCTGAAATGATGAAAGACATATCTAATAGTAATTGGGAAATCTGAATAACTAAGCCCTCAAACTATGAGGACTCACAAACTGCAGGGATGTAGATAAGATGCTCGAAGATCAATCACACTGCGGAGAATGAGCACCTGTACCTACATTATGTAACACCCTAGAAAATGGGTCCCGGAGCATCACACGTTCCTTGAGGCTTCGAGTATCCCCAAGTTAACCCTTTGAGCCATTTTCATTCAGTTCAATACAAATCAACGGGGTTTCCATAAATAACCCTCAGATATCAACAGAGTAATCATCATCTAAGTATAAAAGAATTTCAGAAAGATAACAAAATATGACTTATTAGTAAATCCCAACATCTATACTAATCTGACAAGCCTCTAAGAAAATTAATAAAACCAGCGAGTCATTGAAACATACCCCAACTGACTCATACTCTGTTATCAAATATAAATAATTTCGTGAAACCAACATCAGACATCATGTCCTCAGAACATGAGGACTCACCACAATAGAGGTTATAGAACAGCATGTCCGAAGAATCACTGTCGAACCTAGAATGAGCACCTGAACCTACATTTTGAGAAAATATAGCCCACATCCGAAGATGTGGGTCAGTACAATGGAAAGAAACCGAGTATATGGGGGTGTATGCAGTTGTATAAACATCATCATCATAAATATTTATAAGAAATATGCAGAATGTATGAAAGACTCACATAGCCCAAAGAAAATCATCATAATCATGAGAGGATGAAATAAGTACAATAACACATGTGAGTTATCATATAATTTGTCAATCACTTTCAGTTCATCAAGAATATCAATTCTTATAATGTAAATATCATTTAAATCTTTCAAAATAATAACTTTCACAATTCCACTTTCAAATCACTTCACCATTCACCATAGACACAAGGAAACACACACACACTAGGGGATCCTATAACCGACATAAACCATGTGAGCTACAAGGAGTCCAACGTACAACCCATGTTGGGGAGAGTCTTCCTATCCTTTCCATCAGAGTAGGACTATCGATATCAAATCCACACAAAATAGTGATCACTATATAAATCAGCCTTAGGCTCACTCCTACAGGGGCACGTAGTTCTAGGAAAGTAAGGTCGCTTTATACCTCCCGCTCGGTGCTAAAGATTTCTCCTAGACTTAGCTCAGATCATTTTAAAGACAGTCCACAACAAAACGATTTCAGTGATATATAAATATACATCGGGAGCCATCATACTTCCCATCTATCAAAATCAACCACGTTGTGGATTTCTTTCACACTCGAGTTCAAAACAACTCCATCAAGACCAAAAGGTCAAATCATTCAAAATATCTCAAATATTCAGCATCAACATGCTTATAACACACACTTTCTAAAAAAAAACACAATTTCCAATAGGGATTCATGACCCAAATATCTAAATCATGATAAATATCGTTCAAGATTCATGTTTTATATCTCCACACATGTAAATTCATCTTTCAAAATCATAAACATCAAGATTTCATAATAATCATCATAAGATATGGGTTCATGCTTCAAATTCATAAAAATCAAATAAAAATCATGCTTTTGTAAAGAAAATTACTTTTGGGCACAAGAACGAAAGAGAGTTCTTGTTGAAAAACCCCATATACCTTGAATGATGAACTTTAGATCGATACTCATTTTTGAGATGTTAATCGTTCCTTTGAATGATGGTTCTTGGAGTTCTTGAACTAGGAACTTGGAATCTTCAATAAATTTGCAAAATTAATGGTGAACTTTGGAGGTTGTTGAAGTTGGATGTAGGAGCTTAGAGTTTTCTTTTTGAGGGAATTTGATGAAATATAACATATAATGCTTCTAATAAGCTTTAATATAGGGTTTGGACGGATTTTGGGTGCGGGGGAATGACCAAACCACCTCTAAAAATTAAATAATTCTCGAATCTGTCCTTTGGTGGACTGTTTTGATAGTCTAAGGTTGATCAACCATAACATTTTACTTCGATATCCAAATTGGATAAAACCTATTTCATTAGAAAGAAGACTCTCATATCTTTCCATTGATATATAGTATCTCACCCAGATCATTGTGTACAAGAAGTTATGATCATTTGAAGTTGACCCAAAAATTCTCTTTTGATAGGCTGACGTAGATCGACCATAACTTTTTGCTCCGATTGACAAATTAGATGAAACCAATTTCATTGGAAAGAGGACTCACAGTGCTTTCCGTTGATATATAGTAGATTATCCAGATCATTATTTACAAGGAGTTATGTTCGTTTAAACTTGGAGAAAAAATATGCCAGGCCTCAGTACTTTTTCCTGCACGTTTTACTGTTCACTACTATTCATGGTTCGATCGGAATGTTCATAATTCGTCGCTCGGGTGTTCGTTTTGGATGATCCACATATCTTTGGAAATCTTATTTGATACTCTACGTAATGGTGGGTTATAATCTAAGATATTCCGTATGAAAAATTTATAATTCATTCTAGAAGATAGAACTTGAATGTCAGCACTCACAGAGGAATCCACTACCACAGCATCGCTAATATGCTTTCTAAGCATGGAGACATAGAATATTGGATGAACAAAGGACAACTCAGAAGGCAACTCAACCTCATAAGCTACCTTACCAACACGGCTAAGAATTATGTAAGGACCAACATAGCAGGGACTAAGCTTCCTCTTCTTTCCAAATCTCTTCACCCCCCTCATGGGTGAAATTTTTAAATACACTAGGTCACCAACTGCAAACTGAAGGTCTCTCCTTCTAACATCCACATATGATTTCTGATGACTCTGCACAGTTTTCAACCTTTCCCTAATCTACTTAACTTTTTCCTTATCCTCAAATACCGAATCAGGACCACTCACAGCCGCTTTACCCACCTCGAACCAACCTATGGGTGATCTAAACTTCCTCCCATATAAGGCTTCAAACGGAGCCATGCCAATACTAGAGTGGAAACTATTATTGTAAGCAGACTCTATCAACGGTAAGTGATCATCCCAACTTCCCTTAAAGTCAAGTGGACAAGCTCTCAACATATCCTCTAAGGTCTGGATGGTCCGCTCAGCCTGACCATCGTTCTGCAGATGAAAAGCAAAACTCAAAAGCACTTGGGTACCAAGACCCTTCTAAAAAGCTTTCCAAAATTGCGAAGTAAACTGAGTACCCCTATCTGAAATGATAGACAAGGGAACTCCATGCAGTCTAACTAGCTCTCGGATATACAATCTAGCGTAATCCTCAGCAGTATATGAAGTATGAATAGACAAGAAATGAGCAGACTTAGTCAACCTATCAACCACAACCCAAATGGAATCATGATGGTATCGGGAAGGAGGTAAACCAATCACACAGTCCATATTTATCTCTTCCCACTTCTAGGTGGGAATACTAAACTCTTGCATCATACCACCAGGTCTTTGGTGTTCAACCTTAACCTGTTGGTATGTTGCACACTTAGCTACAAACACTACTATATCTTGCTTCATGCCACTTCACCAATAGATTTTCTACAAGTCTCAGTACATCTTGGTGGCACCAGGATAAATAGAATAGCGTGCCCTGTGCGCTTCAGCCATAATTCTCTATCTCAGATCATCAATAATCGGGACACACAATCTACCCTACAATTTTAACACACCATCTCCCCCTTGGGAGAAAACTGCTACTTTCTGGTCCTTCACTGACTCCTTCAGTCTGACCAAACTAGCATCTAAGTATTGCTTTTCCTTTACTTCTGAAACTAAGGAGGATTCGAAACTACTCTGAACCCCTATACTACCTTGAGTAGAGTCAAACAACCTAACCCCTAATCTAGCCAAACGATGTACATAACGAGCTAACTTTTTCTTACCTTCTACCACATGCGAAACACTACCCATGGACACTCTACTTAGGGCATCCGCCACAATATGGGCCTTGCCCGGATAGTACAACATACTCATATCATAGTCCTTTAATAATTCTAACCATCGTCTCTACCAAAGATTCAATTCTCTCGAGGTAAACACATACTGCAGACTCTTATGATCAGTGAAAACATCAACATGGACACCATACAAATAGTGTCTCCAAATTTTCAAAGCAAACACAACATCAGCCAACTCAAGGTCATGGGTGGGGTAATTTTTCTCATGGGGTTTGAACTGTCTATAAGCATAAGCTATCACATTTCCCTTCTCCATTAATACGCAACCCAACCCAACTCTCGAAGCATCACAGTACACCACAAAACCATCAACACCATCAGGCAAAGTCAAAAACAGGGGCTGAAGTGAGTTGAGTCTTCAACTCCTGAAAACTCTTCTTATAAGATTCGAACAGCAAGAACTTTACTTTCTTTTGGGTCAACCGAGTCATAGGAGATGCTATAGAGGAGAAACACTCAACAAAACGGCGGTAATAGCTAGGTAAACCCAAAAAACTTCGGATATCAGTCGGAGAAATAGATCTATGCCAATTACGAACAGCTTCGGTCTTTTGGGGATCAACTCTAATAACCTCAAAAAAATAATATGACCCAGAAAAGCAATTGACCTTAGCCAAAACTCACACTTACTAAACTTGGTAAATAACTTGTGATCTCTAAGTGTTTTTAAGACAGTTTGGAGATGATCAAAATGTTCATCCTGACTACGGAACTACACCAGTATATCATCGATGAACACTATGGCAAACATATCCAGATATGGTCTGAACACTCGATTCATGAGGTCCATGAAAGCTGCTAGGGCATTAGTTAACCCAAAAGACATAACAAAAAACTCAAAATGGCCATAACAAGTTTGTAAAATGATTTTTGGGATGTCATACTCTGCAACTTTGAGTTGATGATTGTCGGAACGAAGGTCTATCTTTGAGAAATAACTTGCACCTTGCAATTGGTCAAACAAATCATTTATTCCCGGAAGGGGTTACTTATTTTTTATGGTGACTTTTTCCGATTGGCGGTAATCAATGCACATACGCAAAGAGCCATCTTTCTTTTTCACAAGCAACACAGGAGCACCCTAAGGAGAAATACTGGGCCTTATGAAACCCTTATCTAGTAGATCTTTGAGTTGCTCTTTCAACTCCTTAAGTTCTGTAGGGGCCATATGGTAAGGAGGAATAGAAATGGGCTGACTATCGGGTTGAAGATCAATCCTGAACTTTATCTCTCTATCAGGAGGTATCCCTAGGAGATCATCTAGAAAGACATCAAAAAACTCATTGATGACGTTAACAGACTAGAGAGTTGGAGTCTCAGACTTAGTGTCTTTGACTCTAACCCAATGGT
>NC_061111.1:109276993-109408682 GCF_002878395.1 Capsicum annuum | reverse complement strand
TAAGTTCTGTAGGGGCCATATGGTAAGGAGGAATAGAAATGGGCTGACTATCGGGTTGAAGATCAATCCTGAACTTTATCTCTCTATCAGGAGGTATCCCTAGGAGATCATCTAGAAAGACATCAAAAAACTCATTGATGACGTTAACAGACTAGAGAGTTGGAGTCTCAGACTTAGTGTCTTTGACTCTAACCAAATGGTAAATTCACCCCTTGGAAATAAGCTTGCTATCTTTAAGGTAAGAGATAAAATGACTCTTGGGTGACACAAAATTCCCTGACCACTCAAACACGGATGCACTCGGAAACTGAAACTTGACCACTTAGGTCCGACAATCAATAGAGGCATAAGAAGAATACAGCCAGTCCATACCCAGAATCACATCAAAATCTACCATGTCTAACTCAATCAGATCAGCCAACAAGACTCTATGAAAAATGGTAACAGGACACTTTTTATACATTTTCTGGGCAACAATCGAATCACCCACTGAGGTAGAAACTAGGATAGGCTCAGGAATAATCTCAGGAGTTATTTCAAAATTCACAGCAATCAAAGGTGTAACATATGAGAAAATAGATCCAGGATCAAACAAAGCATACATCAAACTGAAATATACGAAGCATACCAGTAACAACATCGGGAGAGTCCTCTTCTTCCTGCAGGGATGGTAAAGTATAGAATCTATTTTGGCGCTGCCCGCCAAAATTGCTAGAAGAGGTGCTCTGAGCTGGGGCTGGGCGAGTCGCTGGAACTAGAGCACTAACAGTCTGAGTCTGGGTTAGAGGGCGATAGTCACGATGCCCTTGGCCATACTATGGACAATCTCTAACTCGGCAACCCATGTCACCACATCAAAAAAAATCCTTCTTCTTACCTTAACACTCACCCGAATGAGCCCTACCACACTTAGGACACATGGGATGATTTGGCTTACTGCCAGCACTGTACTGGGACCTGGATGCATATGACCTGCTACCTTGCTCCTGCCTATCTCTAGGTACGGGAGCACTAGTAGATGAAGGTGCTGGCATAGATGAACAATCCTGATACTGAGGGCGACTCCCTCCCTTCGATCTAGTCTGACCCTATCCATGCTGCTCAGACCTAGCTCTCTTATTCCCTCTTATTTTATCTTTCTCCTTAATCTTGTCTGCCTCAATCTGTTGGGCATGAGTCATCAGCATAGAAAGATTTATCTCATTATTCAGCATAGCAGACCTACACTCCTTAACCACATAACTAGATACTCCAGTCACAAACTTACTCATACTATCCCGATTATCAGCCACTAAGTCAGGAGCATACTTGGCCAACTAATTAAACTTTAGACAGTACTCCCTAAAAGTCATAGAGCCCTATCACAGGTTTATAAACTTTTCCACCTTTACCTCCCTCATCTCCATAGGGAAAAACTTATCCAGGAATACATCTTGGAACTCTTGCCAAGTTATAGCGACAACTCCCTCACCTATACCTTTCCTCTAAGCAACAACCCAGTCATAAGCAAGGTCTTTCAACCTATACGCAGCCAACTCCACACTATGTTCCTCAGATACATGCATCACATGAGTAATCTTTCGCATCTCCTCTAAAAGCAACTGTGGATCCTTATCAGACTTGGACCCATAGAATTTTGGCAGATTTATCCGTATGAAGTCATAGATCCTGGCAGCAGCAGAATCACCTCCCTATTGCTATGGAGCCGGGGCTGGGTTGGCCTGAATATTTGCAGTAATATCTTGGGCCAGCGCCTAAAAGGCTGCCCAAAATTCAGCATGAGACACATTTTCATTTAATGGGTCAGCGGGTTGAGGTTACTGACCATCATTATTTCTTCTCGCTCGATGTGGAGGCTTATTTCTGAAAGAGAAAAGCACAAGAGACACTTTAAGCATGATAGACTTCTGTAAGAAAGAATCACACCTCTTCTTAAAATGTCTTATAGCCTCTTGCTCATAGATGTGGCGCGCTACACACCGATTATAAAGAATCTACTTAACGCGGCTTGTCAAACTCCCTAGGACACCTTATAACCTTAGGCTTTGATATCAAGTTTGTAACCCCTCGAAAAATGGGTCCCAAAGTGTCACACGATGCTTGAGGCTACGAGTAGCCCCAAGCTGACCCTGTGAACCATTTTCATTCAGTTCAACACAAATCAACGGGGTTTCCATAAATAACCCTCAAATATCAACAAAGTAATCATCATCCAAGAATAAAAGAATTTCAGAAAGACAACAAAATATGACTTATTAGTCAACTCCCAACATTTATACTAGTCTGACAAGCCTCTAAAAAAATCAATAAAACCAACGAGCCATTGAGATATTCCCCAACTGACTCATACTCAGTTATCAAATGTAAATAATTTCGTGAAACCAACATCAGACATCATATCCTCAGAACATGAGGACTCACCACAATAGAGGATATAGAATAGCGTGTTTGAAGAATCACTGTTGAACCTGGAACTGAGCACCTGAACCTGCATTCTGAGAAAATGCAGCCCACATCTGAAGATATGGGTCAGTACCATGGAAAAGAACAGAGTATATGGGGGTGTATGCAGTTGTACAAACATCATCATCATAAATATTTATAAGAAATATGTAGGATGTATGAAAGAATCACATAGCCCGAAGAAAATCATCATAATCATGAGAGGATGAAATAAGTACAATAACACATGTGAGTCATTATATAATTTGTCAATCACTTTTAGTTCATCAAGAATTTCAATTCTCATAATGTAAATATCATTTAAATCTTTCGAAAGAATAACTTTCACAATTCCACTTTCAACTCACTTCACCATTCACCATAGACACAAGGAAACACACACATACTAGGGGATCCTATAACCGACATAAACCATGTGAGCTACATGGAGTCTAACGTACAACCCACATTAGGGAGAGTCATCCTATCTTTGCCATCGGAGTAGGACTACCGATATCAAATCCACACAAACTAGTGATCACTATATAAATCAGCTTCAGGCTCACTTCTACAGGGGCACGTAGTTCTAGGGAAGTAAGGTCGCTTTATACCTCCTGCTCGGTGCTAAAGATTTCTCCCAGACTTAGCTCAGATCATTTAAAAGACAATCCACAACAAAACAATTTCAGTAATATATAAATATACATCGGGAGCCATCATGCTTCCCATCTATCAAAATCAACCACGTTGTGGATTTCTTTCACACTCGAGTTCAAAACAACTCCATTAAAATCAAAAGGTCAAATCATTCAAAATATCTCAAATATACAACATCAACGTGCTTATAACACACACTTTCTCAAAAAAACATAATTTTCAATGGGGATTGACAATCCAAATATTGAAATCATGATAAATATCGTTCAAGATTCATGCTTTATATCTCCACACATGTAAATTCATCTTTCAAAATCATAAACACCAAGATTTTATAATAATCATCACAAGATATGGGTTCATGCTTCAAATTCATAAAAATCAAATAAAAATCATGCCTTTGTAAAGTAAATTACTTTTGTGCACAAGAACGAAAGAGAGTTCTTGTTGAAAAACCCCACATACCTTTAATGATGAAATTTAGATCGATACTCATTTTTGAGATGTTAATCGTGCCTTTGATGTATGGTTCTTGGATTTTTTGAACTAGGAACTTGGAATCTTGAATAAATTTGCAGAATTAATGGTGAACTGTGGAGGTTGTTGAAGTTGGATGTAGGAGCTTAGTGTTTTCTTTTTGAGGGAATTTGATGAAATATAACATATAATGCTTTTAATAGGCTTTAATATAGGGTTTTGATGGATTTGGGGTGAGGGGGGATGACCAAAACGTTCGTAAAAATTAAATAATTCTCGAATCTGTCCTTTGGTGGACTGTTTTGATTGTCTAAAGTAGATCAACCATAACGTTTCACACCGATACCAAATTGGATGAAACTAATTTCATTAGAAAGAGGACTCTCATATCTTTCCATTGATATATAGTATATCACATAGATCATTGTGTACGAGGAGTTATGATCAATTTGAAGTTGACCCAAAAATTCTCTTTTGATAGGCTGAAGTAGATCGACTATAACATTTTGGTCCAACAGACAAATTGGATGAAACCAATTTCATTGAAAAGAGGACTCGCAGAGATTTCCATTGATATATAGTAAATCACCCAAATCATTATGTACAAGGAGTTATGATCGTTTAAAGTTAAAGAAAAAATACTCCAGGCCACAGTACTTTTTCCTACATGTTTTACTATTACTACTGTTCACGGTTCGATCGGAATGTTCATAACTCGTCGCTTGGGCGTCCATTTTGGATGATCCATATATCATTGGAAAGATTATTCGATACTCTATGAAATGGTGGGTCATAGTCTAAGACATTCTGCAGAAAAAATTTATAATTCATTCTAAAAGATAGAATCCAACACGTTTATGCATAAAATTTTAACGAAAAATTTCCCGAGGTATTACACATTATGAGACAATGTAGCACATAGACATATATGTAGATCAATACTTTGATGATCTAGTAAGTATAAGGGGGCGTATACAATAAGTAAACAATATCATCATAGTTTATAAAATCGTGCATGCTAAATGTAAATGACTTACGTAAGATTGAGTAATCTAAAATCTCAGAGTAAAATTATGAATAACAAAGCATGTAATCTAAGTCTTGTGAGTCATCAAACCTATTCTAAAATCTGTAGTTCTATTCTATTTCTCAAATCACATAGGCTAAGTGAAGTTTGAAAACTTATTCTATACATCTCAAGGCATCAAATCAATAAACTGTTTAAGAGTAGGGGACATCTTTTGGGAGATTCTTTTAACCAACATGTACATCACGTGAGCATCAATGGTGTCTCACGACTAGCCTCCGTAAGGTTAGGGATGTTCTACCCTTGCCATTGAAATAGAAAAATCTAATCTGTGTGATCACAATCTGAGTTATCCACGTAAAAATGGGAATAATATGATAAACTATTCCTATGGTGGCATGTTATTCTGGGGTATGAAACCATAGTAACTTACTCATCTCGGTGCTAAAGACTACTCCTAATATCATTCTCAAAATCTTAAGAAATTCACATTAGAAATTATATAAAGGTTTATAGAAAACCAACTATGCTTTGCTTTTTCTTTAAATCTCAATTCTTATGAAATAAAGTAAATTCTTTATCTAAAATTTGAAAATAATCTAGTCATGGGGTGCTTATAGCACAAACAATCTTGAAACAATAATTTTTAAATCAGGTCTAGTAACCCAAGCATTAATCTCATGTTAAAACATCTCAAAATTTATACTTGGTAATGTAAACATTCATAAATCATCTTAAAATCTGGAAATCTCAACAATATGCATAAAAATATAAACATAATCATTTGATTATACTTTTAAATCATGCGAAATCTCGTAATCTTACAAATAATAATAATGGATATAAACCCTAACTTTAAATTCATGGAAAATCATATAAATTGCAGTAAATTTATAATAAAAATAATATTTTGGGCACAAGGATAAAAGATTTATCCTTGTTCAAACCCCACAGACCTTAATGGATGTTCATTGATGATAAACTAGAATCTTGGATTCCTATTGACATTTAGGAGATTTCTTCTTAGTGTTCTTTTATTAGGAATCCTTAAATTTGGACTATCTTCAAAAATTAATGGAGAAATTTTGAGTTTCTTGGGAGGAAGTATGATGAACTAGGGTTTTACTTTGAGGAGAAAGATGAATAAGGCATAAGGTTCTTTAAAATATGATAAATCTTCTATTTTTGGACGGACTGGGGGTTGGGTAATTTACCAAAATGCACACTTTAACTTTTAAACAGAACTAGAAAATGAACATTTTTCCAGATCTGGGTGGCCACCACAATGCACCACAATCGCGGGGTCTACTGGAAAAAGGTCAAGTGGGAATTGGGTTACCTCTGCGATGCACCACCTTCGCGGAGCCCCTAAGTTTGCCATTTTGACCACTAGCGCGACGTGCCAGTATCATGGAGTAACATTGGAAATTGCCAAATGGGAAATTAGGCCTCTACACGATGCGCCAAAATTTTGGAGTCTTACTGGTTATTAGCAATTATGATTTTATATTTCTCCGTGAAGATCTAAGGACCAAAATCACAGTGTTTTATGACTAGAACTTAAAATAGTCATAACTTCTTACTCAGTTATCGTATTTAGGCGAATCTTAAATCCTTGGAAAGCTAAGTCAATTTCCTACGCCATGGAAAGTCCAAATCTAAAAATTTTCACACTAAATAAACATCAATTATTGTATAAGCTACCCCTTTTTATTTTTGGGATGAGTTTAGGCTAGGAAAATTGCGGGGTGTTACAAAATCTCCCCCTTGGAAACATTTGTCCTCGAATATAGATGGTTGAGCTGAAATTTCTGAGGAATTTGAGAATATAAGATATCATGCATAACTGAAGTGAACTGAGCAACTGAATCTAAATTATTCTAAGCTTCTGAGTAATTCTGTGAGTGTATGAACTTACATGAGGACAATTGTATAGCTGAATGTATGATTACAAAATAACTGGATTAAGGAAGAGTAGTACCTTCGGCTAGATCTGAGTTTGTGGAGAAGAGGTGAGGGTACTTCGCTTGCATATCTGCTTCTGTTTCCCAAGTAGCACCCTCAACTGAAAGATTACGCCAAAAAACTTTGACCAAGGGAACTTTTTTGTTCCTTAGTCTACGGATCTGATGATCTAGAATCTCAACTGGAATCTCTTTGTATGAAAGGTTGTTCAGAACATCTGAGCCTTCTATAGGAACTACAATGGTAGATTCACCGATGCACTTCTTAAGCATAGAGACGTGGAATATAGGATGAATGACTGACAAGTCTGCGGGCAACTCAAGCTCATAAGCTACTTTCCCAATATGACTCAAAATTCTATAAGGGACAACATACCAGGGACTAAGCTTCCCCTTCTTGCCATATCTCTTTACCCCTTTCATGGATGAAATCTTCAAATACATAAAATCACCAACATTAAATTCGAGGTCCCTTCCTCTCTCATCTTCATAGGATTTCTGATGACTCTTGGTTGTTTTCAATCTTTCTCTAATCAACTTAACTTTCTTCATGGCCTCATACACTGTATCAAGCCCAAGCAAAGCGGCCTCACCCACTTCAAACCAACCTATAGGTGATCTACATCTCTTCTCATAAAGATCCTCAAACGTAGCCATTCTAATACTAGCATGGTAACTGTTATTATAAGCGAACTCAATCAAGGGCAAATGCTCATCCCAACTACCCTTGAAATCAAGAGCACATCCCTTCAACATATATTAGAAGTTATGCCTATTTTAAGTTCCAGTCATAACTTTGATCAACTGATGGTAGTCGATGCACATATGCAAAGAACCCTCTTTCTTTTGCATGAATAGGATGGGAGCGCCCTATGGAGAAATACTAGGCCTTATAAAACATTTATCTAAAAGATCCCTAAGTAGATCTTTCAACTACTTAATCATTACGAGAACCATATAGTAAGGATGAATAGAAATGGGTTGAATATCTAGGAGAAAGTCAATACCGAATTCTATTTCCCTATCGGGAGGTACCCCTAGGAGATCTGCAGAAAAAATATCCAGAAACTCATTGACCACTTGGATGGATTGAATTGTTGGAGTCTCAGAATTAGTGTCTTTAATTCAAACTAGATGATAAATGTAACCTTTGGATATCAACTTTTTGGCCTTAGTATAGGATTTAAAATGACTCTTGGGAGACACTGAATTACCAGACCACTCAAAGACTAGTTCATCTGGAAACTAAAACTTAACCACTCTAGTGCGTCAATATATAAAAGCATAATAGGAATTAAGCCAATCCATACCCATATTAAGAGCAAAATCGACCATGTCTAACTCTATCAAGTATGCTAACATGACTTTATGAAGGATGATGATAGGACATTTTTTATAATTCTGTTTGGCAATAACTGACTCACCTACTGGAGTAGAAACCAAGAAAGGCTCAGAGATCTTTTCAGAACTTATCTTAAAATTCACAATAATTAAAGGGGTCACATCAGAGAAGCTCGACCCAGGGTCTAATAACACATAAATATCAAAATAAAATGTATAAAGCATAATAGTCACAACATCGGGTGAATCCTCTTACTCCTAGCAGGATGGCAAAGCATAAAACTGATTCTAGAGCTAACCGCCACCGGTGCTAGATGATGTGCCCTGAGGAGGAACTGGGTGACCTAAAGGAGCTGGGGCACTATTAGCCTGAGTCTGGGGACGCATATCTCTATTTCCCTAGCTAGCATGCAGGCATTCTTTGATTACCTCTGACCCTACAAATATTTACCTCCATAATTCTTACCACAGTTAGCACAAGGGTTGATTAGTCTTATTACTAACACTATTTTGAGATTTGGACATGGAAGACTTATCCCATTATTCTTGCCTATTTATGGGTATAGGAGAACTAGATGAAGAAGGTGCAGGAATGGATGAATGATTCTGAAATTTTGAATGATTTCCTTCTACAGACCTATCCTGACCTTGATCAAACTGCCTTGTTCTATCACTCTTATTCACTCTCTCTCTCTTTTTAATCTTTTCTGCGTTAATTTGTTAAGTATACATCATCAATCTAGGAAGGTACATGTCCCTGTTGAGCATAGAATTCCTACACTGCTTAACTACCAATCCAGACACACCGGTTACAAACTTACTCATGCTTACTCTAAAGTCAGCCATCTGATCAGGGGCATACTTAGAAGGCTAGTTAAACTTGAGGCAATACTCCTTCACTAGCATAGAGCCCTACCTAAGGTTCATAAACTATTTTATCTTAGTTTTTCTCATCTCAAGTGGGAAGAACTTGTCTAAGAACAAATCCTAAAATATCTGCCAAGTCATGGGAGCTACATTCTCCCCTCTACTCTTCTTCTACATCAATACCCAATCATAAGCAATATCCTTCAATTTATAGAATGCTAATTCTTCACTCTCTTATTTAGAAATATGCATAATTTTGGTGATCTTCTTCACCTCATCTAGATAAAGTTATAGGTCCTCACCTGCCTTCGACCCAAAGAATTCTAAAGGATTTATTCTCATAAAATCTCTGATTCTGGCTGCAGCTAAGTCCCCATTTTGCTGAGGTGGGGCTACATCATGACTGTTACTCTGAATATTTGCTGTCACGGGTTGGGCTAGCACTTGAAAGGCTAAACAAAACTCTGAATATGCCATATTCTTATTCAAAGGATCTATGGGCTGAGGTGGCTGGTATCATTCCTACAGCCATTTGCTCTGCGTGGAGGCATAGTCTGTCATGAAAGAGCATGAGTTAATAGAAGATAGATACAGCTATAAGCATGATGGATTTTGAAAGAAAGAGAAGACTTTCCTAAAACTCTTCATAGCCTCTTGCTCATAGATGTGGTGCGCTTCACACCGATGATCAAGACTCTATATAATGCGACTTATCTAAATTCCTAGAACTATCTAAACCTTAGGCTCTAATACCAAGTTTGTAATGCCCCAAAATCTGGTTCCCAAGACACCACACGGTACTCAGAGCTATAAGTAGTCATGAGCTAACCCTGGTTGCCTTTTCTAGATCTAAATCTTAAAATAGGTAATATATAGATGAAAAATCATGATATAAGTGAAAAAATATCTGAATCTTCTGAGTATATTTGAAACATACTAAATCTCAAAAGTCTGATAAAATAAATGCCAAAAATTAGAATACTAACTGGAAGGTCTAAATTCAAATCAAATAGCCCGACAAGCCTCTACTATCTGAATCTAGAGAGTTACAAGGATAGGACCCAGCTGACTTAATAGTCTGAAATGAGTAAAGACATATCTACTAGTAACTTAGAATTCTGAATAACTAAGTCCTAAAACTATGAGGACGCACCAACTGCAAGGATGTAGATAAGATGCTCAAAAATCAATCACGCTACTGAGACTGAGCACCGGTACCTACATTATGAGATAATATAGCACAAAGACATATATTTGGATCGGTACTTTGATGAGGTATTTAGGATATAGGGGTGTATGTAATAAGTAAACAATATCATCACAGTTTATAAAATTGTGCATGCTAAATTTAAATAACTCGCGTAAGCTTAAGTAATCTGAAATTTGAGAGTAAAATCATGAATAACAAAGCATGTAATCTAAGTCTTGTAAGTCATCACACTCAGTCTAAAATTTGTAGTTCTATTATATTTGTCAAATCACATAGGCTAAGTGAATTCTAAAAACTTATTCTAGATATCTTAAGGCTTCAAATCAATAAATTGTTTAAGAATAGGGGACACTTTTGGGAGGTTCTTCTAACCGACATGTACACTATGTGAGCATCCATGGTGTCCCACGACTAGCCCCAATAAGGTTAGGGATGTTCTACCTTTGCCATCAAAATAGAACAATGTAATATATGTGATCACAATCTGAGTCACCACTTAGAAGTGGGAATAATCTGATAATTTGTACCTATGCTGGCACGTAGTTCTGGGGTATGAAATCGTAGTAACTTACCCATATCGGTGCTAAATACTACTCCTAATCTCATGCTCAAAATTTTAAGAAATCCACTTTAGAACTTATAAAAAGATTTACTGAAAACCAACTATGCTTTTCCTTTTCTTTAAATATCAAATCTTATGAAATAAAGGGGATTCTTTATCTAAAATCTGAAAATAATCTAGTCATGGGGTGCTTATAGCACAAAAAATCTTGAAACAAAAATCTTTAAATGAGGTTTAGTGACCCAAGCATTAATCTCATATTAAAACATCTCAAAATTTATACTTGGTAATGTAAATATTCATAAATTATCTTAAAATCTGGAAATCTCAGTAATATGCGTAGAAATATAAACATAATCATGTGATTCAACTTTTAAATCATGGAAAATATCGTAATCTTGCAAATAATGATAATGGATATAAATCCTAACTTGAAATTCATGGGAAATCATATAAATTGCAGTAGATTTGTCATAAAAATAATGATTTAGGGAAAAGGATGAAAGATTTATCCTTGTTCAAACCCCACATACGTTAATTGATGATCTTTGATGAGAAACTCAAATCTTGGATTCCTATTGATGTTTTGGAGATTGCTTCTTAGTAATCTTTTATTGAAAATCCGTAAATTTTGACTATCCTGGAGAATTACTAAAGGAGTTCTTTCTTAGGGAGAAAGTATGATGAACTAGGGTTTTTCTTTGAGGAAAAAGATGAATCAAGCATAAAGTTCTTTGAAATTTGATAAATCTTCTATTTTTTGATGGATTGGGGGTTGGGTAATTTACCAGAATGCCCCCTTTAACTTTTAAACAGAACTATAAAATGTACAATTTTCTCGATTTAGGTGGCCACCGCAACGCACCACAATTGTGGTGGCTCAATGGAAAAAGGAAGAGTGGGAATTAGGTTCCCTCTGAGATGTGCCACCATCATGGAGTCCCTAAGTTTGCTATTTTGACCACGGGCGCGACGTGCTAGTATCGTAGAGTGACACTGGAAATTACCAAATGGAAAATTAGGCTTCTCCGTGATGCACCAAAATGATGGAGTTTCACTCAAAATTAGTAATTATGATTTTATGTTTCTCCACGATGCGCTAAGGACCCAAATCATGGTGTTTTATGACTGAAACTTAAAATAGCCATAAATTCTTACTCGATTATCATATTTAGGTGAATTTTACATTGTTGAAAAGCTAATTCAATTTCCTATTCCATGGAAAGTCCAAATATAAAGAATTTCACATGAAATAAACATCCCTCATTCTAGAAGCTACTCCTTGTCATTTTTGAGATGAGTTTGGGCTAGAAAAATTGTGGGGTATTACAAAACTAGTATTTCCCCTTTTATATTAATTGAAAAGGATTAATAGCAATGCAAGAGTAAATATAAGTTCAAATTAGCTAACTCATGTCTATTGGAGCAAAACTAACATGAAGAACATCTGTAAAGTAAAGAAAACAAATGAAGTTCACAAGTAGAATTCATTCATTAATAAATAGAGATTAGTACCAGTATAATAATACAGAAATAACACGACATATAACTATATTCAAAATACAATACAAGGAGCAAGATATAAAACTGACACAAGATTAATTTGAGGAAAAGGATAATAGGGCTTGATAGAGGGAGGTTTAGAGGAAAAGGACTTAAGTAACATATTCATTCTTACATGTTCTACAACATGGGTATCCAGTAACTGGTTGGTGAGAATTTTTACTTCATATTTTAATACTCGAACTTCACTAGTCATTTTTGCCACTTGTGCCTAGAGTTTTGAATTTTCAGCTACAAGTTTAACAGTGGTACCTCGTCCCTCATAAGACAACTTCTGAATTGGAAACTTCATATGCACTATCTTAACGTATTTAGCACCCAATATAATCCTAAAATCCTTTATTTCCTTTCCTAACCTTTCTTGATCAACTAGCAACTCAGATACTTGAGACACAAAACTAGCTTTATCTTCTATGCATTCATTCTCCACAAGAGTAGTTAGGCTGATCATTTGTTTTGTTGTTCTAGGTATTCCCTTAGTTCCATCCATACCATGATGTTTAAAAAACTTATTCAATAGATATCCATATGGCATTCCATATTTTTATTTCTTTCGGTGCACCACTTTGTGTATATGCTCTATTATTAGAGAAAGAAGACTTAGCAATTAAAACTTGCTCAAGCTTTCTATCAAAAATTGGTCAACACCAAAAATAATTGCTCTTCCATCAGATATTGGCAACATGACCTGGTTAATGAATTCAAGTATCAGCCGATACTCATTTTTCAGAAATTTCTTTCTAACAATAGTTGTGGAAGTCCCTCCTAACTTTGATGCCTCAATCTTGGATTTAGTAGCAGGCTATTGATTTATCATAGTTCTCACCCCAATTATGGGTACAACCAGGATATTCCCTAATGATTCTTCATCCAAAATTATAAGCTTACCTTGTACCTAGTCTTTCAGTATTAGCTCATCTTTTATGAATTCCATGGAGTAGTAAAATTCCCTTTCCTACTTTTCATAAACCATAGGTGTTGTTCCCTCAAATAAAAGTAGTCATCCTTGATGCCTGATATATTCTACCAATTTCACTATCCTAGGTTTATCAAAAATTTTGGGATCAAACCTTCTTCCTAATAGAACCTCTTTTGTTCTCAGGTTCCTAATCCTTCTTTCTCTAGATATGTCATTCTTTTCTTCATTATTTTTCTTTTTTAGGCTCATTACTTGAGTTATTTATGGGAACTAGTCCCTCTAAGTATTTTCTCTTCTTGACAGTTATATGTTTCTATCTCATTCCAGCAGAGCTACAAGACTTTGACATGGAGGACCAGGTCCTCTTAGTAGTAAGATCATCCATTCTTCACTTTTTGATAGCAATAACATCCCTTGAATTCAAATTCTCTCCTTTATCAACCTCTACAATTTCAGTATTTTTATTTTTCCTTTTTGTATTTCCCTTGAGTTTCTTCATAGTTCATCTTAGAGGTACTTCATTCTCAATCTCCCTATTTTCCTCACTTGAAGATAACAACATATCTTTTACCCCATTTACTTTATCAATATCATAAAATTCCTATTCTACACCATCAATTGAGCTTTCTATGTTATCACAAGCAAGAAGTAGTGGGTTCTTAGTTACCCAGTTCTCACTAGAGTAAAGATTAACTCTTTCCACAAGAATTTCTTTGCCAAAAAATGAAAAAAAATGTTTTTTGAGTCTGTTTTTGTAGAAGAATTTGGTGTTTGTTGTGTTTTAGAGAATTCAAGTTTGTCAATTTTTTAGATGACATAGAAAATTAAGGTTTTTTCATGGAGAAACATCTTGTTCTATTGATGACCTAGACCCTTGGTTCGAATTATTTGTCATGATTTCTTAACCATAACTTCTAAGGTTAAGGTTAGCTCAATAGAGTCTAACTCGACTGTGGGTTTTGGATTTCTTACAGAGTTTAAGGAGGTAATAGAGTGATGAACCAACTTAGTTTAGGGATGATTTATGATTTAGGTAGATAAAGAGGATTAGCTGAGGTGCATTTCATAAAAAGGGTTTGATTTAGCACTTATAACAATGACCAATGTGTTTAAAAGGTGTTTTTTTAAAGTAACATATCTGAATCTAATAAGAGTGTCTCTTCGTCTTAAAAATGATTTGACAGATTAGAGTAGAGAAAGACACATTCTTTTTAGATAGAATTTTGTGATTACTTAGGCAGCTTCTAGGTACTAACCTAAGAGATGGGATTAGGTCCCTCTCTTTTTAATTGAATTGCCTGCTATTTTTAGCTTCATTTGTTTCCTTTTCAAGTTATTCCCATGGGTGTATACCTGTAAAGATATGCAACAAAGTTAGATTATCCTACGCCTACTTTATCATGGATAACTACCTCCTAAAAGTAGACAATTCTTAGAGTTACACTTGTTAGAAATTTTTTTTCTAAGAAGAGTCTTCTAAGGACCTGGTCCCTTGAATTCAACTTTTTTAAAATATGACACCTCCCACTTGGAGTTCTTTACAAGAGAGAAACCACAATCAGATCTTCTAAGCTTTATCTCCAAACACCCACTCTTAATAAATATTCTTGACTATAATTCCCTTTATCCAACCTAGACCCATGATCAATTTTTTGATATGGGAACCCACTTGAGTTCGAGCTCCTAGCAAGAAGACAATAGAGTAATCAAATCATTTTTTGTCCATCTAGGTAGAGACCTTTTCTTCATAATTTTAAAGGACATGAAATTGTTTGGATCTTTATGGATGTATCATAATTGAACATTCATTCTCTATTCTATCTTTGACAATATTATTACACCTTGTATTTCTCACAAACATTACACATAGTTTCTCACATGATCTCCTATTTGATCAAACACTACATATTAGTCCATACAACATAATAGAATCTATCGAGATACACTTGAACAACACATAGCTAAATCTTGTAACAATAGTTTTTCTCATCTAAACTCTAAGTGACCAAATTGATTCAAAACTTATTTCAAACACACCTTAAAAACTATAAAAAAAAAGTATTTTGAATCATAGATGATTAATTATACCATTATCAACTCATTACAGACACAAAAAGTTGTCAAAATAAGGCTATTTATGTATAGATAATGAGACCTAGGTGCATCAATGCACCTAAGATCATTGATGTATTTTGCTCCAATATTGTTTTTTATAATCAATATTTTATAGTTTTAATAGTAATTTATTGAAATATATTATCTCTTGATTTTTCTTTTGCTAGGTTTGTTTAGCTTTTGAACATATTTAATAAGTTCCTCATGCATTATACCTGTACGTAGCTTAGATCAGGAACACTCGAGGTTTTAAGCACTATGAAAAATCAAGGAGGTAGTATCAAGGCATTACGAACTTTGAATTAGAACATAGAGTTCAAGTGTCCAAGGGTGTCTGTGAAGTCGCATCTAGTAGAGTTTCAAAAAATGGTACAGAGATGTCTGTACTTTCTTGTAGAGGCTACAGGCCATTTAGGAAAGTTTTTTGTTCTTTTATATTTGAAATCATGTAGTTAAGTGGTCACTCACACGGATTTTTGTATTACTCCAAAATCCTCTAACTTTGACTAATCGTTAAGTTAATGTATATAGTAAATTTTAATTCTCCTCGATATGACACTCTCGAATTGATTGTCAGAAACTTCAAAATTCACACGAAGGGATTGAGAGTATGCCTTTAGGTTATTTTAAGTGATTTAATTTAAAATATTATATCCTCATACATATGAATCACGTGGTTGAGACAGAATATGATATGTATGTACATTTCTCTTTAATCTTTCATTACAAATAGAATGGACAAGAGGGATAGAGTATGTACCTAGATTATGAAATAAAATTTTCTCATGATGAATAGTATAACATAGGGTGTTATGATCCATAATTAGTAGAACAACCTCAGAGTTGGGAGTATGGATTTAAAAGCGTAGTGACAAGAAAGGTAGGGATAGTGATTGGTTAATAGTATATTGATGGATCTATGTACTCTATTTAGATAGGATTAAGGTGATATTCATTGGGTATTAACTATGGGGTAGTAAGTGTGGTGTAGATTTCATGGTGAGAGGTAGAGAAGGGGTTATTAGTTAAAGTGACTTGGGGTGTGCTTGAAGTAGGAAAGGAGTTCTTGATCCCAATTCATTATGTTAAGGTTATTAATATGAGCTTCCCTTTATAATCGTGAAAAGGAAACTGGTTGATGGTTATAGAGTTATAATTATAATTCAGGCATATGCAAATATAAATAGTAGTGATGTGTAAAACGAGGATATTCTTGTGGACTATAATAAGATAGACCATAAGATTACGATCAATTATTGATATCATGCGGTTCTAGTTGACTTTTATTTCTTGATGTTTTATTTTATAGATTCTAAGCAAGAATAATTTGTTAAGTTATGTTGTTAATCATGTCTAGTACTAGACACTAAGTTTAAAAATGTAGATCATCAACATGGAAATAATGATTGTTGTGATAATGTGATAGTTATATGAAAGTGAGCTAGAAGGCTCGAAATAATGTAGGCAAGAATTTAAGTTCATTCATTAATAATTAAGTATGATGTTGTAGGTATGATAAATAGGTTTACTCAAGGTAATATATGGCTTCATAATTTTCTAAGATTATTAAAGTGGCATGTGTGCTTATTTAGTACCATTGAGTTCTACGTGTTAAGAAGGCTAGCAATGTAGTTTATGGTGTTCTTAATAGCTAAATTAAGAAGTTATAGATAAATGATATTGTGTCTTTTGGTATAATTTTAATTCTTATGGTTTTGGAAAAAATTTGAACTTAGAGGTGTGATATAAGTAACCTAAGAATAAAAAGGTATTTTATGAGTTTAGTAAGGCAGGTATGTTTGCCTAGAAGAGTGTTAGTATATAATAATAATTATATAAGCTAGAGAAAGCTAAGGGCGATATATAAAAAAAGAGCGTCAAAAGATGAAGTTAGTATTTTCCTAATATAGTTTATTTGCATGAGATGAGCATTCACATGTAAACTATACGATAAAGGGAATGTGGCTTATTCTTGAGGATATGGAATAGGACTATGGGCTTAGATTTTGTCTTTAATATAAGGGGGATATAATAGGGTGAAGGACAAAATAATGTTTTATGAAATAGATTTTGATGAATGTCAGTAAGAGTTATGATAGAGAGTGATTGATTCATACTCTAGCGTGTTCCTTCGATTTTGTCATTATGGAACCTCATATATGTCTTGTCTGATAGAGTCACATCCTGGACTAATTCTTATATACCTTATAATAATTCATGTTCATTGTCATCCCCTAGTTAAAGAATTAATAGCTTCACTCTGTCATCCTTGCCATATTCCATAGATCTATGAATTCTTGTCCTATGTTAACTTATGATATATATTAACTTGTTTTTTATAATATGATCAGCTACGTGACTCATAATACACCCTTAATGAATAGTGAAATTTATATTATGTTATGTATGTCCTCTGTATAGATATCTTAAACAAATCCAGACCCATTATACACTATTCTTCAGGCCAATCAAGTGTCAATGTTATTTATAGTATTCTTTCATGTTCTGGGTCCTCATGTACTAGCCCATCAATAACCTCTCCTTATGTTAAGATAGTGGTGATGAAAATAGATGAATGATGATTTATATTGTAGAGAGTAGATGTTTAGTATTATGGAAATTTTTTGTATGCTTGTTTTACCAAAGATTATAAATATGGAGGAAAAGCGAGGCAATGTTTTGGTATATGCATTAGTTAGTTAAGAATTTTTGGTGTGACTTTTTGCAGATAATTCATGAAATTGATATTGATAAAGGTATTAGAGAATATGAAAAAATAAATTCCTAGATGGGTTAGTTTCCAATAATTTTAATTGTCATTAGAATGATAGGCTTTAATGTTATGTTGGTTGGTAAGTGGATGAATACATTGCGCACAAGTGAATTCCTTATTAGAGATCAAAGTTAGTGTTGAAGTGGTAAGGATTATTATCCTTGAAATGAGGGCTTTGGAAAGGAATGGGATATTGAATCCTTTAGTTTAGACTAGTATTATTGTATCATGTGCAGTACATTGTGACTCCAAATTAGGCTTAAACCTAGGGAGAATGTGTATTTCAACTCAGACTTTGGTTAAGGTTGTCATATGTACCTATGTAAGGATTATAAGTTGCATCACATGAATTATGGCATGTAATATGAAAATTATAGTTGAGAAATATGTGACGAGAAATGTTGTTAAGATTGAAAGTTAACTGTTGCATCACTTATGGCATAGTAATCCTATTCTTCCTTCTGTTCGGCATTTCTATATTCCATGATATATGATTTTAGCCAGAGGATGCATCATGTTTAAGTCTATACCATCTCTACCATATGAACCTATCTCATATGGATTTGAGTAGTTAGACTATGTTTCAATTCCTTATTCGAATTCCATTTGCAGATCATGCCCAAAAATTCTTTCCCTCGATCGTTATTAGAAATTATTATAAAGAGTCTGAAAAAACTCATATTCCCTTCTAAGTAAAATATGGAGATTTTATCCCATAAGTTATCACTTCATAGTTCTATATGTTATGATAGTGTCATGATTGTTTCAATTGAGTTCTAAATTCTTAGCATGAAACTGCTCTTTAAGTCAATCAAGTCATCTCAGAAATCAATTTCATGTTAGGTATTTTATCTTTTTAGCCAAGTTGTATCCTTTATTTTCATAAATTATGACCAAGTACCATTATTTGTTCACTCCTAATAATGTTCCAACAAGATTAATAGATTTCTCTCCTAACATTGTGCTCGTTAGATTTTATGTCTAAATTATTTCATACGATTCCTATGTATGTGTTCCTATTCATATGTACCTGCTGAGTCAGTAATCGATCAAAAGATCATTATAGTTATGAAACATGATCAATTTTAGAGATTTGGGTTCATATTAGTCACAACATTATTTTCATCATAATATCAATATTAATTCAATGTCGAGTTACCCAAAGGGTGAGATACTATAACTCTCCCAAAATGAATGGATGTTCTTAGAAGGTTACTATGTGTTTTAGGGTTATGAGAAATCCCTAATACATAGTTGAATTGAAAACTACTCATTCGACTAAGTTTTAGTGTGAGATTCAATTTTTTTCAACTTCAAACGATCATACCACCTTGAATATGAAGTGTTTTGCAGCATAAGACCAATCAAATAAAGATCTTTGAGTCTTCTTTCCAAAGCCTCTGAGTTAACCTTAAGACATTACAGTAGAAAGTTTTGTACATTTACTTGAGGGTTTTGTTATCCAATGATTGATGACCTGAATTAATGATTCATCAACCTTAACCAGTAAATTTCAAAAATTGCTAATGATTAATGACCTGAGTTGATGAGTCGTCAACCAAGTTGTCAGAGGTGAAATTTCTACAATTTTTTAATTTTTCTTAGGGGTATTTTTGTCCTATCCTTACCTTTAAACCCTTCTCTATGACTTAAATCACTTTGTAAACATTATTTCCTCAGCATATGTAATGTTTTGTCACTCTTTATCCTCTCCACTCTCCAAATAAACCAAATTAGGGTTTCTTCTTAAAGTTTAACTTCCAAGGATCAAAACTTATGTATTCGCTAAAGAAATTGAGATGTTCAAGTACGTAAGGTTTGAACAAGGGTTTCCTTAAATCCTTTTGCAAAAGAACATAGTTTTCAAAGGATTTTACAGATTTGATTAATGCGTTTCATACCCATTTTACATAATTTTTAAACGATGATGCTCTCTTAAGAATTAAATTGTATTTATTCTGAAAAATCATTGGTTAGTCATGTTTTTACTTGTACGGCAAATCTCATGAAGAGAATTTTAGTTTTCCTGGCATGAAATTCCAAACTTGATAAAGGTATATGATTTTAGCATGATTAACTCAATTCACAAGAAATTCAAACTTATGATTCGAGATTCAAAATGAAATTAACATACGTAATTATTACTATGAAATAGAAATAGAAGGATACTATGGTTTTTCAAAATTTTCAGCTCATATGCTTATTTTATGGTGAATTTTTTATGTATTTACTAGCAATAGCATGATATGGAAGTTATACCTAGCACCGATGAATTAGGGTTTAGCATACCCTAGTTCTATAACCTACATTCCACCATGGCTATTCAATAGTTAGCTTGTCCAAATGGACACGTACAATCATTATTTAGCTTGTCCAAACCGACTTATACAGGTGATCACCTCAATAAGCCTTTATACCTGGCAAGATATATTGGGACCTTTTAATGGGTGCTTTTACATTGGAGTCCATGTTGCTTGCATGGTTTATGTTGGTTAAGAGAATCTAGCATACAAAGAATTATTTTAATAACTAAGTATAATGACTCTCTTACTTCACAAGATTTTGATTTAGTATTTATGCTTTATAATATTTTAGATCCAAGTTTTATTTATGAATATGGTGAGTCGGTATACACTTAGTACGCATGTTTTAAGATTATGCAATATTTTAGTTTTTACTTATTTAATTCACCCCCAAATAATCAGTACATTCAAGAAGTACTGGCCACATATGTGTCGGTGGCAACATTGTTTCATAATGTATGTATCAGTTTTAGCTCACGAAATTATGATCAAGCAATTCGCATCTTCCAACCAATAGGTGATGAGTTCTCTTTATTCAAGGACTCAAGTCAATTTGTAGATTTAGTATATTATTGTTTGCATTTATATTGATTAAAGATAGTTATGGGTCATCTCCCAGCTATCGATGGTATGTACTAGTAGAGGCTTCATAGACAGTCAACTAGAATTGATGTATTCAGTTCTAGTTTTATTATGTATAATCAGTGTTTTATACTATTAACAGTAATGTATTGAAATATAATATCTCATGATTTTTCTTTCGCTCAGTAATTTTAGATCTTGTATATGTTTAAGTAGTTACACGTTTACTATGCTAATACCATAGGTTAACTTGGGATCACTCATGGCTCTAAGCATCGTGTGACGTACAGGGGTAGTCTCAGGGTGTAACATAGAATGTTTTAAGGGCATTGTAGATGTAAGAGAACCATGCATGATTGTCTTGTATGACCCAATCTCCCTCTACAGTCATTCTCTCTCCTCAAAACACCTAAAATAAATCCCCACACTATTATGATGATATTTCAAAGGCCAAACTTCATGAGGGTGATTAAGTGGAACACCCATCTGAAACCCAATATGGGAAGATGTTTAGCACTTGCGGGACAACTCTCTCCTCCTAACAACAACCTATTTTGTTTATGAGGTAGTTTATGATTTTTATTATAGTAATTAGACTTGGTCTAGATTCCTATAATATTTCTAGTAATGTTAGGGGTTTTCATTGACTATGACTTCGGGCACGATGCTTGGATTCACTGCTTAGTGAAGTTTGTATGAAGCCCCCCCCCCCCCCCCACAATTAACAAAAAATAATTAGGGAAGATGACACTCCATCTCCAACCACTCCTATGATCAAAACCCAACATAATCTACATTAATTTTACACAAAAAATATTTTAGGAGCATTGTAGTTGTAAGAGAACCATACATGCTCATTATTTCAGTCAAGAACTCCATCAAATTCAAACTTTAAAAGCTACATTAAATACCAATCAATTTTTATTATTTTAATAAAGTTTCTGGAATTTAATAAAAACAAATATGTAAAGTAAGTAATAGAGGTGAATAAATTACCCAATGTTTATCATTGTTGGAGATTTCAAAGACATAATTGAGAAAAATTAAGAGAAGTAGTGAAAATGGGGGATATGTTTGAACTATCAAAAACTGTTGTTGCGGTAAAGTTTCTATTGTACACATAACCACTATAGCAGTAACCTTCTCGAGTATCAGCTTTCATCTTGTCTTTTCATGCAATGTGATGTTGCCCGACATTCGGAAATTTTTAAAATAATTGGCACATAAATATTTGTACAATTCCTTTCATGGTCCTAGTATGATAGGTAAATAAAAAAGTAACCAGTGTGAAAGACCATTAAAATCATGGAATTGACAACAGGTTAATCCCCTTATAATTACAACAAAGGTGGGCTAACCCAAAAAGCAAAAAATTAAGATCAATTTTCTGTCAATCTATAGAAGGATGAATTTCCTTATATAGTTGTTCCAGATACTTCTTAATCTTTACTTGTGGTTGTTTGAGGATGAATAGTGAGTTAATAGGGTATCTAATGTAACAACACAAAATGTCATTACGAGTTTGAAAATATCTCAAAAAAAATTATGATGACTAAAATACTCAAAATGGATCCAAGGGAAATTATTTTTTAGAGAAAAACAAGGACCTAAAAAAGAATTGGGCTGGTCAGCAACATACAACTGTAATGGTAGGTTTACCATTGTAGTGGAACTCGATAGTAATTAGCCTGAGATATTTTTAAAACACTCTTTTGTTTTAACCCTCTCCACTGATTATTTCCTCTCAAAAATATCAATCTTACTTCCATAGTGATGAGATTCAAAAGGTCAAACCTTATGAGGGAGATTTTGAGGTACACCAGTTAGAAATATAACATGAGATAGTACATAAGGGACCACACTATTCTTCCAATAGGGATATGATTTATATATTAGGTAGGTTATGGTTCTTATTGTAAGAATTAGACTTGCGGATGATGTAATATTTAAAATAATGTCAGGGTTTTTCATGCACTAGGCTTTCGGGTATAGTGTTCGGATGGACAAAAATAATAAAAACCTAGTTAGGCTTTATGTCATGGCCCAAAAACCAAGGGTCATGATGACACTTATCATGGAAAGACTTGAAAAGTAAGCCTTTCACCCAATCTGATATGAAATGATAGTTCAACAACAAAACCCAAGGAAAGGTTCCTAAATCAGAGTCAAACCACACACATAAATAGCAAAAGTGACAATGCGTAGTCAAAGATACCAATGTAATATCCCAATACTTGGTGTCATAGTGTATGAACTACTAAGTATATATTAAATGTCAAAAGATAATATAATAGACCAAAAAGGTTCAAAATATGACTTAGAACACTTAATATGACATGAAAATAGATAAAAGAGGTAGTAGGCCAACTCCCAAAGCATAGGGCATCCGCTACCTCAAAAATTCAAAAAGCCACCTGAATTAGTTATTCGTGTGGCACACTCGTACATGGATCTGCACCGAATGGAAATAGTAGGGATGTGTACGGTATTAGTCATTTGTAACCCCCTAAATTTTTGGGCTAGAATTCAAACTGTTATTTGTACGTGTATAAACTTGAATCCAATTATTTCTATATAAATATAAGTTTCATGATCATCATCCTAGTGTTAGAAAGTGCCTTTGGGGGGAACAATGTTCATAGAAAGTACTTAGAGTAAAGTGAGTTAAGAACTTTAATTATCAACCAAATTTTGAAATTTGATTCTCCAAGGGTCGACTTTGAGCGCTTATAACTTCGGGAATATGCATATTTTTTAGGCTAATAACCTATGATATTATAGATAAATGTGTCCTATTTTCCACACATCAGATTTTGCCTTAATACAATACTCAAGTGAAATGTTATGAGAATTTTCATGAAAAGGTAGTAAGGGTCTGCGATGGTAGTGCAACACAGATCTTATCATGTAGATTACCCTCCACGATGTTTCAATGGATTAATTCAGTAATTTTTGGTCTTATTGACATGGGATGAGGGGTACTGAAGACCTTTCACATACAAAATTACACCTAACCACTATATTAACTTATTTCAATTAGTTTTCACAACATAACAATGATTGTTTTACTATAAAAAATCCTCTCTCAAATTCCCCTTTTCAAGTCTAGGCTAGGGTTTGAGGAGGTGGTCATCTAGAGTCCCAAGGGTATTGTCTTATTAAATTTTCTTGGAAATTAAGGCATGTAACTCTTTTCGTTGAATTCATATTTTTGTAATGTCATTGAATGATTATAAATACATGGTTTTAATGTGGGTTTTGACATTTTTGAGGGCTTTTGACTTGGTTGGATGCTTAATTGATTTTTCCATGGTTATGTATTAAACATTCATGTTTTACTTGTGATTTTGATAGTTTTGGGATGCATGGGAATTGTATTAAATGAAGTGGTCATGTTAACCCCCAATTTTATAATTTTAGCTTAATTTAAAGCTTTAGAAATTATGTACCCTCAAACTATTTATGAAATTATCAGTGAATATAAGTTTTTCACTTGGTTTGACTTACCCACCTATGTAATTGTTTGGCTTAAAAGGGTTAATCACTGACACAAATTTTAAAGGAATTGTTGGTTATGTTTTGATTTATTGAACAAAGAGGGTCGAGGCATTCCCCTATACTTTCTTAAATGATCAAAGGAGGTTGAGGCATTCCCCATACTTAATTTAATAAACAAAAAAAGAGATGAGGCATTCCCCCAAATTAAAAATGATTGTTATGGCATAGAGGTAAGCTTGCAAATATAAGGCTGTAAAGATACCCAAATATTCCTTAACTATTGGTTCAATGGTTTGTAAAATGGGTTATGTGAAACTTGTTTTAAACTAGGTTTAATAGGGCTATGTAGCAAAGCCGTGAAGGTCTTGGTGTTGGATGACTTGTACTGGAAACTTGTGTTTTCGAACATAAGGTTCAGTATTGATGAATTGTATGCATAGTTCATATTATATATAAATATATTATATCTTGGATTGATGTGGGGGTGAGGCATTCCCTGGTCTTAATTGATCCATCTGGTTCATCGAACTAACACGCATCAGAGCCCTTTTAGTAGGGGAAGCTGAAACTATATAGACCATGGGTTGGTGTTTATGACGGTTGAGACACATACTCCAGGTTAGAGTTTTGAAGTGCATTCTAATCCTTGATCCCTTTCCCAGCATGTGATATATATATATATGTATTTTCATTTGATAGTATGCATGGGATTTAACAAATTTTGAGTTGTCATCTATGGCATTATTGGTTTCCTTATTTCTAAGTTAGATGCTAGCACTCCAACCTATTACCGTCTTCAGATAGTGTATCCCCATGCAATGCAAGTACTGGCCATACTACAACTACTCCAGCATAGTGACTAGGTGAATGTTAGACAGCTCGTTAGTCAGACTAAGGTGGTGATCTTCCATACTTTGGAAGACCCTATTTTATAATTTGGTTTGCTTATGTCTTATACTCTTCTTAAATCTAGTTTGGTTATTATTGAGGGCATGTCTCAACACTTTTTTTGTACTTAATTTTTGATAGCCCATTTATAGATGGTGTATCCCCACGCAATGCTGGAAATTGGCATACTACTACTCCTCCTACACAGTGACTAGGTGATTATGGGATAGCTCGTTAGTCAAACTATAGTGGTGAGTTTCCATACTTTGGAAGACCCTATTTCATGATTTGGTTTCCTTATGTTATATATTTTTCTTTAATCTAGTTTGGCTATTATCGGGGGCATGTCCTATCAACTCCTTAATCAGACTCTTTAGATAGTAGAGGCTTTCACACTAGATGCAGACTAGATATAGGCTATCATGTTTTAGACTTCAATTTTATTTTGGGCATTCTATTACCCCACACAGATGTTACGTTATTCAGTTATGTTCAGTATTGAACTTTCTAGCCTTATAGTGCATGTTTCCGTATTATTAAGTTTTCTTATGCAGTATATAGGTACATCTATAAGTCATGGGTTAGATTGTGGTCCTTCAGGGTCATGAGCACCGTGTTGCATTCCAGTTCAGCAAATCAAGTCATTACAAACTTGATATCAGAGCCTAAAGTTCAATAGAGTTCTAGGAAGTTTGAAAGTCGCATCTACTTGTACATGGTTGTTTTGCGCGCCACATTTATGTGCAGTAGGCTATGTGATGTTTTAAAAATAGTTTCCCCTCTTTTAGTATTCATGTCGTGCCTATGAGCATAATCACAAGTCAGTCCCTCAGTCTACTCCATTTCTCTCTTTTTTCTATAAAACATGCCTCCTAAAAAAAGAAATGGAAATCAGTCAGCCCCTCAGCCTAAAGAACCTTTGGACGATCATGTTTCTTATGCAGAGTTTAGGACCGTATTTACCACTCCTGCTCAATCTGTCACTACTCATAATGAAAGGCCAACAGTTATTCCGGCCAACTCAGTCGCAGCTAGAATTTGGGACTTCACTGGAATGAATCCTCCAACCTTCCTTGGGTATAAGTTAGATGGAGACCCTCATTAATTTTTTGATCAAGTTTAGACAGTGACAGAAGCCATGTGGGTGACTACTGTTGAGAGTGCTGAGCTAGCTGCATACCAGTTGCAGGATGTGGCTCATGCTTAGTTCAAACAGTGGAAGTTCGAAAGATCAGATAATGTAGGTCCTATAGAGTGGGAGGAGTTTTTCAAAACATTCTTAGATAGATTCTTTGAGGGAAACAATGTTCATAGTAAGCACTTACAGTAAATTTGAGTTAAGAACATTAATTATCAACCAAATTTTGAAATTTGATTCTCTAAGGGTCGACTTTGAGTGCTTATAACTTCGGGAAAATGCATATTTTTTAGGCTAATAACCCATGATATTATACATAAATGTGTCCTCTTTTCCACATATCAGATTTTGCCTTAATCCAACACTCAAGTGAAATGTTATGAGAATTTTCATGAGAAAGCAGTAAGGGTTTGCGATGGTAGCTCAGCGCAGATCTTATCATGTAGATTACCATACACGATATTTCAATGCATTAAATTCAGTAATTTTTGGTCTTATTGACATGGTATGAGGGGTACTGAAGACCTTTCACATACAAAATTACCCCTAACCACTATACTAACTTATTTCAATTAGTTTTCACAACATAACAATGATAGTTTGACTCTAAAAAATCCTCTCTCAAATTCCCCTTTTCAAGTCTAGGCTAAGGCTCAAAGAGGTGGTCATATAGAGTCCCAAGGGTGTTGTCTTATTCAATTTTCTTGGAAATTAAGCCATGTAACTCTTTTCGTTGAATTCATATTTTTGTAATGTCATTGATTGATTATAAATACATGGTTTTAATGTGGGTTTTGACATTTTTGAGGGCTTTTGACTTAGTTGGTTGCTTAATTGATTTTTCCATGGTTATGTATTAAACATTCATGTTTTACTTGTGATTTTGATAGTTTTGGGACGCATGGGAATTGTATTAAATGAAGTGGTCATGTTATTCCCCAATTTTATAATTTTAGCTTAATTTAAAGATTTAGAAATTATATACCCTCAAACTATTTATGAAATTATCAGTAAATATAAGTTTTTTACTTGGTTTGACTTACCCACCTATGTAATTGTTTGGCTTAAAAAGGTTAATCACTGACACAAATTTTAAAGGAATTGTTGGCTATGTTATGATTTATTGAACAAAGAGGGTCGAGGCATTCCCCTATACTTTCTTAAATGATCAAAGGAGGTTGAGGCATTCCCCATACTTAATTTAATAAACAAAAAAAGCGATGAGGCATTCCCCCAAATTAAACATGATTGTTATGGCATAGAGGTAAGCTTGCAAATATAAGGCTGTAAAGATACCCAAATGTTCCTTAACGATTGGTTCAATGGTTTTTAAAATGGGTTATGTGAAACTTGTTTTAAACAAGGCTTAATAGGAGTTATGTAGCATAGCCGTGAAGGTCTTGGTGTTGGATGATTTGTACTGGAAACTTGTGTTTGCGGACATTAGGTTCAGTCTTGATGAATTATATGCATGGTTCACATTATATATATATATATATATATATTGTATCTTTGATTGATGTGGGGGTGAGGCATTCCCTGGTCTTAATTGATCCATCTGGTTCATCGAACTAACACGCATCGGAGCCCGTTTAGCAGGGGAAGCTGAAACTATATAGACCATGGGTTGGTGTTTAGGATGGTTGAGATACATATTCCAGGTTATAGTTTTGAAGTGCATTCTAATCCTTGATCCCTTTCCCAGCATGTGATATATATATATATAGTATTTGCATTTGATAGTATGCATGGGATTTAACAAATTTTGAGTTGTCATCCATGGCATTATTGGTTCCCTTATTTCTAAGTTAGATGCTAGCACTCCAACCTATTACCGTCTTCAGATAGTGTATCCCCATGCAATGCAAGTACTGGCCATACTACTACTACTCCAGCATAGTGACTAGGTGATTGTGGGACAGCTCGTTAGTCAGACTGGAGTGGTAATCTTCCATACTTTGGAAGACCCTATTTTATGATTTGGTTTGCTTATGTCTTATACTCTTCTTAAATGTAGTTTGGCTATTATCGAGGGCATGTCTGAACACTTTTTTGTACTTAATTTTTGATAGCCCATTTATAGATGGTGTATCCCCACGCAATGCTGGAAATTGGCATACTACTACTCCTCTTACACAGTGACTAGGTGATCATGCGATAGCTCGTTAGTCAAACTGGAGTGGTGAGTTTCCATACTTTGGAAGACCCTATTTCATGATTTGGTTTCCTTATGTTATATATTTTTCTTTAATCTAGTTTGGTTATTATCGGGGGCATGTCCCATCAAATCCTTAATCAGATTCTTTAGATAGTAGAGGCTTTCACACTAGATGCAGACTAGATATAGACTATCATGTTTTAGACTTCAATTTTATTTTGGGTATTCTATTACCCGACACAGATGTTTCGTTATTTAGTTATGTTCAGTATTGAACCCTCTAGCCTTATAGTGCATGTTTCTGCATTATTAAGTTTTCTTATTCAGTATATAGGTACATATATCAGTCATGGGTTAGATTTTGGCCCATCAGGGTCATGAGCACCGTGTTGCATTCCAGTTCAGCAAATCAAGTCGTTACAAACTTGATATCAGAGCCTAAAGTTTAATAGAGTCCTAGGAAGTCTGAAAGACACATCTATTTGTACATGGGTGTGTTGCGCGCCACATTTATGTGCAGGAGGTTAAGAGATGTTTTAAAAATAGTTTCCTCTCTTAGTACTCATGTCGTGCCTATGAGCATAATCACAAGTCAGTCCCTCTGTCTACTCTATTTCTCTCTTTCTTCTATAGAACATGCCTCCTAAAAAAAAGAAATGGAAATCAATCAGCCCCTCAGCCAGAAGAACCTTTGGGCGATCATGTTTCTTATGCAGTGTTTAGGACCATATTTACCACTCCTGCTTAATCAGTCACTACTCATAATGAAAGGCCAATAGTCATTCCGGCCAACTCAGTCGCAGCTAGAATTTTGGACTTCACTGGAATGAATCCTCCAACCTTCCTTGGGTATAAGGTATATGGAGACCCTCATTAATTTTTCGATCAAGTTTAGAAAGTGACAGAAGCCATGTGAGTGACTACTGTTGAGAGTGCTGAGCTAGCTACATACCAGTTGCAGGATGTGGCTCATGCTTGGTTCAAACAGTGGAAGTTCAAAAGATCAGATAATGCAGGTCCTATAGAGTGGGAGGAGTGTTTCACTACATTCTTAGATAGATTCTTTGAGGGGAACAATGTTCATAGTAAGCACTTAGAGTAAAGTTGAGTTAAGAGCTTTAATTATCAACCAAATTTTGAAATGTGATTCTATAAGGGTCGACTTTGAGTGCTTATAACTTCGGGAATATGCATATTTTTTAGGCTAACAACCCATGATATTATACATAAATTTGTCCACTTTTCCATATATCAGATTGTGCCTTAATCCAAAACATAAATGAAATGTTATGAGAATTTTCATGAGAAAGCAGTAAGGGTCTGCGTTGGTAGCGCAGCGCAGATCTTATCATATAGATTACCCTCCACGATGTTTCAATGCATTAAATTCAGTAATTTTTGGTCTTATTGACATGGGGTGAGGGGTACTGAAGACCTTTCACATACAAAAATACCCCTAACCACTATATTAACTTATTTCAATTAGTTTTCACAACATAACAATGATTGTTTTACTCTAAAAAATCCTCTCTCAAATTCCACTTTTCAAGTCTAGGCTAAGGTTCAAAGAGGTGGTCATCTAGAGTCCCAAGGGTGTTATCTTATTCAATTTTCTTGGTAATTAAGCCATGTAACTCTTTTCGTTGAATTCATATTTTTGTAATGTCATTGATTGATTATAAATACATGGTTTTAATGTGGGTTTTGACATTTTTGAGGGCTTTAGACTTGGTTGGTTGCTTAATTGATTTTTCCATGGTTATGTATTAAAAATTCATGTTTTACTTGTGATTTTGATAGTTTTGGGATGCATGGGAATTGTATTAAATGAAATGGTCAAGCTAATCCCCAATTTTATAATTTTAGCTTGATTTAAAGCTTTAGAAATTATGTACCCTCAAACTTTTTATGAAATTATCAGTGAATATAAGTTTTTTACTGAGTTTGACTTACCCACCTATGTAATTGTTTGGCTTAAATAGGTTAATCACTGACACAGATTTCAAAGGAATTGTTGGCTATGATATGATTTATTGAACAAAGAGGGTCGAGGCATTCCCCTATACTTTCTTAAATGAACAAAGGAGGTTAAGGCATTCCCCATACTCAATTTAATAAACAAAAAGAGGGATAAGGCATTCCCCCCAAATTAAACAAGATTGTTATGGCATAGAGGTAAGCTTGCAAATATAAGGGTGTAAAGATATCCAAATGTTCCTTAACGATTGGTTCAGTGGTTTTTAAAATGGGTTATGTGAAACTTTCTTTAAACTAGGTTTAATAGGGGTGATGTAGCAAAGCCGTGAAAGTCTGGGTGTTGGATGACTTGTACTAGAAACTTGTGTTTGTGGACATAAGGTTCAGTATTGATGAATTATATGCATGGTTCACATTATATATATATATATATTATCTTGGATTGATGTGGGGGTGAGGAATTCCCTGGACTTAATTGATCCATCTAGTTCATGGAACTAATACGCATCAGAGCCCTTTTAGCAGGGGAAGCTGAAACTATATAGACCATAGGTTGGTGTTTATGATGGTTGAGATACATATTCCAGGTTATAGCTTTGAAGTGCATTCTAATCCTTGTTCCCTTTCCCAGCATGTGACATATATATATATATATATATATATATATATATATATATATATATATTGATTTGCATTTGATAGTATGCATGGGATTTAAAAAAATTTTGAGTTGTCATCCATGGCATTATTGGTTCCCTTGTTTCTGTGTTAGATGATAGCACTCCAACCTCTAACCGTCTTCAGATAGTGTATCCCCACGCAATGCAATAACTGGCCATACTACTACTACTCTAGCATAGTGACTAGGAGATTGTGGGACAGCTCGTTAGTCAGACTGGAGTGGTGATCTTCCATACTTTGGAAGACCCTATTTTATAATTTGGTTTCCTTATGTCTTATACTCTTCATAAATCTAGTTTGGCTATTATCGGGGGCATATCTCAACACTTTCTTGTACTTAATTTTTGATAGCCCATTTATAGATGGTGTATCCCCACGCAATGCTGGAAATCGGAATACTACTACTCCTCCTACATAGTGACTAGGTGATCATGGGATAGCTCGTTAGTCAAACTGGAGTGGTGAGTTTCCATACTTTGGAAGACCCTATTTTATGATTTGGTTTCCTTATGATATATATTTTTCTTTAATCTAGTTTGGCTATTATCGGGGGCATGTCCCATCAACTCCTTAATCAGATTCTTTAGATAGTAGAGGCTTTCACACTAGATGTAGACTAGATATAGACTATCATGTTTTAGACTTCAATTTTATTTTGGGTATTCTATTACCCCACACAGAAGTTACGTTATTCAGTTATGTTCAGTATTGAACCTTCTAGCCTTATAGTGCATGTTTCCGCATTATTAAGTTTTCTTATGCAATATACAGGTACATATATCAGTAATGGGTTAAATTGTGGTCCCTTAGGGTCATGAGCACTGTGTTGCATTCCAGTTTAGCAAATTGAGTCATTACAAACTTTGTATTAGAGCCTAAAGTTCAACAGAGTCCTAGGAAGTCTGAAAGTCGCATCTACTTGTACATGGGTGTGTTGCGTGCCACATTTATGTGCAGGAGGCTATGAGATGTTTTAAAAATTGTTTCCCCTCTTTTAGTATTCATGTCGTGCCTATGAGCATAATCACAAGTCAGTCCCTTAGTCTACTTCATTTCACCTTTTCTTCTATAGAATATGCTTCCTAAAAAAAGAAATGGAAATCAGTCAGCCCCTCAGCCTGAAGAACCTTTGGGCGATCATGTTTCTCATGCAGAGTTTAGGAACGTATTTACCACTCCTGCTCAATTAGTCCCTACTCATAATGAAAGGCCAACAGTCATTCCGGCTATCTCAGTCGCAGCTAGAATATGGGACTTCTCTAGAATGAATCCTCCAAATTTCCTTGGGTATAAGGTAGATGGAGACCCTCATTAATTTTTAGATAAAGTTTAGAAAGTGACAGAAGCCATGTGGGTGACTACTATTGAGAGGGCTAAGCTAGCTGCATACCAGTTGCAGGATGTGGCTCATGCTTGGTTCAAACAGTGGAATTTGGAAAGATCAAATGATGCAGGTCCTATAGAGCAGGAGGAGTTTTTCACTACATTCTTAGATATATTGTTTGAGAGGAACAATGTTCATAGTAAGGACTTAGAGTAAAGTTGAGTTAAGAACTTTAATTATCAACCAAATTTTCTAAATTTGATTCTCTAAGGGTCGACTTTGAGTGCTTATAACTTCGGGAATATGCATATTTTTTAGGCTAATAACCCATGATATTATAGAAAAATGTGTCTTCTTTTCCACATATAAGATTTTGCCTTAATCCAATACTCAAGTGAAATGTTATGAGAATTTTTATGAGAAGGCAGTAAGGGTCTGCGATGGTAGCACAGCGCAGATCTTATCATGTAGATTACCCTCCACAATGTTTCAATGCATTAAATTCAGTAATTTTTGGTCTTATTGACATGGGATGAGGGGTACTGGAGACCTTTCACATACAAAATTACCCCTAACCACTATACTAACTTATTTTAATTAGTTTTCACAACATAATAATGATTGTTTTACTCTAAAAAATCCTCTCTCCAATTCCCCTTTTCGAGTCTAGGCTAAGGTTCAAGGAGGTGGTCATCTAGAGTCCCAAGGGTGTTGTCTTATTCAATTTTCTTGGAAATTAAGCCATGTAACTCTTTTCGTTGAATTCATATTTTTGTAATGTCATTGATTGATTATAAATACATGGTTTTAATGTGGGTTTTGACATTTTTGAGGGCTTTTGACTTGGTTGGTTGCTTGATTAATTTTTCCATGGTTATGTATTAAACATTCATGTTTTACTTGTGATTTTGATAGTTTTAGGATGCATGGGAATTGTATTAAATGAAGTGGTCATATTAATCCCCAATTTTATAATTTTAGCTGTATTTAAAGCTTTAGAAATTATGTACCCTCAAACTTTTTATGAAATTATCAGTGAATATAAGTTTTTCAGTTAGTTTGACTTACTGACCTATGTAATTGTTTGGCTTAAATGGGTTAATAACTGACACAGATTTTAAAGGAATTGTTGGCTATGTTATGATTTATTGCACAAAGAGGGTCGAGGCATTCCCCTATACTTTCTTAAATGAACAAAGGAGGTTGAGGCATTCCCCATACTTAATTTAATAAACAAAAAGAGGGATAAGGCATTCCCCTGTAGTAAACATGATTGTTTTGGCATAGAGGAAAGCTTGCAAATATAAGGGTGTAAAAATAGCAAAATGTTCGTTAATGATTGGTTCAGTGGTATGTAAAATGGGTTATGTGAAACTTTCATTAATCTAGGCTTAATTGGGGTTATGTAGCAAATCCGTGAAGGTCTGGATCTTGGATAACTTATACTGGAAACTCGTGTTTGCGGACATAAGGTTCAGTATTGATGAATTGTATGCATGGTTCACATTACATATATATATATATTGTATCTTGGATCGATGTGGGGGTGAGGCATTCCCTGGTCTTAATTGATCCATCTGGTTCATGAAACTAACACGCATCGGAGCCCTTTTAGTAGGGGAATCTAAAACTATATAGACCATAGGTTGGTGTTTATGATGGTTGAGATACATATTCCAGGTTATAGTTTTGAAGTGCATGCTAATTCTTGTTCCCTTTCCCAACATGTGATACATATATATATATATATATATATATGTATTAGCATTTGATAGTATGCATGGGATTTAAAAAATTTTCAGTTGTCATCTATGGCATTATTGGTTCCCTTATTTCTAAGTTAGATACTATCACTCCAACCTCTAACCGTTTTCAGATGGTATATCCCTACGCAATGCAAGAATTGGCCATACTACTACTACTCTAGCATAGTGACTAGGTGATTGTGGGACAGCTCGTTAGTCAGACTGGAGTGGTGACCTTCCATACTTTGGAAGACCCTATTTTATGATTTGGTTTGCTTATGTCTTATACTCTTCATAAATCTAGTTTGGCTATTATCGGGGGCATGTCTCAACACTTTTTTGTACTTAATTTTTGATAGCCCATTTATAGATGGTGTATCCCTACGCAATGCTGGAAATTGGCATACTACTACTTCTCCTACACAGTGACTAGGTGATCATGGGATAGCTCGTTAGTCAAACTGGAGTGGTGAGGTTCCATTCTTTGGAAGACCCTATTTCATGATTTGGTTTCCTTATGTTATATATTTTTCTTTAATCTAGTTTGGCTATTATCCGGGGCATGTCCCATTAACTCCTTAATCAGATTCTTTAGATAGTAGAGGCTTTCACACTAGATGTAGACTAGATATAGACTATCATGTTTTGGACTTCAATTTTATTTTGGGTATTCTAATACCCCACACAGAAGTTACGTTATTCAGTTATGTTCAGTATTGAACCTTCTAGCCTTATAGTGCATGTTTCTGTATTATTAAGTTATTTTATGCAGTATACAGGTACATATATCAGTAATGGGTTAGATTGTGGTCCCTCAGGGTCATGAGCACCATGTTGCATTCCAGTTTAGCAAATCGAGTCATCACAAACTTGGTATCAGAGCCTAAAGTTCAATATAGACCTAGGAAGTCTGAATGTCGCATCTACTTGTACATGGGTGTGTTGCATGCTATATTTATGTGCAGGAGGCAATGAGATGTTTTATGAATAGTTTCCCCTCTTTTAGTATTCATGTCATGCCTGTGAGCATAATCACAAGTCAGTCCATCAGTCTACTCTATTTCTCCCTTTCTTCTACAGTACATGCCTCCTAAAAAAAGAAATGGTAATTAGTCAGCCCCTCGGCCTGAAGAACCTTTAGGCAATCATGTTTCTCATGCAGAGTTTAGGACCGCATTTACCACTCCTGCTCAATCAGTCACTAATCATAATGAAAAGCCAACAGTCATTCCGGCCAACTCAGTCGCAGCTAAACTTTTGGACTTCGCTGGAATGAATCCTCCAACATTCTATGGGTATAAGGTAGATGGAGACCCTCAGTAATTTTTAGATAAAGTTTAGAAAGTGACAGACGCCATGGGGGTGAATACTGTTGAGAGTGCTGAGCTAGCTGCATACCAGTTGCAGGATGTGGCTCATGCTTGGTTCAAACAGTGGAAGTTTGAAAGATCAAATGATGCAGGTCCTATAGAGTAGGAGGAGTTTGTCACTACATTCTTAGATAGATTGTTTGAGGGGAACAATGTTCATAGTAAGCACTTAGAGTAAAGTTGAGTTAAGAACTTTAATTATCAACCAAATTTTGAAATTTGATTCTCTAAGGGTCGAATTTGAGCGCTTATAACTTAAGGAATATGCATATTTTTTTAGGCTAATAACCCATGATATTATAGATAAATCTGTCCTCTTTTCCACACATCGGATTTTGCCTTAATCCAATACTCAAGTGAAAAGTTATGAGAATTTTCATAAGAAGGTAGTAAAGGTCTGCGATGGTAGTGCAGCGCAGATCTTATCATATAGATTACCCTCCACAATGTTTCAATGCATTAAATTTAGTAAATTTTGGTCTTATTGACATAGGATGAGGGGTACTGAAGACCTTTCACATACAAAACTACCCCTAACCACTATATTAATTTATTTCAATAAGTTTTCACAACATAACAATGATTGTTTTACTCTAAAAATGCTCTCTCAAATTCCCCTTTTCAAGTCTAGGCTAGGGTTCAAGGAGGTGGTCATCTAGAGTCCCAAACGTGTTGTCTTATTCAATTTTCTTGGAAATTAAGGCATGTAACTCTTTTCGTTGAATTCATATTTTTGTAATGTCATTGATTAATTATAAATACATGGTTTTATTGTGGGTTTTGACATTTTTGAGGGCTTTTGACTTGGTTGGTTGTTTAATTAATTTTTCCATTGTTCTGTATTAAACATTCATGTTTTACTTGTGATTTTGATAGTTTTAGGATGCATGGGAATTGTATTAAATGAAGTGGTCATGTTAATACCCAATTTTATTATTTTAGCTTAATTTAAAGCTTTAGAAATTATGTACCCTCAAACTTTTTATGAAATTATCAGTGAATATAAGTTTTTTACTTAGTTTGACTTACCGACCTATGTAATTGTTTGGCTTAAATGGGTTAATCTCTGACACAGATTTTAAAGGAATTGTTGGCTATGTTATGATTTATTGAACACAGAGGGTCGAGGCATTCCCCTATACTTTCTTAAATAAACAAAGGAGGTTGAGTCATTCCCCATACTTAATTTAATAAACAAAAAGAGGGATAAGGCATTCCCCCAAATTAAACATGATTGTTACGGTATAGAGGTAAGCTTGCAAATATAAGGGTGTAAAGATAGCAAAATGTTCCTTAATGATTGGTTCAGTGGTTTGTAAAATGGGTTATGTGAAACTTTCTTTAAACTAGGCTTAATAAGGGTTATGTAGCAAAGCCGTACAGGTCTGGGTGTTGGATGACTTGTACTGGAAACTTGTGTTTGCGGACATAAGGTTCAGTATTGATGAATTGTATGCATGGTTCACATTATATATATATATATATTATATCTTGGATTGATGTGGGGGTGAGGCATTCCCTGGTCTTAATTGATCCATCTGGTTCATGAAACTAACACGCATCGGAGCCCTTTTAGCAGGGGAATCTGAAACTATATAGACCATGGGTTGGTGTTTATGATGGTTGAGATACATATTCCAGGTTATAGTTTTGAAGTGCATTCTAATCCTTGTTCCCTTTCCCAACATATGATATATATATATATATATACATATATATGTATTAGCATTTGATAGTATGCATGGGATTTAAAAAATTTTCAGTTGTCATCCATGGCATTATTGGTTCCCTTATTTCTAAGTTAGATACTAGCACTCTAACCTCTAACCGTTTTCAGATGGTGTATCCCCAAGCAATGCACGAACTGGCCATACTAGTACTACTCTAGCATAGTGACTAGGTGATTGTGGGATAGCTCGTTAGTCAGACTGGATTGGTGATCTTCCATACTTTGGAAAACCATATTTTCTAGTTTGGTTTGCTTATGTCTTATACTCTTCTTAAATCTAGTTTGGCTATTATCGGGGGCATATCTCAACACTTTTTTGTACTTAATTTTTGATAGCCCATTTATAGATGGTGTATCCCCATGCAATGCTGGAAATTGGCATACTACTACTTCTCCTACACAGTGACTAGGTGATCATGGGATAGCTCGTTAGTCAAACTGGAGTGGTGAGTTTCCATACTTTGGAAGACCCTATTTCATGATTTGGTTTCCTTATGTTATATATTTTTCTTTAATCTAGTTTGGCTATTATCGGGGGCATGTCCCATTAACTCCTTAATTAGATTCTTTAGATAGTGGAGACTTTCACACTAGATGCAGACTAGATATAGACTATCATGTTTTGGGCTTCAATTTTATTTTGGGTATTCTATTACCCCACACAGAAGTTAAGTTATTCAGTTATGTTCAGTATTGAACCTTCTAGCCTTATAGTGCATGTTTTTGTATTATTAAGTTATTTTATGTAGTATACAGGTACATATATTAGTAATGGGTTAGATTGTGGTCCCTTAGGGTCATGAGCACCGTGTTGCATTCCAGTTTAGCAAATTGAGTCATTACAAACTTAGTATCAGAGCCTAAAGTTCAATATAGTCCTAGGAAGTCTAAAAGCCGCATCTACTTGTACATGGGTGTGTTGTGTGCCATATTTATGTGTAGTAGGCAATGAGATGTTTTATGAATAGTTTACCCTCTTTTAGTATTCATGTCATGCCTGTGAGCATAATCATAAGTCAGTCCATCAGTCTACTCTATTTGTCCCTTTCTTCTACAGTACATGCCTCCTAAAAAAAGAAATGGTAATCAGTCAGCCCCTCAGCTTGAAGAACTTCTGGGAAATCATGTTTCTCATGCAGAATTTAGGACCGCATTTACCACTCCTGCTCAATCAGTCACTACTCATAATGAATGGCCAACAGTCATTTCGGCTAACTCAGTCGCAGCTAGAATTTGGGACTTCACTGGAATGAATCCTCCAACCTTCCATGGGTATAAGGTAGATGGAGACCCTCAGTAATTTTTAGATCGAGTTTAGAAAGTGGCAGACGCTATGGGCGAGAATACTTTTGAGAGTGCTGAGCTAGCTGCATACCAGTGGTAGGATGTGGCTCATGCTTGGTTAAACAGTGGAAGTTTAAAAGATCAGTTGATGCAGGTCCTATAGAGTGGGAGGAGATTGTCACTACATTCTTAGATAGATTCTTTGAGGGGAACAATGTTCATAGTAAGCACTTAGAGTAAAGTTGAGTTAAGTACTTTAATTATCAACCAAATTTTGAAATTTGATTCTCTAAGGATCGACTTTGAGCGCTTATAACTTCAGGAATATGCATATTTTTTAGGCTAATAACCCATGATATTATAGATAAATGTGTCCTCTTTTCCACACATAAGATTTTGCCTTAATCCAATACTCAAGTGAAACATTATGAGAATTTTCATAAGAAGGTAGTAAGGGTCTGCGATGGTAGCGCAGTGCACATCTTATCATGTAGATTACCCTCTACGATGTTTCAATGCATTAAATTCAGTAATTTTTGGTCTTATTGACATAGGATGAGGGGTACTGAAGACCTTTCACATACAAAATTACCCCTAACCACTATATTAAATTATTTCAATAGGTTTTCACAACATAACAATGATTGTTTTACTCTAAAAAATCCTCTCTTAAATTCCCCTTTTCAAGTCTAGGCTAGGGTTCAAGGAGGTGGACCTCTAGAGTCCCAAGGGTATTGTCTTATTAAATTTTCTTGGAAATTAAGGCATGTAACTCTTTTCGTTGAATTCATATTTTTGTAATGTCATTGATTGATTATAAATACATGGTTTTAATGTGGGTTTTGACATTTTAAAGGCTTTTGACTTGGTTGGTTGGTTAATTGATTTTTCCATGGTTATGCATTAAACATTCATGTTTTACTGGTGATTTTGATAGTTCTGGGATGCATGGGAATTGTATTAAATGAAGTGGTCATGTTAATCCCTAATTTTATAATTTTAGCTTGATTTAAAGCTTTAAAAATTATGTAACCTCAAACTGTTTATGAAATTATCAGTGAATTTAAGTTTTTTACTTAGTTTGACTTACCCACCTATGTAATTGTTTGGCTTAAAAGGGTTAATCACTGACACAGATTTTAAAGGAATTGTCGGCTATGGTATGATTTATTGAACAAAGAGGGTCGAGGCATTCCCCTATGCCTTCTTAAAAGAACACAGGAGGTTGAGGCATTCCCCATACTTAATTTAATAAACAAAAAGAGGGATGAGGCATTCCCCTAAATTAAATATGATTGTTATGGCATAGAGGTAAGCTTGCAAATATAAGGGTGTAAAGATACCCAAATGTTCCTTAACGATTGGTTCAGTGGTTTGTAAAATGGGTTATGTGAAACTTTCTTTAAACTAGGCTTAATAGGGGTTATGTAGCAAAGTCGTGAAGGTCTGGGTGTTGGATGAGTTGTACTGGAAACTTGTGTTTGCGGACATAAGGTTTAGTATTGATGAATTTTATGCATGGTTCATATTATATATATATATATATATTGTATCTTGGACTGATGTGAGGGTGAGGAATTCCTAGGTCTTAATTGATCCATCTGGTTCATGAAACTAACACGCATCGTAGCCCTTTTAGCAGGGGAACTTGAAACTATATAGACCATGGGTTAGTGTTTATGATGGTTGAGCTACATATTCCAGGTTATAGTTTTGAAGTGCATTCTAATCCTTGTTCCCTTTTCCAACATGTGATATATATATATATATATATGTATTTGCATTTGATTGTATGCATGGGATTTAAAAAAATTTCAGTTTTCATCCATGGCATTATTGGTTCCCTTATTTCTAAGTTAGATGCTAGCACTCCATCCTTTAACCATTTTCAGATGGTGTATCCCCACGCAATGTAAGAACTGGCCATACTACTACTACTCTAGCATAGTGACTAGGTGATTGTGGGACAGCTCATTAGTCAGACTGGAGTGGTGATCTTCCATACTTTGGAAGACCTTATTTTATGATTTGGTTTGTTTATGTCTTATACTCTTCTTAAATCTAGTTTGAAAATTATCGGGGGCATGTCTAAACACTTTTTTTGAACTTAATTTTTGATAGCCCATTTATAGATGGTGTATTCCCACGTAATGCTAGAAATTGGCATACTACTACTTCTCCTACACTGTGACTAGGTGATCATGGGATAGCTCGTTAGTCAGACTAGAGTGGTGAGTTTCCATACTTTGGAAGACCCTATTTCATGATTTGGTTTCCTTATGTTATATATTTTTCTTTAATCTAGTTTGGCTATTATCGGGGGCATGTCCCATCAACTCCTTAATCAGATTCTTTAGATAGTAGAGGCTTTTAGACTAGATACAGACTAGTTATAGACTATCATATTTTAAACTTCGATTTGGTTGTGGGTATTCTATTACCCCACACATATGTTACGTTATTCAGTTATGTTCAGTATTGAACCTTCTAGCCTTTTAGTGCATGTTTCTGTATTATTAAGTTATTTTATGCAGTATACAGGTACATATATCAGTAATGGGTTAGATTGTGGTCCCTTAGGGTCATGAGCACCGTGTTGCATTCCATTTTAGCAAATTGAGTCATTACAAACTTGGTATCAGAGCCTAAAGTTCAATATAGTCCTAGGAAGTCTGAAAGCCGCATCTACTTGTACATGGGTGTGTTGCGTACAATATTTATCTGCAGGAGGCAATGAGATGTTTTATGAATAGTTTCCCCTATTTTAGTATTGATGTCATGCCTGTGAGCATAATCACAGGTCAGTCCATCAGTCTACTCTATTTCTCCCTTTCTTCTACAGTACATGCCTCCTAAAAAAAAGAAATGGTAATCAGTCAGCCCCTCGGCCTGAAGAACCTTTGGGCAATCATGTTTCTCATGCAGAGTTTAGGACCGCATTTACCACTCCTGCTCAATCAGTCACTACTCATAATGAAAAGCCAATAGTCATTCCAGCCAACTCAGTCGCAGCTAGACTTTTGGACTTCACTGGAATGAATCCTCCAACTTTCTATGGGTATAAGGTAGATGGAGACCCTCAGTAATTTTTAGATCAAGTTTAGAAAGTGACAGACGCCATGGGGGTGAATACTGTTGAGAGTGCTGAGCTAGCTGCATACCAGTTGCAGGATGTGGCTCATGCTTGGTTCAAACAATGAAAGTTTGAAAGATCAAATGATGCAAGTCCTATAGAGTAGGAGGAGTTTGTCACTACATTCTTAGATAGATTGTTTGAGGGGAACAATGTTCATAGTAAGCACTTAGAGTAAAGTTGAGTTAAGAACATTAATTATCAACCAAATTTTGAAATTTGATTCTCTAAGGGTCGACTCTGAGCGCTTATAACTTAAGGAATATGCATATTTTTTAGGCTAATAACCCATGATATTATAGATAAATGTGTCCTCTTTTCCACACATCAGATTTTGCCTTAATCCAATACTCAAGTGAAATGTTATGAGAATTTTCATAAGAAGGCAGTAACGGTCTACGATAGTAGCGCAGCGCAGATCTTATCATGTAGATTACCCTCCATGATGTTTCAATGCATTAAATTCAGTAATTTTTGGTCTTATTGACATAGGATGAGGGGTACTGAAGACCTTTCACATACAAAATTACCCCTAACCACTATATTAACTTATTTCAATAAGTTTTCACAACATAACAATGATTGTTTTACTCTAAAACATCCTCACTCAAATTCCCCTTTTCAAGTCTAGGCTAGGGTTACAGGAGGTGGTCATCTAGAGTCTCAAGGGTGTTGTCTTATTCAATTTTCTTGGAAATTAAGCCATGTAATTCTTTTCGTTGAATTCATATTTTTGTAATGTCATTGATTGAGTATAAATACATGGTTTTAATGTGAGTTTTGACATTTTTGAAGGCTTTTGACTTGGTTGGTTGCTTAATTGATTTTTCCATGGTTATGCATTAAACATTCATGTTTTACTTGTGATTTAGATAGTTTTTGGATGCATGAGAATTGCATTAAATGAAGTGGTCATGTTAATCCCTAATTTTATAATTTTAGCTTGATTTAAAGCTTTAGAAATTATGTAACCATAAACTGTTTATGAAATTATCAGTGAATATAAGTTTTTTACTTAGTTTGACTTACCCACCTATGTAATTGTTTGGCTTAAAATGGTTAATCACTGACATAGATTTTAAAGTAATTGTCGGCTATGTTTTGATTTATAGAACAAAGAGGGTCGAGGCATTCCCCTATACTTTCTTAAATGAACACAGGAGGTTTAGGCATTCGCCATACTTAATTTAATAAACAAAAAGAGGGATGACGCATTCCCCCAAATTAAATATGATTGTTATGGCATAGAGGTAAGCTTGCAAATATAAGGGTGTAAAGATACCCAAATGTTCCTTAACGATTGGTTCAATGGTTTATAAAATAGGTTACGTGAAACTTGTTTTAAACTAGGCTTAATAGGGGTTATATAGCAAAGCCGTGAAGGTCTGGGTGTTGGATGACTTGTACTGGAAACTTGTGTTTGCGGACATGAGGTTCAGTATTGATGAATTGTATGCATGGTTCACATTATATATATATCTATATATATATATATATTATATCTTGGATTCATGTGGGGGTGAGACATTCCCTGGTCTTAATTGATCCCTCTGGTTCATGGAACTAACACGCATCGGCGCCCTTTTAGCTGGGGAAGCTGAAACTATATAGACAAGGGGATGGTGTTTATCATGGTTGAGCTACATATTCCAGGTTATAGTTTTGAAGTGCATTCTAATCCTTGTTCCCTTTCCCAGATTGTGATATATATATATATATAATATATATGTATTTGCATTTGATAGTATGCATGGGATTTAACAAATTTTGAGTTGTCATCCATGGCAATATTGGTTCCCTTATTTCTATGTTAGATGCTAGCACTCCAACCTCTAACCACCTTCAGATGGTGTATCCCCACGTAATTCAAGATCTGGCCATACTACTACTACTCTGGGATAGTGACTTGGTGATTGTGGGACAGCTCGTTAGTCAGACTGAAGTGGTGATCTTCAATACTTTGGAAGACACTATTTTGTGATTTGGTTACCTTATGCCTTATACTCTTCTTAAATCTTGTTTGGCTATTATCGGGGCATGTCTCAACACTTTTTTTGTTCTTAATTTTTGATAGCCCATTTATAGATGGTGTATCCCCACGCAATGCTGGAAATTGGCATACTATTAATCCTCCTACACAGTGACTAGGCGATCATGGGATAGCTCGTTAGTCAGACTAGAGTGGTGAGTTTCCATACTTTTGAAGACCCTATTTCATGATTTCGTTTCCTTATGTTATATATTTTTCTTTAATCTAGTTTGGCTATTATCGGGGGCATGTCCCATCAACTCCTTAATCAGATTCTTTAGATAGTAGAGGCTTTCAGACTAGATACAGACTAGATATAGACTATCATGTTTTAGACCTCAATTTGTTTTGTGTATTCTATTACCCCACACAATTGTTATATTATTCAGTTATGTTCAGTGTTGAACCTTCTAGCCTTATAGTACAAGTTTCCACATTATTAAGTTATCTTATGCAGTATACAGGTACATATATCAGTCATGGGTTAGATTGTTGTCCCTCAGGGTCATGAGCACCGTGTTGCATTCCAGTTCAGGAAATCGAGTCGTTACGAACTTGGTATCAGAGCCTAAAGTTGAATAGAGTCCTAGGAAGTCTGAAAGCCGCATGTACTTATACATGGGTGTGTTGCATGCTACATTTATGTGCAGGAGGCTATGAGATGTTTTAAGAATAGTTTCCCTTCTTTTAGTATTCATGTCATGCCTGTGAGCATAATCACAAGTCAGTCCCTCAGTCTACTCCATTTCTCCCTTTCTTCTACAGAACATGCCTCCTAAAAAAAGAAATGGAAATCAGTCAGCCCCTCAGCCTAAAGAACCTTTAGGTGATCATGTTTCTCTTGCAGAGCTTAGGACCACATTTACCTCTCCTGCTCAATCAGTCACTACTCATAATGAAAGGCCAACAGTCATTCGGTCCAACTCAGTCACAGCTAGAATTTTGGACTTCACTGGAATGAATCCTCCAACCCTCCTTGGGTATAAGGTAGATGGAGACCCTCTGTAATTTTTAGATCAAGTTTACCAAGTGACAGATGCCATGGGGGTGACTAATGTTGAGAGTGCTGAGCTAGCTGCATACCAGTTGCAGGATGTGGCTCATACTTGGTTCAAACAGTGCAAGTTTGAAAGATCATATGATGTAAGTCCTATAGAGTGGGAGGAGTTTGTCACTACATTCTTAGATAGATTCTTTGAGGGGAACAATGTTCATAGTAAGCACTTAGAGTAAAGTTGAGTTAAGAACTTTAATTATCAACCAAATTTTGAAATTTGATTCTCCAAGGGTCGACTTTGAGCGCTTATAATTTCAGGAATATGCATTTTTTTAGTCTAATAACCCATGATATTATAGATAAATGTGTCCTCTTTTCCATACATCATATTTTGCCTTAATCCAATACTAAAGTGAAATATTATGAGAATTTTCATGAGAAGGTAGTAAGGCTCTGCGATGGTAGTACAACGCAAATCTTATCATGTAGATTACCCTCCATGATGTTTCAATGCATTAAATTCAGTAATTTTTGGTCTTATTGACATGGGATGAGGGGTACTGAAGACCTTTCACATACAAAATTACCCCTAACCACTATATTAACTTATTTCAATTCCTTTTCACAACATAACAATGATTGTTTTACTCTAAAAAATCCTCACTCAAATTCCCCTTTTCAAGTCTAGGCTAGGGTTCAAGGAGGTGGTCATCTAGAGTCCCAAGGGTGTTGTCTTATTCAATTTTCTTAGAAATTAAGGCATGGAACTCTTTTCGTTGAATTGATATTTTTGTAATGTCATTGATTGATTATAAATACATGGTTTTAATGTGGGTTTTGACATTTTTGAGTGTTTTTGACTTGGTTGGTTGCTTAATTAATCTTTCTATGGTTATGTATTAAATATTAATGTTTTACTTAAGATTTTGATAGTTTTGGGATGCATGGGAATTTTATTAAATGAAGTGGTCATGTTAATCCCCAATTTTATAATTTTAGTTTGATTTAAAGCTTTAGAAATTATGTACCCTCAAACTGTTTATGAAATTATTAGTGAATATAAGATTGTTACTTGGTTTGACTTACCCACCTATGTAATTGTTTGGCTTAAAAGGGTTAATCATTGACAGAAATTTTAAAGGAATTGTTGGCTATGTTATGATTTATTGAACAAAGAGGGTCGAGGCATTCCCTTATACTTTCTTAAATGATCAAAGGAGGTTGAGGCATTCTGCATACTTAATTTAATAAACAAAAAGAGGTATGAGGCATTCCCCCAAATTAAACATGATTGTTTTGGCATTGAGGTAAGCTTGCAAATATAAGGGTGTAAATATACCTAAATGTTCCTTAACATTTCGTTCAGTGGTTTGTAAAATGGGTTATGTGAAACTTCTTTTAAACTAGGATTAATAGGGGTTATGTAGCAAAGCCGTGAAGGTCTGGGTGGTGGATGACTTGTACTGGAAACTTGTGTTTACGGACATGAGGTTCTGTCTTGATGAATTGTATGCATGGTTCACATTATATATATACATATATTGTATCTTGGATTGATGTGGGGGTGAGGCATTCCCTGGTCTTAATTTATCCCTCTGGTTCATGAAACTAAAACGCATCGGAGCCCTTTTAGCAGGGGAAGCTGAAACTATACAGACCATGGGTTGGTGTTTAAGATAGTTGAACTACATATTCCAGGTTATAGTTTTTAAGTGCATCCTATTCCTTGTTCCCTTTACCAGCATGTGATATATATATATATATATATTTGCATTTGATAGTATGCATAGGATTTAACAAAATTTGAGTTGTCATCCTTGGCATTATTGGTTGCCTTATTTCTAAGTTAGATGCTAGCACTCCAACCTCTAACCATCTTCAGATGGTGTATCCCTACACAATGCAAGAACTGGCCATACTACTACTACTCCAGCATAGTGACTAGGTGATGGTGGGACAGCTCGTTAGTCGGACTGGAGTGGTGATCTTTCACACTTTTGAAGACCCTATTTTATGATTTGGTTTCCCTATATCTTATACTCTTCTTAAATCTAGTTTGGATATTATCGGGGGCATGTCTCAACACATTTTTTGTACTTAATTTTTGATAGCCCATTTATAGATGGTGTATCCCCACGCAATGCTGGAAATTGGCATACTACTAGTCCTCCTACACCGTGACTAGGTGATCATGGGATAACACGTTAGTCAGACTGGTGTGGTGAGTTTCCATACTTTGGAAGACCCTATTTCATGATTTCGTTTTCTTATGTTATATATTTTTCATTAATGTAGTTTGGCTATTATCGGGGGCATGTCCCATCAACTCCTTAATCAGATTCTTCAGATATTAGAGGCTTTCAGACTAGATGCTGACTAGATATAAACTATCATGTTTTAGACTTTAATTTTTATTGGGTATTCTATTACCCCACACAGATGTTACGTTATTCAGTTATGTTCAGTATTGAACCTTCTACACTTTAGTGCATGTTTCCGCATTATTGAGTTATCTTATGCAGCATACAAGTACAGATATCAGTCATGGGTTAGATTATGATCCCTCAGGGTCATCAGCACCGTGTTGCATCCAGTTTAGCAAATTGAGTCGTTACAAACTTGGTATCAGGGCCTAAAGTTCAATAGAGTCCTAGGAAGTCTGAAAGCCGCATCTACTTGTACATGGGTGTGTTGCGTACCACATTTATGTGTAGGAGGCTATGAGATGTTTTAAAAATAGTTTCCCCTCTTTTAGTATTCATGTCGTTCCTGTGAGCATAATCACAAGTCAGTTCCTCAGTCTACTCCATTTCTCTCTTTCTTCTATAGAACATGCCTCCTAAAAAAAGAAATGGAAATCAGTCAGCCCCTCAGCCTGAAGAACCTTTTGGCGATCATGTTTCTCATGTAGAGTTTAGGATCGTATTTACCACTCTTGCTCAATCAGTTACTACTCATAATGAAAGGACAACAGTCATTCCGACCAACTCAGTCGCAGCTAGAATTTGGGACTTCACTAGAATGAATCCTCCAACCTTCCTTGGGTATAAGGTAGGTGGAGTCCCTTAGTAATTTTTAGATCAAGTTTAGAAAATTACAGACGCCATGGGGGTGACTACTGTTGAGAGTACTGAGCTAGCTGCATACCAGTTGCAGGATGTGCGTCATGCTTGATTCAAATAGTGGAAGTCCGAAAGATCAGATGATGCAGTTCCTAAAGAGTGGGAGGAGTTTTTCACTACATTCTTAGATAGATTCTTTCCCCAGGAGCATAGAGAAGCCAAGGTGCTAGAGTTCTCATCCTTATGCAGGGAAATATGATAAAAGAGTATGCTTTTAAATTTACTCATTTAGCTAGGTATGCCCCTTATGTGGTTGCAAAAAGTAGATCCAAGATGAGTAAGTTTGCTTCAGAGGTGAACGAAAGCGTGGTTAATGAGTGTAGATCTGCCATGATGAATTATGAGATGACCTTAGCTTGACTTATGACCCATGCTCAGCAGATAGAAGAGTAGAAAATTAAGTAGAGGAAAAAGCATATTAAGAGATCCAAGAAAGGTAGTTTCAACTTCGTTCATCCTAAATTGGAAGGAGGAAATCGTTCTCAATTTCATCCTAAGTCATCAGTTCGAGATCCCTCTTCATCCATTGCACCAGTTCCTAAGTTCAGAGAGGGTAACAAAAATAGTGTGCCAGGATCTAAGAGTAGTATTAGTAGTGCCTGCACCTATCTTCTTTGCCAGACTTGTAGTAAGCCCCATCAGGGTATGTGTAGAGCAGGTAGTGGCATTCTTCTTAGTTGTGGAAAGCAAAGCCATAGAGTTAGAGACTATCTGTAGCAAGGTCCTCAGGGTTAACAGAATCGCTCTTCAACTCTGTCCGGTCACCCAAATCAATAGGGTTCCACTTTCAGTACTACTAGCTGGCAATGCCCAAATAGTCTCTATGCTCTTCAGACTCTACACGATCAGGAAAGTTCTCCTGATGTTGTTATTGGTATGTTATCAATCTTTCATGTGTATTTTTATGCTTTGCTAGATCCAGGAGCTTCCTTGTCTTTTGTTACTCTTTATATAGCAGTTGATTTCAGAATCAGTCCTGAAATTCTAGCAAAGCCCTTTTTAGTCTCTACCCCAGTGGGTAAAACCATCACAGCCCGGAAGGTATATAGGAACTGCCCGGTTATGATATTTTAGAAAGTCACATTACCAGATTTAGTCAAGTTAGAAATGACTGATTTTGATTTTATTTTCAGCATGGATTGGCTTCATTCCTACTATGCCATAGTCGACTGCAGAAACAGAATAGTTCAGTTTCAGTTCCTGAATGAACCCATCCTTGAGTAGAGGGGTAGTACTTCAGTGTTTAGGGGTCAACTTGTTTTCTACCTTCAAGCATGGAAAATGATATCTAAGGGATGTGTTTATCATCTAGTTCATGTTAGAGATTCCCGTTCTGAGGCTCCCAGTCTCAAATCAGTCCCAGTAGTGAATGAATATTAAGATATCTTTCCCAAAGATCTCTCAGGAATTCCTCCCGAAAGGGAAATAGACTTCGGTATTGATCTTCTTCCAGATACTCAGCCTATCTCTATTCCACCATACAGAATGGCACCAGCAATACTCAAAGAACTGAAAGATCTATTGAAGGATCTCTTAGATAAGGGATTCATCAGACCCAGCGTTTCCCCATGGGGCACCCCAGTCTTACTCATGCGCAAGAAAGATGGTTCGCTCAGAATGTGCATTGATTACCATCAAATCAATAAGGTTACAATCAAGAACAAGTATCCTCTTTCCAGAATCGATGAATTGTTTGACTAACTTCAGGGTGCTAGTTATTTCTCTAAGATAGACCTCAGATCTGGCTATCATCAGCTCAGAGTCAGAGAATATGACATCATGAAAATAGCTTTCCATACCCGGTATGGTCACTTCAAATTTTTAGTTATGTGTTTAGAGTAGTTCAGAATCTTCTCTAGTTTCCGATGTGAAAGAAAAGAAAGATAAGGATTCTAGCCTTGTCAAGCTAAAAGAGTCAGTTTAAAATAAAAAATAAAGGTTTTCTCCCAAGGGGGAGATGGTGTTCTTTGTTGTCAGGGTCATCTCTGTGCTCCAGACATAGATGACTTAAGGTAGTAAATTCTTGTAGAAGTACATGGTGCACGTTACCCTATTCATCCAGGGGCCACTAAGATGTACCATGATTTGTGGGAAATCTATTGGTGGAGTGGGAGGAAAAGCAATGTTGCAGAGTTTGTGGCTAAGTTTAGTTCAGTAAATCATATTCAGTGTCCATTCAGATGGGAGTAGAAATTAGCATCGAGTTAACCCAAGGATAGGGACTCACCTATTATACGAGGGTGTGATTCCTAGAAGCAATCCTTGCATTGTAAAACTATGTAGCCAGCATAGGTTGAGACATTGTATCCTGTTATATGAAGGTAGACAAGGTGGCTTAACCTGTTGTGTGAGGGTTCCCACCATTCTCACTAAAGCTACCTGTTATAAGAGGGTTACTCACATGTTGTCCTTACCAGTGTTGCGGTATTGACACCCTTGCAATCGAGGCATAGATTGGACCCCAACTCAGCTATTATAGCACCTTTGGGGCATGTTGGTTAGATACTACTTTCCACAGTTTCATGTTATAGAATCATGACTGTCAGATACAGTCAATCAGTTTCAGTAATAGAACTCAGATAGTTCTTAAGATTTCAGTACTGTCAGATACAGTCAACTCAGTTACAGTACAAACCTCAGATAGTTCCATCTAATTTAGGACTGTCAGCTTCAGTCACCTATATTATCAGTTATATTTAGATACAGTCATTCATGTTATCATTTAATTCATGTTATCAGTATCCAGACTCAATAGTCATGCTACCACGGTATCAGTATCATATTATCACGTTGTTAGTTACAGTTGCATATTTATATATGCATTCTCACGTTCATGTTACACATTCAGTTAGTATTATTTATGCATGCAAAACCTTGCATATAGACTACCTCACATATATACACGGTACATATGTACTGATGCATTCGCGCTATGGTGCTTTATTTTTACGTTACACCATAGGTTCAGAGACATGAGTTCCAGATCAGCAGTAGATTCTAGATTCAACAGTCAGAGTAGAAGTGAGTCCTAATCCTTTGAGGATATAATGATTTTATATTATCTCATTGATTAACTTATTAGTTAGAGTTAGTTGAGAATATTTCCTATCTACTCCTTAATCAGATTCATCAAACAGTAGAGGCTTTCACACTAGATGCAGACTAGGTACAAACTATCATGTTTTACTATTTTGTTTTGTTTTGGATATTCTATTACCCCACACAGATGTTACGTTATTCAGTTATGTTCAGTATCAAACCTTATGGCTTTTCAGTGCATGTTTCTGCATTATTAAGTTATCTTATGTAGTATACAAGTACAGATATCAGTCATGGGTTAGCTTGTGGTCCCTCAGGGTCATGAGCACCGTGTAGAATTATGGTTAAGCAAATCAGGTCATTACAAACTCGTACTTAGATCCTACTTAATCTAAAAATACTAAGATTAAGTAAAGTGACCAAACAACCTATATCCACCGATACTACTTGTACCACCCAAGTCGTAACCACTCTAAAAAACAAATCCAACCCACCTACCAACACTGGTTAGCATACGACTAACCCATACCACTCATATCTCAGTGTATGAATCATTTCCTCTAGTCGCATCCTGTCCAAAGACTAAAACTCTAGGAGAATTTGTAAGGTCTGGAAACCCAGGGTGTTTTATTTTAACACTAAGGGTTTCTTTATTTTATCTTGTAGTCATAAGTTGGTTTTGTATGAGAGCAGATGTGTAAGGAATAATAAGGTGTAGTAGTAATATAGTGAATAAAAATATGCTTCCGGGTAGTAGTTAAGTTAAATAAGGAATTTAAGTGCATTTATCTATTTTGTGGACAAGTATATTATGAAAAATATTTTATTGGTGGCACATAATTATTGTTAGACTCTAAGTTTCGACGTTACATGTTGATTGTCATGATAAGAATGTTAGCTCGAGGATAGTGATGCAATATTTGTGGGAGAGAATTTATATGGTTGATTTAATGCGTGAAAGAGCTGAGGTTGATGACTTATGAAATATTGTATGTGTAATTGTGATATATGCATAAATTCTAGTATTGAAGTGGAAATGGTGGCTAAACCATTATAAGGATAAGAGTCTTAGGTTATAATAATAAATTGTGCTTGGTCTTGAGTTATGAGTGCCTTGTATGCCTAGCTTATGTTCTTAAACTTCTTAGTATTGAGAAGTCTAGGGAGTTGTTATACGGTGTTATGTAGAGCTGAATTGAGGGAGAAATAAATAGACTATGTGAGCCCTTGGTGTAGTTTCAAAAGTTTTTTTAAGTCATAAGGTTATGAAATTAGAGGTGTAGCTTTAGTATTCTAAGTAGCCGAAAATTAAGTGTTAAGTGCTTAGAAGCATAGATGTCTATGCCCGTTAAAATAATTGTTTCAAAGCAATGACTTTAGAGGTTGAAGAAATTTATGATTGGTATCCTTGAAGGGGATGTCCTTGAAATATATTAGTTTCTTCATATTATATGTAATGCCCCGCAAAATCCTATTCCAGACTGAGCCTTAGAGTGTATTTGGTAAAGATAAAATTTGAGTCAAAATGTTTAAAAAATATCCTCCCTGGTATGAAATACTTTGAAAAATTTGAGTCAAAATGTTTAAGATCATAGAGGTCCTTTAACTCATGAACGGGTTGAAAACTTTCCTATCGTTCAAGTTTTAGTGACTGTCAAAATTTAGGTCTACTTAAATTGACCATAACTCATCGTATATGAAGAAATTGGTGGCTTTATATATATAAAATGAAATATCTTTGAATTATCTTTCCAACGATACCAATTTCACCTAAATCCGATATCGGAGCAAAGAGTTACACCCATTTTACTCTAGCATGTCAAGCTGGAAAATGGGTGATGACGTTTCTGACGGGCTACGACATTTCTGACTACCTTTTGGATGACGTCGTCACATTCTGAAGACATTTCTGATGACATCATCAGCCCTGGGCAAAAAATTAAGAATTTGGACCCCTTTTGTGACGACCATTCGTGACGGCCTATCACGGACCTGACGGCTTGTCACGGATGGCGTCAAGTATATTTTTCCAGCAATTCAAGGGCATTTTTGCAAGGGTATTTTGATCGTTTTCCACCTTTTTTAAGCCTCTATAAATATGAGGAACCCTTATTCAAACACTAATTCCATCATTTTCTTTTCCAATTCTCTCAAGAATATCTAGGGTTTTATTCAAGAACCCTAATTTTCAAAAATTCATCCATATATTCTGCAAGGTTTCTTCAAGAATAAAGTTCCTCATAGTATGGGCTTCAAGAATTTATTTATTTCAAGTGTGAATAAAGTTTCAAGAACTAAATTTCATCTAATTTCAAAGGTTAAGGTATATAGATGTTGATTTTTGCGTCCCTTTCATCCAAGAAGCTCAAGAAACCTTTTTAAAACTAAAAGATTTTTATGTTTATGAGTTGTAAATGATTTGTATGAGTTGAAATGGATGTTTAATGTGTTGTTGAGTTTTGATTTATTTTTTCCTACAAAATTTATGAGCTTTGACCCTAGTATGTGGAATTCAAGTGATGTTTGTGATAGACCCTCTTGAAGTTGTTTTTCCATGTGATGTGTTCATGACTTTTGGGTGAAAAAATGGTTGAATAAGTGAAGAATGTTCCCCATAGGTTTTATAAAGAGCTTTGGTGAAGCATAAGGGCCACTATAGTATGTTGAATGGGAAACCCCAAATTGTGAGCTAGTCCATGCATGCCTAGTGTTTGATAAAATGCCTTAGTGAGTGAAATGTTCCAAGATAGCATGAAAGCCCCAAGTAGGTGTAAAATCAGTCGTCTCCAGTGATTGTTGAAAAACCCTAGTGAACAAGTCGAAATATAATGGTTTTAAATTCCCCAATTTTGTGCTCTTTGATATATGCTAAGCTTTTAATACATGTCAAATGGTTAGCAAGTAAATAGTGACGTGTTAGTATGAAGTTTACACCAAATCAAGTGATATCCAAATACATGGCAAGACCGATATAGGTATGAAGTACTTGATGTAAGATCTCGTTGAATGGGGTATAATCAAATAATATGTATTCCCTAGTCTAGTATATAATGGTGAACCGATGTTGATGATCCTTATATATTTGGAGTGACCCTTTTTGCGGTTGTGATGATGAATAGAGGTCTATATTTCCTAAATGCTTAATGCGATGTCCTAAGGATCTTGAGGGGGAAAGTATGTTATGATTCCCAACTACTTGAAGTGATGCTTTAACAACTGTAATGATACATGAATGATTGTAATGATGAATGAATGCTTGTAATGATGAATGAGTGATTGCAGTGATGAATGGATGACCGTGATGATGCATGAATGATTTGTGATGAAGAATGATTATGTCTTACTTTTATGTTATCGAGTCCTGGGGGTATTTATACCCGAAAATAAAGTTATTGTCTAGAGCCCGTGTTAATTTCTCAATTATTCCAATCAAGCCATGATTCTCAGAACTTAGTGAACTATAGAACTCTGTATCCTCAGACAAATGCAAAGCTCAATAAAGCTCAGTAATTTCAGTTATCTCTCTAATCTCTATATCGCTATTAATCTAGCCTAAGACTTGTAATCCGCTTAGTTCTTATAGTATTCAAGTGATTTAATCCTAATCTTAGAAGTGATTCGAGTAATCTATTCAAGCTCTGTATCTTCAGTCAGATACCATAATTCGATATGTTTTCCATCAGATACGGAACAAGGTTATCTCAGTGTAACTCAATCTGACCTTTTGAGTAATATAATCAGTGTCAGATTCAGTTCATCCATTGTTCAGTAGAGAATTTAGTTCTAAGTCTTTCTATTGGGAGTAGAAACTACCACCGAGCAAGTTCAAGGATGGGAACTCACCTACTAGTAGAGGGTGTGATTCTTAGAAATAATCCTTGTTCTCTAGAACTACATAGCCAGTGTAGGTTAAGACATCACACCTGTTAGTTCAGGGTGGATAAGAGATATCATACCTGCTAGATGAGGGTAGATAAGGTGGCTTGACCTGCTAGATGAGGTCTCCACCATTCTCATTTTTGGACCTGCTAGATGAGGATTACATAGAGTTGTCTTTACCAGTGGTACGATAATGACACCCTTCCAATTGGGGCACAGGCTAGACCTCATACATGGTAGGTCAGGGCATGTTGGTTCAGTGACTACTTCCCACTGTTTCAGTTTTAGATTCAAACTCAGTTTCAGAATCAGTCTTCAGAAATTAGGACTGTTAGATTGTAACACCCCGATTCGCTGAACTGGAATGCTACATGGTGCTCATGACCCCGAGGGACCACAAGCTAACCCATGACTGATATCTGTACCTATATACTACAAATCATGATATAATAATGTGGAATACATAGAACTGTAAGGCCATAAAGTTCAACTGATTACAATCATGTGGGTGAAAATACCCAAAACAACTCAATCTGAACATAAATCTGAACATAAATCTGAAAGCCTCTAAACTATCTGAATAAGGAGTTAAAAGAACATGTCTCCAACTAACTCTGTAAAACTAAACTGAAGAAATAAATAAATGAATCAAATCATATTTTCCTCGAATCAATGAGGACTCACTGTGTCTCTGCGAGTAGAATGCTACCGCTAATGCTGTGCTGGAGCTCATGTCTTGGAACCTATGGTGTAACATGAAAAGAAAGCACCATAGCACAAATGCGTCAGTACAACTGGAGTACTGAGTATACGAGGAAGGTAGGCTAAACATAAAGGGTTTCATACATGAACAACACTGACTTACTAATATAAACGTAGGAGTGCAAACACACATATATCAAAACTGGGACCATGAATACGTGATAGCATGACCTGTAAGCAAATACATGGTTTACTAATAACTGTTATGACTGATACTGAAACTGATAACATGGAAGACTATATCTGACAGTCCTGTATATACTGAAATCTAAAGAATGCCCTGAGTTCTTTTATTAAGACTAATACTAAAACTGTGGGAAGTAGTGTTTAACCGACATACCCCATGTATGCCGTTATGGCTAAGTTGGGGTCCAATCTCTACCCCGACTGGAGGGGTGTCAATACCGTGCCACGGGTAAGGACATCCTGTGAGTGACCCTTATCTGGCGGGTACTCAATGAGAACGGTGGGAACCCTAAATTGACAGGTTAAGCCACCTCATCAACCCTAATCTGATGGGTTAAGACACCTCAACCTACGCTGGCTATGTAGTTTTGGAACATAAGGATGACTACTAAGAATCACACCCTGAACTGGCGGGTGAGTTCTCATCCTTGGGTTCACTCGGTGCTAACCTCTACTGGACATGAATAACTAACTCTGCATGACTTAATCTTACTGAATTTCATTGAATGGCAGAATGTTACTGATATCTAACAACTGACTAAGATCATGAGGTTTTCCTAAATCACATGACTGACTGAAGTCTATGGAATCATAGCTTAAGTTTGGATATCGTGAAACATGACATGGCTCTAGGCACACATCTATAGTTTTTGGGTACAAGTACCCCCAGGACTCGATGGAAGGAAACTAACACACATGACTGACTTGATCATAAGAGTAGAGTCCATAATTTAGAATATCATAAGTAGGGATCTCATACTAAGCATGGTTATCAACAATGTATTGCATGGAAAGGACTTCATATTACATGGAAGTACTTGCACAATCTTAATATCATGTCCATTACATAATCATATTGGCAACACATACCAATAGCATGGAAGTTCATGTGGATTGTATGGTTATCATATATATTGTTCATAAGTAGGATTTGCAAGTAAACATAGCATAATCTCATAAGAATAGTTCATGAGTATTCCAACAACATTTACAAGGCACATTATCAACATCGAAGTCATTGGAACGTAGGGGCATATCATGAATCCTTCACTTAGTCACAATTTAGCTATATTGTATGATTTCTAGTTTCTTAGGCATTTTATCAAACACCTTACATGCACATCTTAAGCATAGGTGAAATCATAAAATTATACATCATGAACAACCAAATTTACATGTTTCCAACTCATATGATATCATGAAATTCAAAAAAAACATATAAAGATTCCATCTTGGGAATCACCCAATGTCTACAACATGATCATCAACACCCAACAATATATAAATCATACTTTATAATGAAAAAGAGGGTTTTTGAACTTTATAGATGAAAGGGATCCATAAATCAACTCACGCATACCTTAGAAGGAAGATTCTTGATGATTGATGAAGGAATTTCCTTGAAATCGGATCTTCAAGCTTAGTTACGTAGCCCTAGTTGTTTTTCTCTTTTAGTTCTCTTGGATGATGAGCTTTGAGATGATAATAGGGTTTTAATATGTTTAGAAGCTATATATTTTGTAGGGTTAAGTTTAGAGACGTGTAAGGAGTGTTAAAAGACTTAATTACCCTTAAAATAACTCAAAACGAAGTGTTTTTGGCTCCTGGAACTGAATTAGGCGGCGGCCAAGTGATTGCCTAAGCTAGGTTGGGCGGCGCCTAACCAATCGCCTATGTTTTGGTTGGGCAGCCCCTAACCAGTCGCCTATCCTTACTGTCTCTCACGAAAATAGGCATAACTTTTTGCTTGGGCATTGGATTAAGGCGAAATTGGTATCGTTGGAAAGCTAATTCGATTCTCTACAATTTGGTGGGTCTAAATCAGCCAAAATACCACAGTAACATCGATTTATTATTGTTCAAAGATGACCCTTGCAAAATCGAACACTAAAACTTGATGGATTCAAAAACTCTTAGCTTGTATTACATTAAGTGACTCATATGAACATGCTTAATGCATCATAAGCTATACTATCACTAAGATATTCATTGTAAGTCATGTACTCAAGTATGAATCATAGGATAGGACATTTCATACGTAGGAATACTTATTCACTTCCTAGCTTAGAAACATATGGGGTATTACAATATCTCCCCGTTGGAAACATTCGTCCTCGAATGAGAATTTACTGAGAAGGGATACAAGACAATAAAACTTGAACTGAACATGAAGAGCTAAAAATTGATCTCATGACTGACATACTAAAAATTTTGAACTCATGCATATCTGATGCACGCACAACTGACACATGAATGCATGACTAAGTATGAAACTGTTAATAGGTACCAAGTTTATACTGGAAACATGAACGTGAAACTAAAGAAGATTAAGGAGAACTATTACCTTGAGCTTGATCTGAATTAGTGGGGAAGAGGTGAGGATACTTGGTACACATATCTACTTCTGCTTCCCAAGTAGCTCCCTCATGAGACTGATTTCGCCAAAGAACCTTGACTAGAGGGACTTCTTTGTTCCTCAATCTACGAGTCTGATAATCTAAGATTTCGACTGGAATCTCTTCATAGGAGAGGCTTTTCTGAATATCAATGCTTTGAATAGGGACAACAACTGCTGGGTCACCTATGCACTTCTTTAGAAAAGAGATATGGAAGACTGGATGGACTGAGGCTAGATCTGAAGACAACTACAGCTCATAAGCTACCTTGCCTAAGCGACAAAGAATTATGAAGGGACCGACATACTGGGGACTGAGTTTTCCTTTCTTGCCAAACCTCTTCACTACATTCATTGGAGAGATATTAAATAGACATAGTCATTGATGTCGAACTTGAGATCCTTTCTATGAACATCTACATAGGACTTCTGTCAGCTCTGAGCAGCCCAGAGTCTCTCTCTGATCAACTAAACTTTCTATAAGGCATCAAATACTAAGTTAGGACCTATGATTGAGGCCTTACTAACTTCAAACCAACCAATAGAATATCTATATCTCCTACGATAGAGAGCTTTGAATGAAGCCATCTGTATACTAGAATGATAGCTATTGTTGTATGCAAACTCAATCAAAGGCAAGTGGTTGTACCAACTCCCCTTGAAGTCAATTGCACACGCCCTTAGCATGTCTTAAAGAATTTGAATGGTCCTCTATGCTTGACCATCTGTCTGAGGATAAAATATTGTGCTGAGATGGACTTGGGTATCGAGACCTTTTTGGAATTCTTTATAAAAGTGAGAAGTGAACTGGGTACCTCTGTCTGAGATGATAGATAGTGGAACACCATGTAATCTGACCAACTCTTTGATATAGAGTTTGGCATAATCCTCGGCAAAATAAGAAGTATGAATAGGAAGGAAATGAGCTGACTTGGTCATTCTATCTATAATGACCCAGACTGAATCATGCTCTTCCCACTTCCAAGTAGGAATGGTGAACTCTTGCATGGAACCACTAGGTTTCTGATGCTCTATCTTAACTTGCTGACATGTAGAGCACTTAGCTATAAACTCTGCAACATCTCTCTTCATCCCACTCCACCAATAGATCTCTCGCATGTCGCGGTACATCATAGTGGCCCCTGGATAAATAGATTATCGTACACCATGCTCTTCTTCAAGTATTCGCTGCCTCAATTCATCTACACCTAGAACACATAGATGACCCTGACAACAAAGAACATCATCTCCCCCTTGGGAGAAAACCTTGACTTTCTGATTCTGAACTGACTCTTTGAGCTTGTCAAGGCTAGGATCCCTGTCTTATTTCTCTTTCACCTCAGAAACTAGAGATGACTCTTAACTACTATGAACACATACACCACCCTCTAAAGAATCAACTAAGCGAATGCCTAGTTTGGCAAGCTGATGGATCTCTTGAGCCATCTTTTTCTTACTATCGTCAACGTGAGAAATACTACCCATGGAGGGTCGGCTGAGAGCATCGGCCAAAACATTGGCCTTGCTCGGATGATAAAGAACACTCATGTCATAATCCTTCAAGAGCTCTAAACACCTTCTCTGGCGAAGATTGAGATCTTTCTGGGAAAAGACATACAGGAGGATTTTATGGTCTGTGAAGACATCTACATGAACTCCATAGATAAAATGCCTCCAAATCTTCAAGGCAAAAACTACCGCTGCTAAATCAAGATCATAGGTAGGATAATTCTTCTCATGTGGATTTAACTATCTAGAGGCGTAGGCTATGACCTTACCATGCTGCATGAGGACAACCTAAACCTACTCTGGATGCATCATAATAGACTACAAAACCATCTGAACCATCTGGAATAGCTAGAACTAAAGCTGAGGTGAGTCGAGTCTTCAACTCTTGAAAGCTCTTCTCGCATGAATTTGACAACTGAAACTTAATCTTTTTTTGTGTCAATATGGACATGGGAGATGCAATATAATAAAATCCCTCAACAAATCATCTGTAATAACTAGCCAAACCTAAGAAACTCCTAATATCTGATGGAGATACGGGTCTAGGCCAGTTTCTTACTGCCTCAATTTTCTGAGGATCTACTCTAATGCCATCACCAAAAATAATATGGCCAAGTAATGCTATTGATCTTAGCAAAAATTCGCACTTGCTGAACTTAGCGAATAACTGGTGATTCCTAATAGTTTGAAGAACGATCCTGGGATGGTCTGCATGATCATGCTCTGTGCTAGAATAGATCAGAATATAATCTATAAAGACTATGACAAATATGTCCAAGTACTACTTGAACACACGGTTCATCAAATCTATAAAAGCTATAGGGGCATTGGTAAGACCAAATGACATGACTAAAAATTCAAAGTGACCATACCGAGTATGGAAAGCTATCTTCAGAATGTCACATTCTCTAACTCTGAGCTGATGATAGCTTGATTTGAGGTATATCTTTGAGAAGTAAATAGCATCCTAAAGTTGGTCTAACAGGTCATCAATCCTGGGAAGAGGATATCTGTTCTTGATCGTGACCTTGTTGAGTTGACGATAATTAATACACATCCTGAGAGAACCGTCTTTCTTGTGCACGAATAATACTGGCATACCCCATAGGGAAATGTTGGGTCTGATGAATACCTTATCTAAGAGATCTTTCAACTGATCTTTCAGTTCTTTGAGTTCTGCTGGTGCCATTCTATATGGAGGAATAGAAATAGGTTGAGTATTCGAAAGAAGGTCTATGCCGAAGTCTATTCCCCTTTCAGGAGGAATGCCTGAAAGATCTTTGGGAAAAATATCTAGTTATTCATTAACAACAGGGACTATTTCAAGGATGGGATATTCAGAACTGGAATCTTTAACATGCACGAGATGATACACATACCCCTTAGAAATAATTTTTCTTGCCCTAAGGTAGGAAAAAAGTTGACCCCTGAACGCTGAAATATTATCCTTCCACTCTAGAACGGGCTCATTTGAGAACTGAAATTAAACTATCCTATTTCTGTTGTCGACTTTGGCATAGCAGAAATGAAGCTAATCCATGCCGAGAATGACATCAAAATCAGTCATCTCTAACTCCATCAAATCTGCTGTCGTGAATTTCTAAGATATCATAACTGGGTAGTTCCTGTATACCCGCCGAGCTATGATGGGTTTACCCACTGGGGTAGAGACTGAGAAAGGCTCTGCAAGGAATTTGGGACTAATTCTAAAATCGCCTGCTATGTATGGAGTAACAAAAGACAAAGATGCACCTGGGTCTAGCAAAGCATAAACATGAACATGGAAAATCTGTAACATACCAGTAACGACATCGAGAGAATTTTCCTGATCCTACCGGGACAGAAGAGCATAGATTCTGTTTGGGCGCTGCCCACCGGCAGCACTAGAAATGGCACCCTGCTGGTTCGGGCGACTAGACTGAGCTGTAGAATAATTTTGCTGACCCTGAAGACTTTACTGCAGACACTCCCTAATCCTGTGGCCTGGCTTGCCACAACCAAAACAGATATCACTACCGGCTTTGCAAATGCCCTTATGGTTCTTATAACAAGTCTGACAAAGGGGATTCGTTCGGGCACTGCTAACACTACCCTGAGATTTAGAGCCTAGCGCTTTGTCCCTATTGCCGTCTTTAAAGTTCGGCACTAAAGCACTGGCAGAGGAAGGAGCTGGAATGGCTGACTTGGAGCGAAACTGTGAATGGTTTCCTCCATTTTACTTGGGGTGAGCAAAGTTGAAGTTACCTGAACTTGCACTCTTGTTTTGCCTCTCCCTTGTCTTAAACTTTTGCTCTTCTACTTGCTAGGCATGGGTCATGAGTCTGGCTAAGGTCATATCACCGATCAGCATCACAGACCTACACTTATTTACCATGCTATCATTGACCCCTAACACGAACTTGCTCATCTTAGCTCTATTATTTGCAACCACATGAGGAGCATACCTGGCTAGCTGAGTAAATCTGAGAGAATACTTCCTAACCATCATATTCCTCTGCCTGAAGTTGATGAAATCAAGAACATTGGCTTCCCTCAGCTCTTGGGGAAAGATTCTGTCTAAGAAGGTTGTGACAAATTCCTCTCACTCGATAGGGCCTGTATCATCTAACCTCTTAGACTTTTACTGTTTGTACCAATCATGAGCAACATCTTGTAATTGGTAGGCGGCTAACTCAGCACTCTCAATATAAGTAACACACATGATGTCAATGACCTTTATGAACTCCTAAGGGTCCTCATCAGACTTAGGCCCATGGAAAGATGGAGGGTTCATCTGGGTGAAGTCCCGAACCCTAGTTGCTTTAGGATTGGCCACTCGATTGGCTGGAATGACTGGTGGCTGTTCATTCTGTGCAGCTATGGACTGAGAAAAGTGTGGTAAATATGGCTCTAAACTCCACATGGGAAACATGTTTGCCCAAAGGATCTTCGGGATGAGGAGCTAGCTAGTTTCTTCTCTTTAGGGCCATGGTCTCGAATAAGAGAAGAATGGATTAGACTGAGAGTTTAACTTTTGATTATGCTCACTAGCATGACATGAATAATGAAGAAAGGTGACTGTACCTAAAACATGTTATAGCCTCCCGCACATAAATGTGGCGCGCACCACACCCATGTACAAGACTATACTAGATGTGGCTTTCAGACTTCCTAGGACTCTATTGAACCTTAGGCTCTCATATCAAGTTTGGAACACCCCAATTCGCTAAACCAGAATGCTACAAGATACTCATAACCCCGAGGGACCACAAGCTAACCCATGACTAATATTTGTACCTGTATACTGCAAATCATGATATAATAATGTAGAATACATAGAACTGTAAGGCCATAAGGTTCAATTGAATACAATTATGTGGGTGAAAATACATAAAACAACTTAATCTGAACGTAAATCTAAACATAAATCTGAAAGCCTCTAAACTATTTGAATAAGGAGTTGAAGGAACATATCTCCATCTAACTCCATAAAACTGAACTGAAGAAATAAATAAATGAATCAAATCATATTATCCTTAAATCAATAAGGAATCACTGTATCTCTGCGAATGGAATGCTACCGCTAATGCTGGGCTGGAGCTCGTGTCTCGGAACCTATGTTGTAACATGAAAAGAAAGTACCATAGCGCAAATGCATCAGTACAACTGGAGTATTGAGTATACGAGGAAGGTAGGCTGAACATAAAGGGTTTCATGCATGAACAACACTGACTGACTAATATGAACGTGGGAGTACAAACACATATATATATAGAAATTATGATCATGAATACGTGATAGCATGACCTGTATGCTAATACATGGTTTACTGATAACTGTCATGATTGATACTAAAACTGATAACATAGACGACTGTATTTAACAGTCCTGTACATACTAACATCTGTAGAATGCCTTGAGTTCTTTTATTGAGACTGAGACTAAAACTATGGGAAGTAGTGTTTAACCAACATGCACCATGTATTCCGTTATGGATAAGCTGGGGTCCAATCTCTGCCCCAACTGGAGAGGTGTCAATACCGTGCCACGGATAAGGACAGCCTGTGAGTGACCCTTATCTGGCGGGTACTCAATGAGAAAGGGGGGAACCCTAAACTAACGAGTTAAGCCACCTCATCAACCCTAATCTGACGGGTTAAGATATCTTAACCTACACTGGCTACGTAGTTCTGGAACACAAGGATAACTACTAAGAATCAAGTTATCTCTTAGAAGTGTGAAGCTCAATAAAGCTCAGTAATTTCAGTTATCTCTCTAATCTCTATATCGCTAGTAATCTAGCCTAAGACTCGTAATCCGCTCAGTTGTTATAGTATTCAAGTGATTTAGTCCTAATCTTCGAAGTGATTTGACTAATCTATTTAAGCTCTGTATCTTCAGTCAGATACCATAATTTGATATCTTTTCCATCAGATACAGAACAAAGTTATCTCAGCATAACTCAGTTTGACCTTTTAAGTAATATGATCAGTGTCAAATTCAGTTCATCCATTGTTCAGTAGAGAATTCAGTTCTAACTCTTTTTGTTGGAAGTAGAAACTACCACCGAGCGAGTTCAAGGATGGGAAATCTCCTACTAATAGAGGGTGTGATTATTAGAAATAATCCTTGTGCACTAAAACTACATAGCCAGTGTAGGTTGAGACATCACACCTATTAGTTAAGGGTGGATGAGAGACATCATACCTGCTAGATGAGGGTATATGAGGTGGCTTAACCTAATAGATGAGGGATCTACCATTCTCATTTGAGGACCTAGTAGATAAGGGTCATATAGAGTTGTCTTTACCATTAGCGCGATAATGAAACCCTTCCAACTGAGGAACAGGTTGGACCCTATATGTGGTAGGTCGGGGAATGTCGGTTAAGTTACTACTTCCCACAGTTTCAGTTTCAGATTCAGTCTCAGTTTCAGAATTAGTTTTCAGAAGTCAGGACTGTCAGATACAGTCATCTATCATTGTGAGAAACTCAGATAGTTCTATTGATTTATGGGCCATCCCATCAGATAGACTTAATCTCACATACTGTAATTTGATATTTTATTTAGATATATGCTGTCAGATAGGCTTGATCACAGTATCAGATTTTAATTGAGTATTCTTGTTGTTAGATTCAGATATAATCATATTTCTTATCATTGATAAAGCTTCTGAAATCATCTATTAGAAAGGTTGATGTCTAATCCTGTCAGTCAAAAGTAGTAAGTCCAAGAATTCAGTCATTGATGTAAGCACATCCAGATCCTCAGTTATCAGTATCAGATAAGTCAGTGTTTCAGTATCTCAGTGTCAGTAGTGAGTTCAGTCTGCAATAAAGTGGTATCTAAGTTTCAGTATCTAGAGTTGCGATAATTATTTTCATGTTCTGTGTATTCATGTATGTGTTCTCATGCGGCATTTTCATGATTATTCAGTTTAGATATTGTGCATACATGAACCCTTGCATTAGCCTACCCCGTCTACATAATCATTACATTTTTGTACTGATGCATTTGTGCTATGGTGTTTTATTTGTCACCATAGGTTTAGAGGCACAGGATCTAGTTTATCCTCAGTAGTTTGGTCCCAGCCAGCAGCAGTAGTAGTGAGTCCTCTTCTTTCGAGGATGAGTCTCAGTTTACTACTGTTGTTTCAGACTTTGTTTATTTTCTATTGATAGAGTTAGATGGGGACATATCCCATCAACTCCATAGTTTAGACAGTTAGAGGCTTTTCAGACGGATGTATTAGTATTCAGTTTTCAGTTTTGAGTATGTATACATATGCTGAACCTTATGGCGAGTTTCCATATTTTTTTCAGATATTACGCAGTATACAGGTACAGATATTAGAAAAGGGTTAGCTTGTGGTCCTTGGGGTCCATAAGCATCGTATGATGTCTCGAGATGGGATCTCGGGGTGTTACATTATATTTGTTGAGGAGAGTTGTGTTATTGTGCATAGTTATACCCCCTATTGTGCGGAGTGTTATCTGTATAGATTAAGTAAGGGAATAAACTTTCAATATTGGAATAGTGACCTTTGAGAAGAGGGGGAGACGATGGAAATGTTGAATTATCTCATGGTGGTGAGCTTTAACGGCGAGTCATGATAAATCTATTCTTACTCTGGAAAATTCCTCCTATTTCAATTGAAGCAGAGATTCCATAGACATCCCCCATATTCAAATGGTGTCTATGCATAATTTACTAGTTTTCTATACAATGTTTATCTGTGTTTTGACACTCCAATTATGATCTAAGTTTTTTTATGTGTGAAGCCCTTTGTGCTTATTAGATTGTATCTTACGTCATAGAACCCACCTTGAGTTGTGCAATAAATTTGTGTTTTATTAGAATATTGTTACTTCTATTTATGAAGCTCGTACTCGATTCCCTCAATTACTCTCCTACTGTTAGGATGGTTGTGGTTATAGAAACATAGCAATGTTCTGGATTAGAGAATGATTGATTCTTTTACTAAAAATTTTGGTGTGACTACTCGACTAAGGTTATTGATGAAGAGAGGATATTTAGATGAAACTTTTGGTATGTGGAATAGTTAGGAGGGGAGTATGTGGTGGAAGTCTCTGCAAAATTGATTAAAATTTCTAGTTTTGGTGAGGGGGTCCGTAAAGTGGGTGTAGTAAGGATATTCTTGAATATTCTAATTTATAGATCTACAAGTCATTTTGTTAATTTTCTAGTACTCTTAATAAGGCATGATGCTGTTTGAATACAATGTTGGGATGGATTAGTATTCATAGATAGATGTAAGGTATAGAACTCCGAAGCTTAAGTTATCATCTTTTAACTTTGGGGTAGGATTAAATATGGAAGCAATGTATAGTTAGAATCCCACTCTTGTAACAATATGTTGTGTGGGGGGATTGTAAGCTTCAAATGGTGAAGTGTGGTACTAGTAGCTGAAATCAAAATTTAAAAGTACTATGATATTTAAGAGTTGTTGGTATAAGACCCTTAAATATTCTGTCATTTTATTTTTGACCATTCTGTTCTTGAACCCTTGATTTTTGACTTAAGTTGTGTCCGTGGATGTAAAACTAGTAACCCGGGCGAGTTTTAAAATTTTTGGATGGGTTCGGGGTAGTTTTGGGTCACGGAGGCAATAAGCCCCGTGATAGCCCCGCGACGTGGAGGTTGTATTAGACGATAAGGTCCGCAGCATGGACCTCGGTAAAATTTAGATTATTTTGATTTTCCCACTTGAGGTGAGGTGCTTTGGGTCTCTTACCCTTTATATGACCTTAGCCTCCTTTTCTTATGATTCGTGCTTACATAGTTTACTTGGTGATTCCATGAAGCCTTTTACCTTCTGATTCCTATACATGTCTTGTTAAAGGAATATTCTTAATGTGAAGTTACATACTTTTAAAACTTCAAAAGATTCCTATCCTTCATTTGAGGATAAATGATTCCAATGGGAGATAATATAACACCCCGCATTTTTGGGCTAGAATTCAAAACGTTGTTTCTACGTGTATAAATAGGAATCCAATTATTTTTGTGTAAATATAAGTGTCATGATCATTATCGTAGTGTGAAAAAAGTGTCATTGAGGGTATGAATGCCCGTAGTAAACACTTAGAGTAAAGTAAAGTTAAGAACTTTCATTATCGACCAAATTTTGGAAATAGATTCTACAGGGGTCAAGTTTTAATATGTATAACTTATGAAATATGTGGTATTTTAGCGCTAAAGACCCACCAAATTATAGATAAATTTCCAACTCATCTAATTTTGCCTTTAATCCGAAACCAGAGCAAAAGGTTATGTGTATTTTTGTATTGAGGAAGTAAGGGTCCGCCATGGCCATGCGACACGGATCTTATCATCGAGATTACCTGTAAGACCTCGCAAAATCATAAGATTGATTCAGTCCTGTAAAAGCTAGAAAGAGGTCCAAGACTCAGAAAAATTCAGCTAAGTGTTCATACTTATAGTTATTTTAGCCTTCGTAAGTTGGCGATGATTTTTCATGACCCTTATGACCTTTAAATATCAAATTTTAGGTTAATTTAGGATCAGGAACGTTAGTAGGTATTCTCGAACAAGTTTTAGATTTTTCGGACTTCTTTGAGGAACATTTGAAAGTTTAAACCAGTCGATTGATGCGCCGCGTTGCCCATCGTATTGATGAATATTTTCCTCTAGCTCCCAGTGCAAATTCCAATGAACCAATATGGACTCGACACGGCGCATTGGCCATCACGTCGATGCCAACGATGTCGCATATCAGTCTGCACGTTGCTAGTCCAATTTTCAGTTATTAAAACTCACATCCATAGGGGTAAATGGGTCTTTTCGCATCTTATATCATCCCCAAAACACGTAATTAAGTCATCCAAAAGGCAAAATGTACTCACTCTATCTAGAATTTTTCAAGATCAAACCCTAGTTCATCACATTCAAGAATCCAACTTCCAAGGAAATCCATCAATCTTTAAGATATGTCAAGTGTTCATTCAAGGGTTCCTTCCACCCTTGGAGTCCAAGAAACTCTATTAAACTTTAAGTAAATTGATTTCATGATTTTCATGATTTCGATTCAAGTGTATTCATTATTATAATGTTGATTGGGCTTCTATTCCATAATTAAGTGCAAGATTTATGTAAAAACAATTATTATGTATATAGTATCATGTGATTCATGTTAAAGCCTTGAAATTGTGATGCTCATGTGTTGATTAGTACTATGTGCATATACAATGCCTTCTAAGTGTTTGATTAGTTGTTCAAAGGAATTTATTAGTGAGATTAAATCATGTTAGCTTGTATACTAGTTCATGCCTTTCAAGTGTTTGATGAAATCCCTCTATAGATGCTTTATGAATAAGTGTGCATTTCTTTGCTATGCAAGGTCATGTGATGCTTTACTTTTCTTGCTATTGACTCCTGGAGGTATTTAATACCCGACAATTTAGTTGTTTAACTAGAGCTAGTGTCAGTTACAAAATAATCTCAGTCATGTCATGATTATTAGTACTCTCAGTCAGTTACAGAGCTAGGATAAACTCAGTAGACTCAATATCATTCCAATCCTGTTCAGTATTAAGTTCAGACCTTAGAAAATTCAGTTAGTTAACGGAATTCAGTAGTATTTCATCAGTCAGCAAAACTCAATAAACTTAGTCCAGTTCAGTTAGACAGTATAATCAGTAATAGTTCAGTCAAGCCTAGTATGAACTAGGAATTAATTAAAATATCTATTCAGTTGGGAGTAGGATTTAGTACCGAGTGAACCCAGGGATGGGGATATTCCTGCCAACAGAGGGTTTGACCCTTAGTAGCAATCCCTGCATTATAGAAATACATAGCCAGCATACGTTAAGATATCCTCGTACCAGATTATGGTTGATACATCTCGTACAAGTTTTCCTGCCAACGAGGGTTCACAAAAGAGCTTTCTGTCAGAGAGGGTTAACTCATAGCTTGTCTTTACCCGTGGCACGATACTGACACCCTTCCATCTGGGGTCACAAGTTGGACCTCAATCTATTTATACATAGGCATGTCGATTAGATGATTACCTCCCACAGTCTCAGTTTTAGTTACAAACTTAATATAGAACTCAGTTCAGTTGTACAAAATCAAGACTGTCAGATACAGTTACTCAGTTCAGTACAGAACTTTACATAGTTCCATAGAATTAGGACTGTTAGATACAATCATTGAACTATTAGTTACACAGTATCAGTAAACTCAGATATCAGTAAATCAGCAATTCAGGAATCAGTATCCAGTGTTATCATTACCTCACTTACAGCTTACGTAGTCACACATGTACTCTCATTCAGTTATATTAATGTTATTTAGTCAGTATTGTTCATTCATATGAACCCATGCATCTTAGCCTACCCCACTTAGCATACCAGTACATTCAAGGTACTGACACATACCTTTTGTTTGCGCTATGATGTCTTATATTATAGGTTTAGACTCACGGGCTCCCAATCATACTTAGCAGCCCGATCCATCAGCAGCAGACTTAGTGGTTAGTCCTCATAGTTTGAGGATGGATTTATTATTTCAATATTTTATTATTCAATTTATTTCAGTAGTCGGAGTTAGTTGGGGAATTGTCCCATCAACTCCTTATTCAGTAAGTAGAGGCTTTTCAGACTAGAGTATTTATAGACAGATGTCCAGTTTTTGTATTGATGTACCATACTCCAAATTTATTTATAATTTTGAACCTTATGGCAAGTTTCTATCTAATTTCTGCATAACTACAGTATTATTATTCAGTTATTGCAGCAGGTACCAGTCATGGGTTAGCTTGTGGTCCCTCGGGATTATAAGCACCGTGTAGTATCCAGGGTACAGACTCAGGGCAATACATTACAGTACGCGACACACCGATGCTTTAAATTCGGCAATTTTTTTAGTGACTTGGGAGAAGGGGTATTAATGTCTTTTCAATTATTAATGACCCTAAACACTATATTAACCTATTTCTGTCAGTTTTCACGGTATAACAATGATTATTTCACCATAAAAAATCCTCTCTCAAATTCCCCTTTTAAAGTCAAGGCTAGTGTTCAAAGAGGTGGGTCATCTAGGGTCCCAAGGATGTCGTCTTGTTCAAGTTTATTGACAATTAAGGCATTTAGCTCTTTCCGTTGAATTTATATTTTCTTAATGGCATTGATTGATTATAAATGCATGGGTTTGATGTAGGTTATGAGATCGTTAAGGGATTTTGATTTGGTTGGTTGCTTAATTAATTTTTCCATGGTTATTTATGCAACATTCATGTTTTACTTATGATTTTAAACTTTTTGGGATTCATGGGAATGGTATTAAACTGAGGGATCATGGTTAATCCCCAATTTTATTATTTTGTCTGGATTTATGACTTGGAAAATTATGTGCTCTCAACCTGTTTGTTAAATTATCAATGAATATAATTTTTTCACTTGGTTTGACTTACCCACCTCTGTAATTTCATGGCTTAAAAAAGTTAAACAATGAACATGGATTTTAAAGGCATTGTTGGCTATGTTTTGATTTATTGAATAAAGAGGGTCGAGGCATTCCTTATACTTGATTCAATGAAGAAAAAGGAGGTCAAGGCATTTCTCCAAGTTAAACATTATTGCTATGTCATACAAGTAAGTTTACAAGTGTAAGGGTATGACGATACCAAAAATAAGCCTTAACAGTAGGTTCATTGGTTTGTAAAATGGATTATATGAAACTTATTTTAAACTTGGTTTAATGGGGATTATGAAGAAAAGCCGTGAAGGTGTGGGTTTTGGATTACTTGTACTAGAAACTCATGTTTGCCAACATTAGGTTTGGTTTTGATAATATGTGTTGATGTTTTAGACTATATATATAGTATCTTAGATTGACGTCGGATTGAGGCATTCCCTGGGCCTCCTTGATACCTCTTCTTCGTATGGATAACATGCATAGGAGCCCTTTCAGTAGGGGAAAGTAAATCCATGTAGCCCGTGGGTGGATGCTTATGACAGTTGAGCTACATAGTCCATGTTAAAGTTTTAAAGTGCATGCTAAGCCTTTCCCAGCATGTGAGATATATATATATGTGTATGTGTGTGTGTGTATTTGCAATTCATTGAATGCATGGGATTTGACAGGTTTTGAATTATCATCTATGACATTATTTGTTACCTTAACCTTGAGTTACAAGCTATCGCTTCAACCGCTAACCGTCTTCAGCTTCTATATCACCACGCAATGCAGGAAGTGACCATACTACTACTACTCCTGTGCAATCACTAGGTAATCATGGGACAACTCATGAGTCAGACTGGAGTGGTGAGATACCATACTTTGGAAGACCCCATTTCATAATTTGGTTTCCTTATGTCATATGTTGTTCTTTAATCTAGTTTTGGCTATTGTCAAGGGCATGTCCCAACACTTTTTTATACTCGGTTATTATTAGGGGCTTTGCAGATACTGTGGACTTGGGTATTGTGTACATTTCAAATGTTGATCCTTTACATTAGCTTCTTGGATCTCTAATTACATTTCTCTTATATTGATTATCATCCACCGTTAGGTGTTCCATGGGGAGGTCTTCGATCCTAGGTGGACTTGGGATGCCTGTCACAGCCAGCCCTTGGTTTGGGCTGTGAGAGTATCATAAGCCAGTTGAATATAGTAGAAAATAATGCATATAAACATAATTTATGGGAATGTCACCCCCAATAAGAAAATTCTCCAATTGGAAGCCCATGTTATCCCACTAACAATTCAAATAAGAATATACATCACCAATACAAATAGGGGGTAGGGAGCACAAGTATACACATACACTAAATACAAGTGTAAGAAGATAGGACAATTGAATAAATATCAAGTCAAGAACAGAAATTCAATCACAGAATAGCACAATATATTGAATGCAGTGATGATAATGACAATGATGAGGTGATGCATGAGGTCATTACACTACCTCTGTATAAACCTACTAAGTTAAAGCTTTCCAAAGTAGGACCCAAAGGGTGCAGGGGTTCAACCCGTCTACAACCAATATCTCTACATTTTCTCTGGCACATACATGTTAGGGGGTTTTAAAGACGTCACATTTTATGTTAAAAAAGCCATTGTTTTCCGTATTTCCTATATTTCAATAGTGGTAAAAATGTTTCATAAATTAATATGATATGAAGATGTAATGTTCACAACCAACCAAAATAAGTAAATCTAATATCCAACCAATATACCAACCATGTGAGTCAATAATCCGGTCAATCAACCAATAATCCAGGATCTAATATAATCCTAAAAAACATCAAGTGAAACGTGCAATAAGGTGTCATTAATACCACATAATTTGTAAAATCTAGTGTTTTTCCAACAAAAGAGTGAAACCATACATACATATGCCAATACCATTCCAACAATATGATATATGACCCCATACAACCATAAATAGGAAATAATGTCTTAAAGCTATCAAATATTATCGACATAGGCCCCACACAGGAACTTAAATTAGCTTAAAACATTTTCCATGATAGAACCCTATGGCATTACTATTTAGTACCCCACCCAGCCTAAATAAAGTTAAGTCATAATGTATCTCAAATCCCAAAAATTGATCCCTAGAGCTTTCAATCTGAAGTTTTCTCCTCTTGAACATGCATGAAATATACTAAAACATTAAAATATAGAACCTATGCTTCAAAAGAAAGCCAACGATATCCATATTTCCAATGTATAAATTATAGTCAAAATGGACCCCCCAAATAAATTTTCAAAAATGAAGAGTAAGATTGAAATTTTTGTTTTAAAATATGTTTTACAAGATCAGCGGAACTCATAAGAAAACTCAAGTTAAAAACATAGTGAAATTGGGGATTGAATCAAAGAAATGATGATTTGGGCCTTCTAGGCCAAACCACCTTATTTCACCTTTAATTTCATGTAAAATCAAGGTATAGATGATGGAAATCAAAGAAAAATCATAGAAATAGGGACTTGGATCTTATCCAAGCTTAAAAATAATATAAAATGCTCAAAAACTAGAACCCCAAACTTCAAGTCTCAAAAATGGTAAATGAATTTCGAAAACAGGAAATTAAATTACCCAGGTATCGCCTAAGAGACTACCATGACTCTTAGGCGGCTATCACTTAAGAGACTTGGTGTTGCTTAAGAAAAGCCCACCTCATCGCATTCGCAACTTGGCTTTTGCTTAAGCGACAAACATCGTGTAAGCCAATGTCACTTTAGCGACCAGGCCATCACTTAAGAGGGCCTAATGTCACTTTGTTAAAATTTTGACTGTCAGGCCAAGTCACATAATTGACCATAGTTTTAGTTAGGAAAGGGAACTAGCTGAAGGGTGCACCAATTCCATGTCTCAATGGACCCCTCAAAATTCATCCAGAATGTCAATTACACTAACAAACTATAATACCCTACTAAATTTGATGCTTTGGACTCAATTTCGATATCAAATCTTTGAAAAAACGTCAATTTCACAAAATTTACCCCCAGGAATCAATTCATAACTTTCCAAATGGAGAGTCATAATAAGATATTAAAGCTACAAAACCACACAAACCATGTAACTAACCTAAATTTAACGTATTGGATCTGCTAGTATAGTGCATTTTACCATCCGTCACATAGATCAATAAATATTAACTGAAGTCAACCATCATGCTCTTCAAGCACCAAAAACCACAAACTCACATATATCACACTAAAATGCATTGGGAACCATAAAATCATCCCCACACCATGAAATAAAACAATGCAACCATAGGGAGGAAAAAAATGATCAAATCATTCAAAACAAAATAGTTAGTACAAATCACCAAAAATTAGTTCATTACATCATCCACCGCTAAGAATCTAGTTCATCCTCAAACTAAAGGAAATAGAAGAACCTGCATTAGCAAAAGATTGGGGATAACAACTACGCATATCGAACTCAACCTCCCAAGTGGACTCATCTACCAGTTGATGCATCCACTGGACTTTAACCACAGGAATAAATCTAGAATGCAACCATCTACCATCTTAGGCTAAGATGGATACATGCTCTTCAACAAAAGACAACCGCTCATTTAATGAAACTAACTCTCAATGAATGACATAAGACTCATCTAGAATGTAACACCGAAGCTTAGAAACATGAAAAACTTGATGAACAAATGATAAGTCTGGTGGCAATGCTAACTCATAAGCTATATCCCCCAAATATAACTAGGGCTAAGCTTTCACCTCTTGCTAAACCTTATCATACCTTTCATGGGAAATACACAAAGAAAGATATTATCACCAATATTAAATCTCAAGGAACCAAGTCTACAATCTACATAGCACTTCTGCCTACTCCTAGTCGCTCGAAGCCTATGTTGAATAACCTAAACTCTATATAAAGACTCATAAATAAAACTTGTACCTTGAGGTCTAATCTCAATCTCGAACTATCCAACCAGGGAGAAAAAATGCCTACTATAAAAAGACTCAAAAGGATATATCTAAACACTAGACTGGTATCTATTATTATATACAAACTCTGCCAAAGATAGATGTTGCTAGCACTAACCACCAAAGTCTATAACATAAGCGTGGAGTATATCCTCTAAATCATGAGCAGTCTACTCTTACAGGCCGTCAGTCTGGGGAGAAAAGTTTTCCTAAGATTAACTTGAGCACCCAATTCTTCCTGATCCTCCAAAAGTGGGATGTGAACACTAAACCTTAATTCAAAATGATATATAATATGAAGATAAATAATCTCCTCAATATAGATATAGACCAACAACTCCACATTGAAAGAGAACTAAACCAGAATAAAATGAGCAGATTTGGTTAATCGATCCACAATGATCCAAACATTATTAGAACTATGAGAAATATTAGGCAACCCATTCATAAAGCCCATCATAGTGTGTTCCTATTTACACTTGAGAATGGGTAACCTCTGAAACAAACAACTAAGTCTCAAATGCTCAGCCTTCACCTATTGCCAATACTAGCAACAAGCTAAAAAATCCATGACATCCTTCCTCATACCATAAGTAATGCTATCTCAAATCATAATACATCTTAGTCACTCCCGAATGAATAATGTATTGGCAACAATGAGCCTTCTTAAAAATTAATTATCATGGCCTAAGACTACCACTTATCATAACACGATGTTTAGAGACACAAGTAACCCCAAGTTATCCCATTGCCTAGCATAACAATAACAATGCTGATGAGATCATTTACTTAGTAAAAGATAAACTAAAATAAACTAATAGTAATTAAAATTTAAATCAAATACTGGATATCAAAAATATGACTGTCTAAAAATACTCAACATGCTGAAAACCTAAACATCTATCTAAAAGCCTCTAAATCATAAGGAGTTGTTAGGACATGCCCCCAATTAACTCCAACTGACTACAACTAAAGGAATGCAGAAATTAAATAATGATAACTTATCCTTAAATGGTGAGGACTTACAAAACACTGCTGCTAAATATGGTACCAAACTGTACTAATGACGATCTGGATGTTGAGCATCAAAACCTATATTATAAGGCGATATAGTGCAAGAAAAGTATGTGATTAGTACTTTGAATATATTGAGTAAGTGAGATGGGAAAACTAACTAATTTAATTATAACATAAATGTATGAAAGATTGTGAACTAATGAAAAACCAAGTATAATTATGTACTGAATGAAAATTGAATAATTGAATACAAGCCATGCAAAATCTAAAACTGAAACATAAACTATAGATCGCGGGAGCTAATAATAACTGACGGATCCCAATCTGAGCTGACCGGGGTCCAACCTATAAACCTAGTTGGAAGGGTGTTTAGTACCTTACCAAACGTAAGAATATAGGCTACTGTGGATTAACTAAATAGATATCCTGAAGGACTAAGGTGCGAGTCCTCAACTGAAGGGTGACCCCTTATATCCTGCGGTGGTGTTGTAGTTTTTGAACTTAGGGACTTCTACTAAAGGTCTTATTCATAACCGATGGGTGATCCTTCATCCCTTTATTTGCACGGTGCTAAGTACTACTCCCAACTAAATGAAAGTGATAACTGATTTACCAATATAATAATATTCTAGAATTTAAAATATATGCACAGTCTAAAGTGCTCATGAATATGTAAATTTATGTATGCATGAACTCCTAGGTATCAGATGTTCTTAACCCACCAGCTCTAACTAATGCAACTGATATGATAATATTAAAATTTAAGTATAGAAGGATGCTTAAACTTATTTGAAACACATACTCAAGGATTAATTAAAGTTCTAAATTGATGAATTTTTAAAACAGATGTTGTTCATGGAAACCTTAACTTGAAGGGTGAATTTAACTTTGAGAATTTTGAGAAATCCTTAGGACTCAATCGGTCAAAGAAACCCATTGATGAAATCCCACATACCTAGAGATTCTTAGATGAACTCTTTTGAATTTGCTCTTGAAGTTGAGGAACCCTAAGTTGGCTTTTGGAGAAGAATAATTGCCTTTTTTTCTTGGTGTGGATTTAATACATGATTTAATTAGAATCAAAGGCATTTACCCTTCTATTCCAGCCTTTGGGAAGCCTAAACGATGTGGCTTTGGGGTTAAACCAGTGGAAACAACCAAAAATTCCTTCTTAAAATATTAAAAAAATTCTAGGGAATAATCATATTCGCTTAGGTGATGAGTTATTAGGTGTGGTCATAAGTTGTGACTTGGAGTCATAACTTGAGGACCAATGCCTTGGGTCTTTAATGTAATGAAAAAAACTCTTTCCAAACAATTCATTTACACTAACAACGAGTCGCATGCTGGGGTGATCGTCACTAGGAGTAGTTGTCTGATTGTTCACTATTATGACAACAACTCTTCCTGATGACTCATTTAGTCTGACAATGAGTCATCACCAGAAGCATTGTCATGGGTAGCTTTGAAAGTGCCTTGGAAATATTTCCATAATTAGTTATTGGAACATTGGATTAAGGCTAGATAGTGGCATTGGAAATCTAATTTAATCATCTATCTCTTGGGGGGTCTAGAGCTCAGAAACTTGGGGTATTATAACATCTCAACCTTGGGATCATTCATCCCCAAATAAAAGTGACTAAGCTAAAAAGCTAGTGGAAAGCTAAAATTTCCACATTTAATCACTATGAGCTAAACAAACAATTCATGACTGAATCTATATGCTATACATGGACTAAGCTAAACTCATGAATGCATGTTATGACATGATAATAACTCGATGGCCTGAGATAGACAAGAAAGATTTAATTAATTAATTAATTAAGGGAACTATTACCTTAATATGGGACTAAGGTCATAGAGAAAAAATGGGGGTACTTGGTCATCATATTTGCCTTTACTTCCTAATTAGCTCCCTCAACTGACTAATTTCTCCTGAGAACCTTTACTAAAGTGGCCTTAGTATTCCTCGACCTATGAATCTAATGATCAAGGATCTCACTTGGGATCTTTTTGCAAGAGAGACTAACTTTCAGACCCATACTCTCTAAAGAAACTACTGATATAGGGTGTCCTCTTCATTTCATCAACAAGGAGACATGAAAGACTGGATGCACTGAAGCTAAATTTGTAGCCAACTCCCTATCATAAGAATTCTTACAATATCAAATCATAATCTTATAAGGACCAAAATAGCGATTACTGAGCTTTCCCTTCTTACCAAGCCTCTACACCCCTTACATAGTAGAAACCTTTAAGTGGATAAAATAACTAATATCAAACTCATGCTCCCTTTTTCTCATATCTATGTAATATTTCTAGCTAATTTGAGTTATTTCCAACCTTTCTCTAATTAGTTTTAGTTTCTCCATATCTTCATTTACTGCATCTAACCATATCAAAGTTGCTTCGATAAACTAAAACCAACCAATAAGAGATCTGCACCTCCTACCATACAGTGCTTTAAATAAACTTAATCAAAGGTAAGTTGTCATCCTACGTATCCTTAAAATTAATTAAACATACCATCAATATATCTTCTAAGGTCTGAATAGTCCTCTCTGTCTAACCATCTATCTTTGGGTAAAAATTCTTTAAAAATTTAGAGCTAAACTGGGTACCTCTATCTGAGATAATTGTCAAACAAACTCTATGTAATTTCTCCAACTCTCTAAATAAGAGCTTAGCATAATCTTTGGCTGAATCTGAAGTGTTAATAGGAATAAAGTGGGAAGACTTAGTCATTCAGTACACAATAACCAAAATAGAATTATGTTATCGATGAGTATTAGGAAACCCTAAAATAAAGTCCATATTCACCTCTTCCCACTTCCAAGTAGGAATATTGAATTCCTAAATCATACTAATAGATCTCTTGAAACACCCTGGGTTTGATCCTTAGAAATTTCCTAAGTTTTAAACTCTCTATATATCATACGACTTAGGGTTACTAGTTGTATGATGTGGGTATAACCTATGGGTCCAAGCCTTATGTTAAGGAATGTATTCTTGATCATATACTATCCTAGTAATGAATAGACTCGATGTGTGCCGTATGGATAGGGTATGAGAGAATCATGCCATTTGTATGTTGTATAGTGTCCAACCCCTTTTAAATCTGTCTTAGATATGGTTAGAGAATACTAGTCATATGGTATGGGTACGATTTGCGCAAGGGGAATCATAAGGTGGATAGTGTGTGATGTACAATATTTTTTCTAGGGTACGAGTGGTGGTTAGTACCCGTATGTTGTATGTATGAGTTAAGGAGGGATTCATACCCTCTTGCAGTGATTTTTACAGTATAAGTTGGGGTATTTTAGATATTTGCCCCTCTTAACCTATTTTGACCCAATGACTTAAAAAACTTTTGGGATTTTATTTACCCTAGTATTCTCAACCAAAAACACTCAAAACACTCTAAAATCTCTCTTAATGCTAGGGTTTCTCTAATACAATCAATTCGGGGCTTACAAGTGTGGTTTCTCTCAATACTCCTTGGTATATAAGGTATGTTAGTTTAACTAATTAAAGTTTTAGTGAATGGTTTTCATGATTTAATTATTGGTATAGTTAGGTTTTGAATTTTATGTTGGGGGTTTTGGTTGTTAATGGATGAATATTGTTTTCCTACATATGTTATTGGTATAGGTAGGTTTCATGGGAATGGTCAATTGGTTCTTACTTTACTCAAGGGATCCATACTCAATCTAGGGGTTTAGTTCCTAATTGTCCTGGAGTTCTATCAATTCACTGTAGTCCTTCTCAAACTCCTCAAATTGAAGTGATGAATGCTGAGTTTTCTCAATCTATTCATATGTTGGCACAGTTCCTTGCTACTCAGTCTAAGCGTGGTGTCCCTATTACTCTATCTTCTAAGGCCATAAGGGTGGCCAATTCATGAGGTTGAATCCTTTGACCTTTACTGGTGTTAAGGTTGTGGAGGATCCTTAAGGTTTTCTAGATAAGATGGAAAATATATTTCATATTATGTATGCCACAAATATAGAGGGCGTGAAGTTTGTCGCCTACCAGCAGAAAGATGTGGTGTACCAACGTTAAGAGGAATTGGAACAGTAAAGGTTGATGGTGTTGAGTCATCTCTATTTGAGGATTTTTCAAATGCTTTCTGGACCACTACTTTCCTAAAGAGTTGAGAGTAGCAAAAGCAGAAGAGTTTGTTAATCTAAAAAAGGGTAAGATGTCGGTCAAGGACTATGCCTTGAAGTTTCACCAGTTATTATGGTATGCTCTGGAATTGGTTTCTAGTATGAGGGCCCAGATGAGAAATTTTTCTTTGGGATTGTCTCGTAAGTTAATTCGTAAGAGTAAGGCTACCGTGTTAATCAAGATTATAGAAATCTCTAGGCTGGTGGTATACATTGAGTAAGTAGAGAAATAAAAAAAGAAGCAGGCTGAGTTATGAAAGAGGCATTGAAAAAAGCTTAGATTCTTTAAGTTGGGTGGTGACCAATAGCAGAATGGCACGGATGGTGGTATATGGGACAAGAAGAAGTGGGCTAATTTTGGGTCTTACACGATGGCTAATGCTCCCCACCCAAAGCCATCGGGTGATAGGAATTTCCTTAGTGGAGAAAACTTTAGAGCACAGGGTGCCTAATCTCTAGCTAGTAGTGCTCAGTCAGCTCAATTATATCCTCTCTGTAGATTTTATAGTCATTTGTATTGGGGTTTTTCTGATAAGGGAAAGGACATGTGTTTTTATTATGGTCAGCCAGGTAATATGCTTCGAAAATGTCATATTTATGGCGTTTCCTCTAGGAAAATAAGGTTCCTGTTGCATCTTCTTCAGCTTTAGCGCCAAAGGGTGCACAATCTGGCTTCGACACTGGTCAAAACTATAATTACACTCTCACTACCAGACAGGAGTTTGATGCAACGCCTGATATTATTACTGGTATGTTGAAACTTTTTTCTAGTGATGTGTACTATTTACTTAAACCGATGTCCACTCTATCTTATGTGACCCTATTTGTGGCTGTGCATTTAGGTTTTGGTCTCAAGTGTGTTTTGGAACCTTTTTTTATTTCTACCCAAGTAGGTCACTTAATGATTGCTAAAAAAATCTATAAGGGGGTGTGATATCTATTGGTAGTAAAGCACTTTGGTGGATTTTTTAGAATTATATATGGTAGATTTTGACGTTATATTGGGGATGAATTAGTTACAATCGTGCTATGGATCTCTAGAGTTTTGAACCCATAAATTTGTTTTTAATTTAAATAATGAGCCGGTTAAGTGAAAGGGTGCTTCCCTAGCTCCTAAGGGAAAGTCATCTCATATCTTAGAGCTTAGACATTAATCTCTAGGGGGTGTCTCTATCATCTAATCTGGTTTAAAGATTCCAACTCTGAGGGTCCTTCTTTACATTTTTTCCTCGTGGTGAATAAATTTCTTGAGGTTTTCCTTGATGACCTTCCCGGTGTTCCTCTGGATTGGGAGATTGAGTTTGGGATTGATTCTTTTTCGGACACTTATCCAATTTTATTCCCCCGTATAGAATGGTTTCGGCTGAACTGAAGGAGCTTAAGGAACAACTAAAAGATCTCTTAGATAAGTGTTTCATCCATCCTAGTATGTCACCGTGGGGTGCACCTATATTATTCATGTGTAAGAAGGATGGTTACCTTAGGATGTGTATTGATTACCAAAAGTTTAATAAGGTGACAGTAAAGAATAAGTATCCTCTTCTAAGGATAGATGATTTGTTTGATAGATCTTCGATCTGGGTATCATCAGTTAAAGATTAGAGAAGTGGATATCCCTAAGACTGTCTTGCATACACAATATTATAACTTTGAGTTTATGGTTATATTTGTTGGGTTGACCGATGCCCCAATGGTATTTATAGATTTGATAAATAGGGTTTTCTGTCAGTTTCTGGACTTTTTCATCATTGTGTTCATAGATGATATTTTGGTATACTCCAAGAGTGAGATTGATCATGTCGATACCTCCATGTGGTGTTGCAGTCCTTAAAGCAGCAATAGTTGTATACCAAGTTTTTAAATGTGAATTCTGATTAAACGTTGTCAATTTTCTGGGTCATATCATTTCTATTCAAGGGATCATAATAGATTCGCAGAAGGTTGCAGTGGTTAAGAAGTATCCTAGACCCACGACTCTAACCGATATTTGGGGCTTCTATGGTTTAGCCTGTTACTATAGGATATTTGTGGAGTGTTTTACTTCCATTGTTGCCTCATTTACTAAGTTAACATAGAAGAAGGTAAAGTTCTTATGGTTTGATGCTTCTGAGGGTAGTTTGGAAAAGCTGAAGGATAAGATAACTTCAGCTCTGGTTTTGACTTTTCCTAAAGGCTGTAATAGTTTTTTGGTCTACTGTGATGTGTCACATATGGAGCTTGGGTGCGTTATGATGCAACATGGTAAGTTGATAGCTTATTCCTCTAGATAGTTGAAGGTGCATAAGAGGAATTATCTGACTCATAATTTGGAATCGCTAGTTGAGGTATTTGCATTTAAAATATGGCATCACTATTTGTATAGGGTGTATGTGGATATCTTTTTGGATCATAAAATCTGGTAGTATGTGTTTACTCAAAAATAGCTTAATTCAGGCAATGGATATGGCTTGAGCAACTCAAAGATTATGATATGAGTCTTTACTACCATCCAGGTAAAGCTAATATGGTTGCTGATACGCTTAGCAGGTTATCCATAGGAATTCTAGCTCATGCGGATAAGAAGAAGCAGGAGTTAGTGAAGGACATATGTCATTTAGCTAATCTTGGAGTTCATCTTTTGTATTATGATAAAAGTGGTGTGTTCGTTCAAAAAGTGGCACAATAATCTTTAGGTGCTGAAATCAAGGAGAAATAAGTATTAGATCCTGTATTGATAATGATCAAGGGTGACGTTATTTTATAGAAGGTGATGGCCTTTAATATTAGTTGTAATGGTACCATTTAGTACTAAGGAAGATTATGTATTCCCAACATTGATAGTTTGCGATAGAGGATCTTGGCTGAGGGCCATGAGTTGCACTATGTCATTTATCCTGGTTTGACAAAAATGTACATGACCTTAAGGAGATATATTAGTGGAACTATATGAATAGGGATGTGGAAAATTTTATGGCCAATTGTTTGGTTTGTTAATAAGTGAATGATGAGCACATGAGTCTCGGGGGATTGTATCAACAAATTGAGTTTCCAGAGTGGAAGTAGGAAGTGATCAATATGGATTTTTTTTTACCAATCTTCCTCAGTCTCAGATTCAATTCAATTCATTTTGGGTCATCGTTGGGTCAGTGAGGACTAATTTTTTGGTTAAGGATTATGTAAGGTTGTATATTCTTGAGATTATAAAGCTACATCGGGTACCAATTTCTATCAACTCAGATCGTGGTATGTAGTTTACATCTCACTTTTGGCGGTCATTTCAGAGAGGTTTTGGGACTAAGGTGATTCTTTGTATATTTTTTCACCCTCATTCGGATAGGCAAGCAGAAAAGACTATGTAGAATTTGGAGGTCATGTTTTTTGATCATGTGATTGACTATAGTGGTAGTTGCTTTGAGCATATAGCCCTTGTAGAGTTTGCCTATAATAATAGCTATCACTCTAGTATTGGGATGGCTTTGATTGAGGCTTTGTATGGTAGGAGATGTAGATCTCCTATTGAGTGGTTCAAGGTCAGTGAGGTGGAGATATTTTTCCCAGATTTGGTTTGCCGTGCCATAGAAAAGGTAAAGGTGATTCGGGATAGGCTTAAGTCTACCTAAAGTCACCAAAAGTCATATGCTGATGTGAGGTGAAGAGAGTTAGAGTTTGAGGTTGGGGATAGGGTATTTTTGAAGGTGTCTCCCATGAACAGAGTAATGCGGTTTGGTATGAATTGAAAGCTTAGTCCCCGATATATTGGTCCTTACTTGGTTTTGAGGAGGGGTTCGTAATGTTACATATGAGTTGGAGGTACTTTCTAGTTTAAGCTTCATCTATTCGGTGTTCTATGTTTCTATGTTGAGGAATTGTATGGGTGATCCATCTCAAATTGTACCTACCAAGTATATTGGTATTTCATATTCTTTTTCTTATAAAGAGGTCTCGATTGAGATCTTGGATCGGTAGGTTGGTCGGTTGTGGCCCAAGGATGTAGCTTCGGTCAAGGTTCTTTGGAGGAACCACAAGGTTGATGAGGCTACTTAGGAAGCAGAAGAGGACATGAAGTCCAAGTATCCATTCCTATTTTCTACTATGAAAATACATACGGAAGATATATGTTCATCATCACATCTTTGTTCTCTAACATAGTTAAAGAAATGATTGATTTCCTTGCATCTTTGTTTTCTAACTTAGTTAAAGGTAAGAGTTGAGTTGGTGGGGTGAAATGCATGCTTGTGCTGGCCTTCACACATCATTCATGTACGAATAATCCAAGTAGGGGGAAATTGAAACACTCTGGTTTTTTATCCTTAGAAATTTCATGTGTTTTGAAATCTCATTACATCATATGACTTTGGATTACTAGTCGTGTGATGTGGGTATGACGTAGGGGGCCTAAGTCGTATGTTAAGAAGTATTTTCTTGATCATGTACTATCCTAGGTACGACTAGACTTCCTACGAGTCATATGGACATGGTATGAGAGAGTCATGTCATTTGTATATTGGACAGTGTCCAACCCCTTTTGAATCTATCTTGTATACGATTTAAGGGTACTAGTCATATGATATGTATACGTTTGAGTAAGGGGATACATATGATGGACAGTGTATGGTGTCCAACATTCTGTCTAAGGTACAAGTGGTAGGTACCACTCGTATATTATGTGCATGAGTTGTGTAAAGGGGGTCGTACTCTCCTGCTATGATTTTTGCAGTTTAAGTTGGAGGTATTCTGGACATTTCCCCTCTTAACCTCTTTTGACCCCATGACATAAAACACTTTTGGGACATCATTTACCCCTAGTATTCTCTATAAGAAACATTCAAAACACTGTCAAATCTATCTCAAGGCTCTTGGTTCAAGAAAGGCTAGGTTTTCTCTAAGACAATCAATTCTAGGCTTACATTGGTGGTTTCTCTTTGTACTCTTTGGTATCTAAGGCTTTTTACTCCTCCCTCATTGTTAGTTCAACTAAATTCATGTATTAATGAATTTTTTTCATGATTTAATTATGGGTATTGTTTGGTTTTGAATTGTATGTTGGGCGTTTGGTTGTTAATGGATGAATATTGTTTTCCCATGTTTTTCTTATACTTTTCATGTTAAAATTATGGAATTGAATATGTGTTTTCATGGGAATGGTTAATTGGTTCTTGGTTTTGGTTTTTAAAACTATATCCCTCAGCGTGTTTGTTAGAATGCCTATAAGAATGGTTTTCTCACATAGTTTGACTTTATTGAAACAATTGCATTGCAGAATATGGTTATAGAACCTAAATTTATTTAAATGGTTTTAAATGATTTGGTAAGGACTTGTTGGCCATGGTTTTGGTAAACTGGAAATCATGTGGGGTACCTAGAATCCTCTAAGTGTTGGCTAATGACATTGCTTGCAAGCTATAGACGATATGATGATGCCACCTCCAAATGCCTTGGTAAACAACTTATGGAATTGGTTGTTTGGTTAGGTGATAATTGTTTTAATTGTGCAATAATAGAAGGTTGTGATAGCTTTCCGTGAAGGTGTGAGTCCAATGGACGGACATTGGAAACTCATATTTGCCGACATGAGGGTTGGTCATGGTGACCTTATACTTGTGGGGTACACGGGAATCCCCTAAGTTTATACTTGTATATATGTATCATGGAGGGCGAAGGGTACACGGCAATCCCCCACCCCTATAATATCTTTGGTTCATTTAGCTACACGCACTGGGCCCTATATATGGGGGTAACACTTGACCAGTTTTCCCGTGGCTGTATTATGATGGTAGAGCTACACAAACTGAGGTTAAGGTTTTAAATTCATACTAAACCCAGTTCCCTTTTCCTGAATGAAGTATATGTACATATATGTATAAATGTGATTGCATATGGTTATTTACTTGGTTTTAAATGTTAGTATTATTTTATCCTCACTCCTAAGTACATTCTAGTGTTCACCCGCTAACCCGTCTTCAGTCGTTGTATCGCCACGTGATGCATGAATCGGCCATACTCCTCCTGCTCAGTAACTTAGATTTGGGGACAGCTTTATGTCAGATTGAAGTGGTGAGCTTCCATACTCTGTAAGGCTCCATTTCATGTTATAGACTTTTTTACATACTTTTGTTATTTCTTAGACTTTGGTTCTTCGCTATGGTCAGTGGCAAGTCCCAACAAGATATTGTCTTGAATTCAGTTAGAGGCTTTGTGAGAATACTTTAGGTTGGAATCGGTGGTGTGGGTATTGTTGTCGGCCTTGGCATTGGTATTGGTGTTGGGGCTGACACCGTTTGAATGTATTTAATTTATAATTATTCGATCTTGTTATGTTATATAATTGTAATTCATATTTGAAAACACTGAAGTAGCCTAATGTTTAACATACAAATCATCAATGCGAGGAAGAGGATACTTGTTCTTTACTATCACCTTTTTCCACTACCGACAATCAATAAACAAACATATAGAACCATTATTTTTCTTCACAAACAAGACAGGCACAAACCATGGGGATACACTAGGTTGGATAAATCCCTTATCCAAAAACTCCTACAATTTATCCTTCAACTCCTTCAACTTTTCTAAGTCTATCGTATTTGGAGGAATAGAAAAGGGATTGGTGCACAGCTCAACATAAATTGGAAAGTCAATATCATAGTCCGGAGGCATGCTAGGAAAATCTGCAAGGAAGCTATTTGCAAACTCATGGGCAACATGAACAGAATCCAAGGAATGAGGTAAATTTGCACTACTATCATGAATATGAGCCAATTTAGACAAACACACTCTCTAAACTAAGCGGCGAGCCAAAAGAAAAGATGTTAATGATGCACACCCTTCAAATCTATCCTTAGTGCACCCACAAAGCTAGAGTCAAGGTCTTAGGATAATAATCTGGGATAACATGGTATGGAGGTAACTAACCTGTACCCAAGATGGCATAGAAATCCACCATATCTAATACAATAAAATCAACCTAAGTCTTATGTCCCACAAAAGTCACGACACAAGATCGTTACACTTAATCCATCACTAAAGAGTCTCTTGCGAAGGCTGAAATATGTATAGGATCATTAATAGGATGACAATCAGAATCAAAACCCAAAGTGAAATATGCAGATACATGGAAGCTTCTACCTTTGACCTGATGGGTATAGTATAACACTAACCTCATTCCCTTACTGATCGGGTAGTCCCTCGAGCACCACCACGGGCACCACTACTTCTTTGTCTCACACCCCTTGAGGAACCTCTACATCTTACAACTAATATAAGTGTATCTCTAAAAACACGACGAGGGTAGTCATTGGCCTCATGGTCAACTTTGTTACACACATAGAAAACCTTATGCCCTGACTCAAAGAAAGGAGGTACGGTTGAAGTAGGACGACCACACCAAGTTGTTGTACTAGAATAACCGCTACTTGAACTCAGCAAGGCTACCTACAAGGGTCTACCATAATACTTATGGAAACCTCTAGAATCTCTGCTTCAATAAATGTGACCTATGAACCACCCATATGGTGCAACTTCTTTGTGTCACCCTGGGTTGCTCGAAGAAAAGCCTTAGTCATCTTAGTATGTTCTTTTTGAGTAATATCTAGATGAAGAGAAACATCTAACCCTTTACAAAATTTTGAATCTTCTAAAACTCATTGGTAATATTGGTATAAAATATTATTACAAGGTATGGAATCATGACTTATACTCTGCAACAGTCATGGAGTCGCTCTCCAAGAGATCAAAATCATCTCTCATTTGATTCCTTAAACTAAAGGGTACAAGCCTATCCAAAAAGCCTATATAAACTAATCTTGAGTCATCTTTGGCAAACCAAGAGGTCCACAACCAATAAGTGACCTCCACCAATCTTTGGCTACATCTTTGAACTTATAAGTAGTATAGGTAACCTCATGTGACTCAAGCAAACTAAGGTTATGCAATTTTTCACAAAAATCATCAAAAACTCATAGGCACCCTTGCCTATAGCACTACAGAACCTAGGAGGACCCATATGAGTAAATCTCTCAAACCTTTTCTGATCCTTAGAAGACATGACTGTAAATTAAATAATAGGAGGCATAGTCAATTTAGGTTGCTTAGAACCCATCTGAGGAGGCATCACAGAAGAAGCCTAAACTTTGGATCTCAAAATACCATACTCAGATATAGGTCCTAAAGGAGGAACCGTGATCGGAGTCTATGGAGTAGCATAATAAGATATCGGTACAATAAAAGGATCCATAGTCGAAATTAGAGGAACACCAAAAGAATACTCTAGAATTGATGGAGGTACAATTCATAGAGTTGGAGGAACACCAGATTAACTAACAAGAGCACCCTCAAAATGGTTCAATAATCTACTTTAAAAACCCTCCAAGACAGGGGCAAACTCACTCTTTGGAACCCAAGTAAGCCCGATAACTCTGACATGATCAACACGAGGCTCAAAGAAAATGCCCCTAGTAATATTTGTGGATGGGGAAGATCCTCGTGCCTTACCTAAAAGTCAAGCCTGACCACAACTCATAACTCCCTAACTATATAGGGCTCCCTTATTAGTTAAAGGATCTAAATTTCTAGCCTCACTAAATTTAGTCCTCACCATTTGTGCATAAAAAAGGGAAATCTAAATTTAAACATATCGTATAAAAGAGCCACACAATATAGAATGATATAAGAAAAGTTTCCTAAAGACATACTATATCCCCTCAAAAATAGATATTTACATTTATGTACTGATCCATGAGACTCTATTAGACACCCTGTTGTTAAACCATTGAGACCAATGAAACTTGGCTGCTCTAACACCAATTTATCATGACTAAAAAGCCAAGGCTCATGATGGCACTTGGTGTGGCAAGCCTTGACAAGTAAGCCTATTACCCAAACTAATATGAAATGAGAGTTTAACATCAAAACCCAAGGCAAGGCTCCTGGAGAGGAGTCAAAAGACATACATAAAGTAAAAATTTAAATACATAGTCAAAGATGCCAATATAACATCCCAAAAATCGATGTCGCAGTGTAAGAACTACTAAGTACGTCTGAAATATTTAAAGATACTATAATGGACCAAAAATGGTCAAAATCTAACTCAGAATACTAAATAAGATATGAAATGGATAGGAAGAGGTAGTAGGAAAACTCTTGAAGCATACAACCACTACCAATACTTTTGGTTGTTGATGAGGACCTATAAGTATTTGATTTCTTCAATGGTCAGCTAGTCATATAGGTAAATGTCAAGAGTGTGGGATGAGGCTTAGTTAGATGGGGGTGAGGAGCTTGGAGATATTTTTATGGTCTCCGAAATCGATTATAATATAAGACAGATTGAACAAGAGCAGAAATGAAAACAAGCATTCAGTAGTTTGATACTTGTGATTGTTTATGTTTCTAGGGAAAATTTTCATATGGCTAATCTTTCACAATTGAGTGCATTAGTCACCATCAATATAAATATTGTTACTAAGGTTTGTGTGAGTGTGTCGAATACCTCTAGAACTACTATTATGGATTTTGGGTTGTATTTATAACCACATTAATCCACCAATCTCATGTGCAAAGGCTACCACAGGTATATCTATACCTCTAGTTTTATATTATTCTATTTTATATAGGATAATGGACTTTTTTTATCAGGGTGGGGTGCATTTGCGTGATTATATTTTGAACTTAGGGTTTTGTTATCGTATTTCTTTTCCCTTGAGTGTTTTATTATCATAAAACTGACATATTTCAGAGGAACTTCTATTTTTTGTGTTTTATTTAGTGTAGTAGAAGAAAATAGGAATAGTTAGTACAGTTTTTAAAGTAATTTTTAAAAATGTCGATCCCACTAATTTTTTGTGGCATTTTATCTATTTTGATAAATTGACTGCTACGGATCTTTGCATAACATTGCGTATATTGATAAAATTGATTCTTAATCTATGGCACGAACTTGATATTTAGTGATTGGTAGTGTAACTCTGTGCCAAGTTTATGTGAGCCTGCATTCATATTGTTCATACTTTATGTATGCAATCACAATCTAGAACTTGCATAGTTAGTCTTCCTTAGGTTGTAGGATAGTTGGTCAGGAAAGCATCATAGGCCATTTTTTATTTTAGTTTAGTTAGACAAAATCACCATCCAAATAAAGTAAATATCCCTTGATCCATGATTTTGATCCTAAATTGACTCTTTTTATTGTTTATCCAATTTACCTTTCCAATTTTCCTTTTAACCCTTGTCCCACCTTGGACATTGTGCGCCTCAACTCACACAAATCATCTATGTTTAAGGGTGGCTATTGTAAAGGTATACGAAAAGAAGAATGGTGCATGAAAAGAAAAAATTAGTAATAAAAAAGGAAACAAAGTGTGTGGCATGTGCTAGAATAGAAAACAAAAGAAAGAGAAAAATGAAAAGAAATAAAACAAAACAAAAGGAAAAATGGCATGTAGGCACTACCAAACCTACAATCCCATTATATTTAGTATGGGCTTTATTTTATTACATAATTACCTTTCCTAGGTTTTCTTTTATTCTTTACAGATTATTATGTTCTTTGAAGTCATTAAAGCATTTACAATGTTTTGTTATTGGGTTTTGGAGGATTATTCATACATTGATGTTTGGTTATTAAATTTTCTTTGATAATTCAAGTTTCCAGATTCTATATTATCAATCTCATAAGTTCATAATTATGATTTTGTCTAAAACTCTAACTGTGATTCTCAAAGCATGAGTAGCTAAATCAACAACTAGGATTGTGGGAACCATAATGAATTAATGGTGTAGGTTAAAGTACTTAGTGATTCTTGTATGACATTTATGTGCGTATTATTCTTCCCTTCATTTTGATTGTTTTTTAATGGTGGACAATGTTAAAACTCTTCATGTTAAAACTCATCTTATACTAACTTACTGGACCAAAGAGGAAGCAAATGGGAATAGGGTTTAGCAATAAAGATTTGAGTCTATCAACCCGCATCTAAGAGCATGACCTTGTTTAGGAATAACTAATATGGGATCAAGGGTAAGGGTTAATAAAGCAAATACTCATAGACAGAACAAGTTGTGTAGTATTATTCATCTAGATAGGGGACTAACCTTTAGGTGAACTTAACTCACCAATTTTTCATGCTATGAACTAGGATAGATCGGTCTTACTTCATTCTTACTAAGTTACGAAATCATGGAGAACATAATCTATTTAAGTATTGTCATTCATTAAAAACAACATTAACTGATACTTTATTACATTACGGTTTTCAATAACTACCTATTACAATAATCCCCTTTTAGACATAAGGAACAATAGCCTAAGTAATCTCATTGACCTAGGTCCTAACAATATTTCTCATGGGATAGAACCTAATATTTTTGGTTTCTATATTTTAACAAAGATCACTTTATACCTCACTTTAGAGATGTAAATTAGGGAGACATCATAACTCTTTCTAAGACACATCACAATCTGATTCTCAAGACTTGATTTGGTTCTACACCCTACAGTCTACCTCATAGATCGAATCAAACATGCTAAGTTTGTGGACATCATTAATATTTACTATAATGATCTTAAAAAAACTTTATGCAAATGATTGGGGTGTCACTATGCACGTGAATGCTAAATTCTCCCGGAAAGACAATGTTCAGAAAATCGTAACTACATTATATGAAATTCCTTTCAAAGATAATACTCTTAGCCTCTTTCTAAATTTTCTGGAGAACATATCCACTTCTTTGACACTTGACATTATGATTTTTATCTTAGCCTACTAACACCATATCTCTAAGTTCTTATCAGTATAAACCCATTAAAATAAATCAATATTAAGTGACTCAACATCATCAATATATAACCTGGTAATTCAGTTGTTAAGAACACCATAAACAATATAATTAACCTCCTCCATACTTAGAAACTCTAGTGTACTAAAAACACATACACCACACTTAGTAATCTTAGAATATGATGAAACCGCATGCTACCTCAGGTTATTATGTTTGCTTATAAAACTCAAAGTTGTCCTTTATCTACTGACTCCACCATGATTTTTTTCTAATTCATATCTAATTCACCAGTATATCATGCTTACACACTTCCATTTTTCATAAATTATTTACTTAAGCTCTACCACATATCATATCAAGATACTAGATCTATTTCCATGAAATTTGCATTAATACCAAAAATTATCACTCTTTCTAGGTCAACAGTCATCCATAGTTAAAACTTTGGGTCTAATACTTAACATCAACACCCACACATATTCTCATGTACTATATTGGCTTACAACAACTATGAAAAAATCAAGAAAGACTAATCTACTATAACCCCATGATGACAATAGTATATCTAAACCTTAAAAACTATCTAATTACTATCCATTAGCATATCCTTCAATCACATATAACTACTACTTATCTATCGATTTGTCTAAACATAGCTCCATAACCATCAAGCATTTTTTCTATATGTAGTTTTGATGATGAGCAGCTAACCAAGCCCAAGGATGTGCAAGGTACAATATAGATGACACGCGTTGTTTGTACAGTTTTGCCCTCTTGTGCAACAAACTTATAGGTGCTATTTTGTACTAATTAAGATAACTTGTCCAATGGTATTTCTTACTTAATTATCACTCATCTATGAAAGAAAAGAGTCACTTATTTAGCAAATTGGTCTTCTGGGTCAAATCTAAAGAGTGTAGAGAGGCAACAAAACCTCCATTTCAAGAATTCTGAAGCATTGCCCATGTTCTTATCATTGTAGTCGTCTTAAAGAGTAAGTGAGTGTTATTATGTGTTGATTTGTAATTGAACTACTCATGTTGTACGAGTAGTGTTTTAGTTTATTGAGAGATGTGCTTAGGTAGAGTTACCTAAGTGTGAGGCTAATTAGAATTAATTAGTGTAGAGAGTCCTTGGTAGAGTTGCCAAATGAACTTGTAGTAGAGTTATTACAAGCAAAATAAGCCTAGAGGTAGAATGAAATCTAGACTATAATCAGGAGGTTGATTATAGTTGATTTAAGATTTTTCTGAGGGAACGCCATGATTTTTCCATTCATGGGTTTCCACGTAAAAAAATCTTGTGTTTTTACTCTTCTTGCATTGTCTTTAGTTTTCTTGCACTCTATTGTTTGATTGTCTATGATTGACTTTGAGGGACCTGTTCCCTAACAATGTAATGCAACCCCCAAGGGTTCCATCAATTTGTATTACAACCCGATCACTCTAAAAGGTTCACACCTAGAGTATCTTGGTCAGCATATCTATTTCACCTAACCTCTAAGAAGGGCAATGAACTACTAGGCCGCCAAGATTCAATAGATAGTACTATGGGTAGTGGAAAACAAGGATGTTTGACTTCATCATTGCTGGGAATAGTGAGCCAATGGACATTATTATTAATGGTCCTCACGTACCTGTTAGAGAAGTCAAAGAAGGAGATGATACAAGAATGGTTATTAAAAGTAGAAGAGAGTAGAACAATGAAGATAGGTTGAAAGTTGAGAAGAATTTTAAGGCCAAAAAATTTATAGTTTGTAGTATAGGGCTTGACAAATACAATACGATTTCAGCATTTTCAAAATGCTAAGGAGATCTAGGACTTCTTGAAAATAGCTCATGAGGGAATTACAAATGTGAAGGACTCCATAATTGACATTTTAATTACCCAGTATGAAAACTTCACTATGAAATAAGGAGAAACAATAAAGGAAATTTATACAAGATTCACTTTCATCACAAACGAGCCACACTACTTAGGAGAAGTGATTCTATTCGATAAGCAAGTTAGAAAGATACTTGGGGTTCTACCAAAATCATGGGAAAGAAAAGTAAATGCTATTGTCGACGCAAGGAACCTGAAAAACCTTAACATGGATAAGCTGATTGGAAATTTAAAAACATATAAATATATGAAGCATAAAGAACAAGAGAAGAAGGAAGAAAAAATCTATGGCTCTAAGATAATTAAAATCAGACTCTAATAAAGAAGATTTTGATTTTGGCTATTTGGTAAATAGAATAGTTAGAGCTATCAGACAAAGTGGCCAGTTTTAAAAAAGTGGAGGTAGCTGAAAAAAGGAAGGCTTTATGGAGGTTTGTCACAAATGTGAAAGTCCAAAGCATTTTATTAAGGATAATGCAATGCATAAAGTGGAATCTTAGGAATATATCAAGTCTAAAGGTGGCAAAGGAAGGAATAGGGACCCGGTCCCTGTAAAATCAAGAAGACAGGTTGGAATTGACTATACAGTTAAAAAAACCTTAGCCGGTTGGGGTGACTCCTCAAGTTAATCTAATTAACCTGAGAAGTCTGCATATTACTCATTGCTTACAGTGGAAGATGAGAAAGTGACCTTTGATACCTTGTTTATCTTCATAGCAGTCCCTTAAAAAAAATGAGGTAACTAACTCTAACATTAAGAAAAATCTTAAAAATTACTCTGAGAGAAAGATAAAGAATATATAAAATGTTTTTATTGATATAGTATGTAATTTGAGTACTGAGAAAAATGGTCTAGAAGAGATGATAGAGAATCAGGAGCTTGAATAAATTTCCCTAACTCTTCATATTTCTAAAAAAGAAGAACAGTGTGCTAAGTTAAAATTTAACAATCTTAGTTTAGAGAGCCAACTGAAGAAAGTAGATGATTCTGATAGCAAAGGGAAGAAAGAGGCCTCACAACTTCAAATTGAGCTTGAAGAGAAGCTGAAGAATTCTCAAAACCATCTCATGATTGTGCTCTATAAGAATGAAGATTTAGAAAGGGATCTGGTCGGTCTGAGAGAAGAACTTGATAAATCCCTACAATGGATTACATCCTCTCAAATCCTTTCTAACTTGAATAATCAAGGAGGTAATTATTTTAAATGTTTAGGGTGTTAGTACAAATCTCAATCAACTGAGTCTCACAAAAAGATTGCTCAAAATTCCAAGAACAAAGTCCATAAGATTCCATGTAATTATTATGGAAGAGATGGACACATCAAAGAATACTATTAAAGTTGGCTCAGAGCAATAATGATCAATAATAGATATATCTAGTAGGGTAGTATCAATCCTAAATATTTAAGACCTTTGAAAAAGAATTTAATCTATCCTATGTCTTCTTACTAGGAACTCAAACATTAATGGGTTCCCAAGTGTGACAAAGGATATTAAATACTTAAAGAAAAAAGAGTATGCAGTCAGAACAATCTTTTTCAAATATAATTTCTTAAGGATATGAATGGAAGGTCTAATTGTATTCTCTTTCCTAAGACACTTTAAGATGAAAGTGTCTCATGAGGATAAGTTAAAAGGGTAAAAAATTGCATACAACTGATGGAAAATGGGTAATGGCCAAACAATGTAGAAGGAGCTTAGTGAAATGTCTAGTCAGAATTCACAGAGACCTAGTCCCAGTGGAAGTCATCTCTAAAAATCAATTTGGAAGCACATATCTTCTCATCCCCTAGATATTCAATTTTCATGGAAGGATCACAAACAAGAGACTAAGTCATAAACTTCATGTTCCTTTCAACATCCCTATTCCAAAAATAAGCTCATAAAGGTGTAAGAGATTCTGAAAAATGATGGCTAGTCTATAGTAATGTAGAAGGAACGTTGGAAATTCAAAAGTATTCCACGTCTAGAACATACTCATCAGAGCTATTTCCAAAACACATTGTGGTATGTTATGGTGTAATAAGTCTAGCAAGTTGTATCTGGGATTAATAAAATAGAGCTCACTTAAATTATAAGTCAGCTTCCCGTCCCAAATTTGACAATGTTCAGGAAGAAGGTATCCTTAGTATATTTGGTGAATGTTGGTCAAACTCAGTACCATACCCTTAAAGGTATACACCTATGGGAGGAACTTTGAGGTGCATAGTTATTACAAGCACAAAGTTAAAGATTCACTCAGATTAGAGAAGGACCAGGTCTCCATCTCTCAGGTTACTATGATATATGTGCAAATTTTATCTATTCTATCAAGAAAAAGTTGTTTCCTTCCAGTCCTTGTGTCAGATAAAGTTGTTTTATTCTAAAAGGGTCGGCGATTCACCTAAAATTATGAAATTGATTATATCATTCCCCCCTAGAAAACCTAAATTTATTATACCATTCCCCCTGAGAAAACCCTTTATTGTGATTATTATTCCTTTAAATCATGTTGTACCAACTTAATATCTTATTTAAAATAGAAAATCAAAATCCCAATCAGTCCTTCTAAGAGAAAAAAATCTTCCTGATGGATGAAGCTCTCCCATTTTTATGTACTTCAAAGGATTCTTTGCTTAGTATAGTTAAATGTCCTTTCCTAAACCTTTGTAAAAAACATCCTTCTTATCCTACTCTTCCAAATCTTAACTTCTTCATCATTCATCCCGTTACTGAAGAATCATTCCTAAATTCTTAAAATTTTTATAATGATGTTGTGATAAATGTTACCTGGGTTACTAAAAATCTCTTATTGTTGTCAAATAGCCCAGGAAAAATCATAGTTGACCATAAGAAAATCAATGTCATTAAAGCACTAAGAATTTAGAAAATGGTCTGGAAGTTTTATTGAGAAGAAACAGACTCTTGAGGGAACTAGTCCCAAGAAGACAAAAATAGTTGAAAGGGAATCTGTGATCAGCTATACCAGAAAAAAGAACAGGGAAAAAAGTATGTTTGTATCCAAGGAAGTTAGAAACAGGTTCTTAAAGAATAAAAAGGTGTTCATTTGGTGGATTTTTTATTTAGAAGTAGTAACAAAACCTGGTATGCTGGAACTAGTTGAGTTGGTAAAATATCAAGGTTGGATACATCTCATGGAAGGACCTATTCCCACTTTTTTTAATGAGATAGTCAGGGAATTCTATTTTATCTTGTAATTGTTAGAAGATGGGATGAATATGACTACATGGATACAAAGAGGGAAAATAAAGTTGAATTAGAAAATACTGGGATGACTTTTGGAAGTTCCTATATATGGGGTAAGAACATTCTCCAAGCATCTGCCTTCAATAGAATTATTATCAAATTCATCCAAGGATAAAGGGAAATTTATGGCTATAGTGAATAGGAACTCATTCAAGAGTGAGCTTTAATTGATTTTTGACTTTGTGAACAAGTTAATTCTGCCTAGGTGACAAAAGTGAAATATTTCCTCAACTACTACCTTATATGTGATGGAATACCTTAGTTTCTTTGATTTTATTAATCTACCTACATTGATAATAGAACAAATTCACAAAGTGGTTCTTGGGAAAAATGAAAAGCATGGAATGCCTTATAGATATTGGTTGAACAAAATACTTGGTCATTATGGCATTGTCTGTGATTCTGGAATCCAAGGGTCTATGGTTCAAATGCCTGGTATGAAAACAAAGGTCAAGACTAAATATGTCAAATGAGGTAGCATGTATCAAAGGGATCTTAGCAAGGAAATAGAGGAACTAAATTTTAACCTAGCTTGCAAGGATGAGAAATTAGCAAGCTTGAAGAGATAATTCAGCATCTCTCCAAAGAAAGCCTATGTGATAATGAAATGCTTAGAAATGAGAATTTTGAATTGAAGAAGAGGGTGTAAATCTTAATTGATGAGGTCCTTAGGTCAAATGCAGAGATAAGGTATCTTACAACAACCTAACCCTACTCTTTCAGAATCATTTTCCCAGTCCTTCACCTATTAATCCTTCTTGATTCCTATTTTTTTCCTAAGAACATTTATTTTAGGCACAACAATGATACTTACACTTTACTTGTGAAAGAATCTTTTATTTGTGTTTTACATTTATTCCCCTTAAATTGCAAAGTTATTCTTTATGTTAGTGTTTCCCCAGTGGCCATGATTTAACTAATTTGTGCTTATCTTACTCTTGGTTTACTGTTTACACTTTTCAATGATGCCAAAAGAGTGAATATTGAGTTCATGCAGTAGGGAGCGACCAGGTACCAGGTGAATTGAGTTGCAAATTTTAATGACATACTTATAGGGGGATGTAAGTGATATACTAAGAGTGAATGATATGGCACAATGATAGGGGGGAGCAATTGGAGTTTTGGTTTCAAATGACAATAAGGAACTAGGTCCTTGTATTGCATGATAGTGATTGATAAATCATGATTTTAGGGAAACATGTATCTTTAGGTGGTAATCATACTAATTAAATGTGATGGATGTGCATTGATGCTCAAAGTTGTATGGTTAGTTTGTCATCATCAAAAATGGGGAGATTGTTAAATGTAGTTTTGACGATGAGAAGCTAACTTCAAGGGACAAGGTCCTTGGATGTACAAGGAATAGTACAGATGGAATGCATTGTATTCATATTTTTGACCTTTAGTGTAACAAACTTAAAGGTGCTATTTTGTAATTATGAGGAACGCTAGTCTAATGATATTTCATCCCTAATCATCACTCATCTATAAAAGAAAAGAGACGCATCTTCATTAAATAGTTTTTTGACACAAATCTAATGAGTGAAGAGAGGAAGCAAAAACACCATTTCAAAACTTCTCAAGTATTGCCCATGTTCTTATCATTCTAGTATGCTAAAAGAGTGAGTGAGTGTTCTTGAGTGCTGATTTGTAATTGAACTACTCATGTAATAAGAGTAATATTTTAGTTTGTTGAGAGACCTGCTTAGGTTGAGTTGCCTAAGTATGAGGTTGATTAGCTTTAATCAGTGCAGAGAGTCATAAGGACACGAGTTTCCAAGATAAGCTTGTAGTAGAGTTATTACAAGTGAAAGTAGCCTATAGATTGGTAGAAATCTTAACAGTTATTAGGAGGTTGATTATAGTGGATTTGAGGTGCTTGTGAGGGAGAGCCATAGGTTTTTCGTTCCTGGGTTTCCATGTAAAACATCTTATATTTTTACTCTTCTTGCGCTATCTTTAGTTTCCCTGTACTCTATTGTTTGATTGCCCATTATTGACTCTGAAGGACGTGGTCCTTCACTGTGTGGTGCAACCCCCAAGGGTTCAAACAAGTTTCCTCTTTGAAATAAAAAAGTGAATCCTGGATCTATCAATCCTTATTTACCTTATATTTTCATTAATAAGAGATACTTTTCGAACAAAATGACACACCATCATATATCCATTCTTAGTTCAATCATATCTTAAGTCATCTTATTGAATAACATCTTTTCTACCTTTTACCATGAAATCTATACAACAGTTACTAATTTTTAAATAAAACTTAATGGCATATAATCTCAATTCTTTCTTAATGTATACATAGCATATAGCTTTACCAGTCACTATCCTCACCTTTATGGTCTTTCCATTTCTAAATTCTATGGCTCGTAAAATCCTAAAACATGTGATCTTTCGGGTGACAATACTACCCATGAATCTTGGCAGATATATTTCCCCTTTCATGGGTGTTAATCTATAACAAACCGATAGATAATATTTGGATATATATCATATTCTAGCTCAACAACGTGATTCATAAAAATAAGGGTGAAATCTTTCAAATTGAAGAATTACAATACACTAACGAGTTTTTTTCAAGCCTTTTTTGTAGTCTAAAAAATGTTTAATGATTTAGTTCAAATTGACAACACCATATTGGAAGGAAATCAAGGTTTTACTACTGCTACTACCCTGCAGATGAGGCATAGTTAGAGCAATTTAGATAAACACATGAATCTACATAGGTTTCTAAGGGACTGCTCTATTGCATGAGCTAGCGTATGAAAGAATAGAAAACTTTTCATAAATTTTTATAATCCCTTATTATTGAAGTAAAATCATAACAACCATAAATAATATCCTACTTACATTACTTAATATAGTCCCTAGGGTTCTTTAAGTTTGTGCTCAGATACCAAGTGTGTCACAATTTGAGTCTACACCCTAGATGAGGTACGGTGCTTGAAACCACAAGTGATCCCAAGATAACCATTTGAATAGCATATATAAGTAGAATATATACATAAATCGGAAGTTGTAACTGCAATCATATGATAAGTTCTAAAAATAGATACAACTGAGAGTTTAGATGAGCAAAATTCTAAGCCTAAAGGGCAAACATGAACCATAATCTACTGTTTGTCAAACCTCAAAGTCTGAATAAAATAATATGTTAGGATAAGTCTCTCATCTACCTATAAAACAATGTCTAAAATAAAATATAAAAAAGATAAACAGAGCTAGGTCCCTAAATAAGGAGGATCACTATTAGAGGATGAACTACTAATATCTAGCCAAGTAGTGCCTTAAGATAATTACTCATGTCTATATCAAATGAAAAATTTAGGGAAGAAGAGGTATGTAATCAGTAAAGGAAAGGTTATGAGTATGTAGGAAATAAATCAAACAACTAAATGTATAATCTTAGCATAACATGAAGAAAAAAACATGAATAAACTTGTCTTTAAAATAGAAGGCTTTATGCCCAAACAATCTTTCAAGAAAATAGGGAAAACAAATCTATATAAATCGAATATCAATATCATAATTTGAAAAACACTAAAATGAGACTTTCACAGTTATAAACATCAAGCTGAAGTAAATGCAGTTAAAACCATAAGGATCTCCAAAAAAATGCATAACTGGGATCATGATCGTGTCATGTAAATTATTTAAAAAATGGATTTAAGTCTTTAAGGTGGAGTTTATTATTACCAACATAAAAAATGTGAGCATTATGGAGTCCAATGTTACATGCAAAAGGTTGTTCTAACCTGCCAAAGTTTGAATCATATACATAAGGATCCTAAAACTATGCCTTTTAGGTGAACATATAATCTATGGTAGCAACGTAGTTCTGGGACAAGTACTATCAGTGACATATCTAATCTTATTTTATCCACAACTCATATTGGACATATCTAGTCTAGTGTTCATAAATCTTAATGCAGTGAGTTTTCCATATCATGTCATAAATCAGATGCTAAAAATATTTTCTAAAACATATCTTTCATATCATGCTAAATATTAAATCGTGAAATAATTTACTAAAATGTGCCTAACTTGTAGATTCTCAAAATATCTTTCATAATAATATAAAGGCTCTAAAAGTCATACTACAATATATAAGTTTCACAAATAATGTATGCAATCATGGCAAGAATAAAAGCCCAACAAAGAGCCACCTTTATAAGCATATAAGTAACTAAAATATCCATTGAAAACATAATCATTTTTAAGGACTTCAATAAAATCATGAAATTCACTTAAATAAATAGGACATTAAAATTGGGTTCATAAACCTGAATCATAAACTTTAAATTCATGAAATTCTTAATGTTTTTGATATGATGATAAAATAAAATCATCATTGAAGTCCTACATACCTTCATTTATTCCCAAGGAATCAAGGTTGAACACCAATTTGAGGAAAAAATCTCTATGTATTTAGTTCTTAAAATCTCCACTACTAATCAACAGTTGCACCATATTGTTCTTTTGCTCGAACCTCCTTCAACAGATGGTTTCTGAAAAGGAGAGATCAGATTTATTTGAAGTGGGATTGCCACTTCTCTAACTTTCATATGGGCTACTTCTTTTTTAGCCATGGGAGTAGGATTATCTTGATCTTCTTCAATTTGCGTAATAGGGGGAGAATGATATATTCTTTCCTACATTAATGGAAAAGTTGCTCAGGTTCATGGCTTGGTTAAACTAATTCCTGATCCCTTGTCATCTTACTATTTTGAAAACATGTTTCCTTTAAATACAAAAACAAAACCAAGTGTAAAAATACCAATGAAATCTAAAATTAAAATTGAATATAAAACAATTTCCAAATTAAAAGTCCCCGACAACGGTGCTAATAATATGACAGCGTCCAAGCGCACACACAAGTGTACGTGGTCTACCAAGTAATATAGTGGCCTTAAAGAAAGCTGAATATCAATCCCACAGGAACTTGGTCTAACAACTATTTGATTTTAGTTCATAATTCAAATTCAATTGATGCAAGTGTAACAAAACAAGAGTTTTGAATATTTGTAAATTGCAAGTAAAGAACACAATGCATAAAATAAAAGACTTGAGAGAATCAATGCAGTAAAGCCCAGGGTTAAAGCACTTCAAACAATCATACTAAGTTATTGAACTTCATTCGTTAACTTGCTTATCTTTGTTGTTGATTCATAGGGTTAATCACATGATTATGGTCTCCTAACATCTAATCGTTTTACCTAATTTAGACATTACCACTACATCATCGAGCGGGGATGTAATAATTCAATTAAGTTCTTTAAGTTATCAGCCTATGTGTGAATCAACTGAGGCTTCTAGGTACATCCCTGTCCTAAACGCTGATTCAAATTGCTTATTTCATAAATGAATAAGAACCCTACTTTGTTTATCCCCATGTTCTATCTCTCTATTCCCTCTTTCGAGATCACAAGGTCGATAATATATGCATTATAAGGGTGATCAATCCTCAAAATAGTTAAAATAAGGATAAATAAGCAATCAAATATTATAAGCAAATTAAGCAAAATCAATTCAAAATAATAGTCTTCATGTTCCTGGCTTTAACCCCGGAAAGGAAGTTCTTAGCCACTCATATTCATAATCATCATCCAATTATTGTATGAAAGATCAAAAACATAAAAAAGCTAAATTAAAGAATAAAAAACCTAAAAAAAAAAATTGCAGCAGACTCCACAATTATCCATGACATCCCAAAAGAATTAATAACATGTAGAAGGTTGTATTTATAGGCGAAGTAGAAAGCCAAAGTCATGTATGACAAGGACGTTAAAAATTGGTTGTGTATGGAATATGTGGTGCGGCGCTTGCTTATTTCATGGAGAATACAATGCACCACATTGTTTATTTCATGGTGAATGAAACACGGTATGTTTTTTATCACGTTGGTATAGAAATGTGTCACACCTATCTCGCCCTGTCTTACTGGAAGTTGCATCCAAATTCTTGTCTAATTGTTCGGGTTTCCTCTTTCATCCATTGTCTTGTGGTGTTGTTTTTCTTTAATTTCCAGCTTGTATTTCATCAATATATCACCATAATTAGATTAAAAAAAATATCCTACATCATAATACACCATGGGTTAGAGATCAAAACAACACAATATCAAGAATGATGAACTCTAAACATCAGCTAAGACTAGGCTAGTTCACATTGATCTTCAACTTATTATTCTGACTCTTGACTTGATCCAATTGAACTTTAAACATTATAAATAAGTTTTTCCAGATATAATTAGAGATTTAAACCATTAGGAACTCACTTAACTCATTATAATCCAATGAAACCAACTAGATACACACCTAACTCAAGCTAGTAAAACTAGATTCTCGATTGAACTCTAAATGATTCAATTAGGTACAAACTTGTTTGAAAATGCTTTTAAAAATTGTAATCACATCCTTGAAAACATATATTCTTACTTATATTATCATCACACATAAAACACACAAATTATCCTAAAAATAAGACTAAACAAGATAGAATAGTAATACTCGAGTGTATAAATACACCAAACATCAGGATGTAAGGCGCAGATACTTGGAGTTTGAGGTTGGGGATAAGATGTTCCTAAAGGTATCTCCCTTTAAGGGAGTGGTGTGGTTTTGTAAAAAGAGGTATCTCAGTCCCCAGTATGTTGGTTGTTATATGGTTTTGCGAAGGGATAGTAATATGGCTTCTGAATTGGAGTTTCCTTCTTGTTTGTTCTCCATGCATCTTGTATTTTATGACTCTATGTTGACAAAGTATCTTGGTGATCCTTCTTCGATGGTTCCTTTAGAAGGATTAGGTATCTTAGATTCTCTATCTTATGAAAAGTTCCCGATTGAGATATTAAACCGGCAGGTTTGTTAGTAACGAACCATGGATGTGGCCTTGATTAAGGTTCTATGGTGGAACCAAAAGGTGGAAGAGGCAACATAGTAAGAAAAAGCGGACATGAAGTCCCAATAGTTGCATCTGTTTTCTGCTATGGATATTTATGCGGAAGGTATATGTTATTTATCACATCTTTGTTTTCTAAATTGGTTAATGGTTGGATTAATATTTGATAATGAAAATAAATCATATTTTTTGTTTAACCTACCTTGTCAGTTATTTGGGGATGAATGATCCTAGTAGGGGAGACTGAAACACCATATGTTTGGACCCTTAGCAAGTTTCTTGGATTTCTAGATTCTAGACATCATACGACTTATGGGTACTATTCATATCATGGGGTATGGTTGGAATGATCTTGTTCAAATGTTAACTAGTATTGCTTGGTGGGTCTGATTAGTTTTTGGAATAAATAAGACTTCTTGGATATGAATCGTATGGTTGATGAAGGGTTTTATGGTTTGGTTTTTCCTTCACTTGATCTAAGACCTAGTAACTTAACTAGTATGAGTAAGGGTGGTTCACTATTATCCATAAGTTAGGGTATGAGTGGATGACCATGAGCCGTAAGTTAAGGTACGAGTCATAACATTGTCTTGTATAGTAGGCAGTGTTCAAACTTCTTTTGATTCTATTGTATTAGGGATGTCATTTAGGGGTACTGATTGTATGATTTGGGTATGACTTGGTTTAGGTAAGTCGTATAGTGGATAGTGTTAGGTATAAGGGGGAGCCCTAGGGCACGAGCGGTGGGTACCACTTGTATTGAAGGGTACGGCTGGTAATTGTAAGAAGTTTAAGTTGGGGGTAATCTGGAAATTTAACCAGTTAATCACTTAAGGACCCGTGACTTATTTCACTATTGGGACATCATTTACCCTATTATCTTAAGCACATAGAAACTCTCTCTAATTCTCTCTATGACCCCTGGGTAAAAGAAGGATAGGGTTTCATCTAAAAGACCAATTTGGGGCTTATATGGATGATTTATCTCCATCACCTTTGTAATTAAGGCATGTACTCCTTCCTCATTGTTTGTTCCAACTAAAGGCATGTATTATAAAATGTTTTCATGGCATAATTATTATATGATTTTGGGGTTTTCAAATATGTGTTGGGGCTTTAGTATTAAATATTTGGTTATGGTTTTCCCATATTTTAATTATGTATTTACATGATTTAATAGTGGTTTGGACAATTTGTGGCAAGGGAATGACTAATAGGTAATTCGATTTAGTTTTGGAAACACTATGCCCCCAACATATCTGATAAAATGCCGATGATAATGCTTTTACTATATTATTGGAAATTTTATGGAAGTATTGCATGGTAAGGTTTGGTAATGGAACCGTACATGGTTAAAATGGTTTGGAATGGTTAAATACAAAAGGTTTTGTGGTCCTTGTAAAGGTTAATTAAACTTGTTTGTCGAGTAAAAGGGATTCCCCAAAGTAAATATATTAATGAACAACTTCTGGGGTACATGGGATTCCCCAAGCAAACACAATAATGGAACACTTTTGGGGTACATGGGATTCCTCCAAGTTAACTTAATAATGAAATATATGGGTACAAGTGAATCCTTTTACACAAAAAGGTTGGTGAAGGACATTTCTTGCAAGCTATAGTCAGTATGACAATACAACTACTGATAGCCTTGATTAATAATAATGGATTAATAATTTAGTTGGATAGTAATGGTTTTAATTGGGAAATAATTGTATAGTGTGAAAGCTAACTGTGAAGGTGTGAGTCTAATGGACTGACATTTAAAACTCATGTTTGCCGATATAAGGGTTGGTCATAGAGACCATATATGATACTATGAGGTACATGGGAATCCTTTAAGTACACAGTACATATGTATAATGGAGAGAGAAGGGTACTCGGGAATCCCCTACTCTTATGGTATATCTGATTCGTGTAGCTACATACATTAGGGCCTGTTTAGAGGGTTACACTGGACCTATATAGCCCGTGGGTAGTTCTAGGATGGTTAAGCTACACATACCTATGTTAATGGTTTTAAATCCATGCTAAACCCAGCTCATTTTCCCGGTATGGTATTATATATATATATATATATTTACATATATATATGTATGTATGGTTGTATGATTATGTGCGTATGGTTGGTTTACTTGATTTTACTAGATAACATTATTTTATCCTTATCCTAAGTTCATGCTAGCGTTCACCCATCAACAATCAGATTAAAATGGTGAGATTCCATATTATGGAAGCCTCTATTTCATATCATGGATGTCTTTACATACTTTAGTTACTTTATGGATATTGGTTTGGCTATGGTTGGGGGCATGCCCCAATCGAATACTCTTTTTCTTTTAATTAGAGCCTTTATGTGACTACTATGGGTTTGAATGGGCGGTGTCAGTAATGGTGTCAGCCTTTGTATTGGGATTGGTATTGGGGCTGATACTACTGGACTAAATTTATGATTTTTCCATCCTTTTATGTTATGTTATGGATAGGAACTTGGTTTTTATATTGGTTTGGTTATAGTTGTTGGTTTGTATTAGATGGTTGTACTTGCTTAGGTTGGTCACGGTTATCGACCTATCCTAGAGTCTGGAATGGTAATAAATGTTATCTTTTTAAATGGTCGAAATTTATCCAACTCAGGGTATGAATATTTAGAGGTTGGGTTAGTTAACGAGGGTGGTCCTCGACACTGGATGGACTTAGGATGCTTATTATGATAAGGCCCTAGTTTGGGTCGTGTCACATAAGTTCGACAGGTACCATATAGTAAGGTAACATAGAAATAGGTGTGATGCCCAGGTAAAGATCAATAACAAACTCAATATAACGCTCAGGAGGAACACCAGGTAGATCAGTAAGGAAGACATCAGGAATCTTACGGACTAATAAAATAGTGTCAAGCGAAGGACTCCCCACACTAACATCACAAAGATAACCGATATAAGACTCACAACCCCTTGAAATAAGCCTCCTAGCCCTAACATTAGAAATAATTCCCATTGGCTTGTAGATAATAGATCTATAACCAGTGGCATGCCAAGCATGGCTAAGGTATTGGTATTTGAAAAATAATCCAAGAACTCATGATAAGGGGATAACTAGTCCATGCCCAGAATCATATCAAAATCTACCATACCTAACACAATAAAATCATCCTTAGTATCAAACTCTCAAACAGTCATAACACATGAATTATAAACTCGATCCACTACTAAAGAATCACCCATGGGAATAGATACACATATCAACACTGATAAAGAATCCTAAGATTGCTCTAACCATGGGGCATAATAGGAAGATTGATAAGAGTATGTAAATCCTAAATTAAATAAAGCAAAAAGTTGTTAATGGGACACTTAAGTCACACCAGTAATAACAGCATTCAAAGACTCTACCTCAGGCCTAGAAGGTACGACATACTACTAACCACGCTCGCCAACTAGCTGGGATCCTAATTGATCTCTTATTAAACCTACTTGAGGACCTCCAAGAACACCTCGGAGACCACCCGACAGCGATTCATACCAACTCTAGCTGAGGGAGGTACTTCCTAATCTCTCAAGGAAAATCCAAAGGCCCCCTAAAAATAACATGCCCCTGACATTATATTTAAACCAGAAGATTCGGCTGACCTGAAGTAACCACTATGTCTAGAATAGTCGAAGGATAAACCCCTCAAAGTTTGTCCATTACGCTGGCTAAGTCAATTATTATAACTAGAATGGCCTCCATTTGTAATCTAAAGTGTGGCATAGAGGGCCTACTAGGCTAACCCTGATACTAATTAGGTTGATGGAGGGTACCTACCTTATGAACCATTGTCTCTAAAATATGAGCCACTGCGACTCCCATTGAAACTACCCTAATATCATGGCCTCTTATATTTGCCCCCTGGGGCCTCGTGATGCTTCTCTTCCATTACTTAAGCATGATCAAAAATCTCAACAAAAGATCTACCTACAAAAACCAAACTCTATGTAGCCATGTGGAGAGGAAGTCCGAATCCTCGAACAAAACACCAAACCAGCTTACGCTCGATTTGGAAAGATAGATGTAGCATGCCTAGAAAAATTATAGAACCAAGCATCACACTTCCCACAGTCATAGAGCCCTGCTCCAACATAAAGAACTAATTTTTCATATGATCTCTAAGACTGTGAGGTATATCCTCTCATAGAAGACCTTACAGGACTAAGTCTCAATCAAACAGAAAGATATAGCTCGCCTAGATTCAAGATAACCTCTCCACTAATGCTGAGTTTCCAAATACAATTGAAAAGTAGCATAATCCATAACACGATTCTTAACTAGGCCTAAATCATAGAGACTATCCGTACAAGCAACCAAGAACTTATAATAATCCTCACTCGGTGCATCAAAAAGCCTAAGAGGAGTCTATCTCAAAAATCTACCCAACATCTTTTACTCCTAAATTGATATAGCAAGTTGGACAATTAGTGGATGAGCAACCATTGGAACTGAAGGGACCTAAAATCTGAGAATCGTAGCTACAGGTTGTGCTCTTGCCTATAATCTGCAGATTATGCACCATCAAATGGTGCCCTACCAACCAATCCCAACCGCTAAACAAAAATATCCCAGAGAAGTAAAGAAGAATTAAACTCCGATGGAGTCTGGGATGGTCCCTAGCCCACCACTAGCTGCGGTAAAGAAATCTCTAGTTCTGGTGAAGAAACCCCATCCTATTCTCTAGATGGTATGACATCTCCTGATTTTCCTCAGCCTCTATGTCATCCATGAACTCTAACAGGATCCCTAGTTGTAGATTCACGGTCCTCATCTTATGTAATAGTAGCACGCATCCTAGCCATCTTTGTAAGAGTGAAATCAACGGAATCCTTAGAAACCAACTCAGACTATTAGCATAAAATGAATGAAAGAAGTAAAGATCTCCTAAGAATTTCCTATAGCCTCCTAAATATAAGAAATAGATGTCATTATTTTGATTTGCGGAACTCAACCAGTCACATGCTATTGTGCTACCAATACTGGGGGACCTAGCGCTCTGATACAAATTTATCACTACTCGATTTCTTAGTCATGATAGCACCTACTTTATTACCCCAATAGGTAAGCTAAAGCATAGCTCATAGCTTTAACTAAAGGTCTTATTCAATGAAAAATGACATAAATACAAAAATAAGAAAGTTAAAGAATTACAAGAAATAAACCACGGAATAATAATAATAATGCTAAAGATAAATAAGATAATAATAAGATCCCACAACCTAATAGTGTCGACGCAAGAGCCACTAAGCCAAAAGAATATAAGTACTAAAGAGTCAAATATACATCAATCTTGAATATAGAAAGACAAAAAAAAAATAAGGAAAAAGGTCAACTTCATCTCCAAGAGTTAACCCTATATTTGAACTCTAGTTAGCATGATCATTGCATCTACGGTGGAAACTAAAAATCAAATCTGCACTAAAAAGGTACAGAAGCATAGTATGAGTATCAACGTCATGGGTACTCAATAGGCATCAGTGATCGACTAAGCTAAAATATAATATATATTCAATAAAGATGCGACATAAATACTTCTAAGACAAGGTAATAGGGAAAACCTAGAATAATCTCCAAATATTGTAAATAAATAAATAATCTGAAACAATAACATAAAGAACACATAACTGCCATTGTAAACTTTCCCTTATAAGCCAGTAAGTGCAAAAAAATGAATAACCCAATGCAGGCACCCATAAGCTCGAAGGCTGCAATCAAAGAGAAGACGTGACTAAAATTGTACTAACTAATCATGTGTTGAAAGCATAACTGTTGATCCTTCCATACCGTAAATACAGGACTCAAACAAGTTTTATAACCACTGTAAATAACCTCTCAATGCCAAACTTAGATGGGAACTCATATAATCATTTAATGAACTTGAATCAAAATTTATGTAATCATTTGTCGAACTTGAACTAAAACTCATATAATCATTTGTCAACTTGAACCGAAACTCATATAATCATTTATCACAGAACTTGAACCAGAACTAGTATCTACTACCAAGTACCAATATAACATAAGCATTATATATCTAGCCTCTTCAAAATCTAAAATATACATTTAAAAGATATAACACTCCTACAAAGTCTATAAGGAGCTAATGACAGTATTGACCTAAGGTGGGTTGGAGAGGCCCACTTCTAATCTCTGAATATTAATTCTAAGTAAAATTCTACTCAAAATAGGTTAAGGTATCTAATTTTATTACTAGATATTAAATAAGTGACATTTAGACCTAAGATAGCAATTCTACCTTAAGCATGATTAACTAATTCAATCATGCCTGATTTGTGGTTTTTTAATAGACTAAATAATTCAAATTTTACCAATCATGCCTCCAAGACCTAATTTCCAACCCATGTCTAGAATATTATCATAGATATACTACAATTAATCCTAATCAAAAAGAAAAAAAAATCTAGCCTACCAGGACTACATAGAAAGCTCAGTGAAATCTACTAAACCAATTAGTTTCCCTTAGAAGCTTTCGCACAATGCCACACTATCATAAAGATAATATAATCATCAATACAAGAACAACAGTACCAATATTTTTTTATTATTCGAATCCAAAATTATGTACAAATTTCATATGGGGAACGCTTGCGGAATAACACTTTTGAAACCATCAATTCGTCCCTCTATGCTCAAAAAACATTTACCATTATGAATGGGTAAATTTTAAGCTCAAATATTTCTAAAATCAAATCAACCATAATATAGGGGTTTTGAGATATAATAAAGAATTTAACCATGAATTTATTGAAAACTTGCCAAGAATTTGGAGAAGAAATAAGTAATCCCAGCTCACGAACACCCCAAAATAACTAATTAATATTTCTCCCAAGTTTTCACACTTTCTATGGCTTTTCACTCTTGAACTTACATAAAAAATGGGAGAAAATCAGGCTAATTAGGACATTAATTATCTCTCAAGTTCCACTTAAGAGAAAACTTGGCCTCCACCGGTAAAACGCCCAAGTGTCGTTAAAGAGGTACAAGAATAATTCCTGGCATGTCGATTAAGCGGATAAGCCGACGCTAAAGCGGCATGTGCTTTAGTGGTAAGCTTGCCTCTAAATTGACTTGTTGGGGAAGGCCAGGCCACTAAAGCGTCTAGCTAGCCGTCAAAGAAGCCTCCGCTAAAGTGGCCAAAGGCCTGCTTTAGCGGATAACCACCTAAAGACTAACAATTTTTTAAAGTTTCCACCAACCTTTCGGAAATTGTTTAGAAACCCAAATATGCAAACAAACTATGCTAACCTATAAAGTTCCCACACTCAAGTGTCATTTTTCTCTATTTCAAGTCAATAGCCCGAAATGAGCGCAAAAGCCTTGAGATCCGAACAAAAGGTCCTCCTTGTCTAAAATTGATGTTTTGAAGCTATTGAAACTATCAAAATTAGCATACAAGATTATTTGACTGGAGTTCTTTCCTGCTAGTCAATTCTTACCAATGTAGACTTTAAAACTGAGAATTCACTCTAAAAACCAAATAAACTATTGGATAATTGAACTGTTAGCTCCAGTAAGTCATAACTGACTTGTGGAAACTATAGAAAAGCTCTATATAATGAAATTACATGGAAATGTAGAAAATGACCTAGAGGGTCAATACATTATAACTAATGGATTAATATTTGTATAGGAGGATTATGAGTGGGGATGGAGTAAATGTTTTTAATATAAAGGATTACTAAATACCAAAAGTGAAAAGGAATGAATAGAGATAATACTAGATGAATTATAATCTGTGGTAGTTGGCCTCCAGTCATAGACTCTTGAGTATTAAGAAATGAATGCAAGTTATTTTTAAAGGATTAGAAAAAGCGAGAATAAGTAAAGGGATAGGGATAGGTGCCGTAAGAGTGAGAATGAGGTTGGAGTTTAATTAATGTTGAACTTTTGAATTATTTTCTTTGATTGGGACACTATAATTTTCCAATTTAACTTGAAAAGATAATTTTTAAAATGTCAGAAAATTTGAGCGAAAGAAAAATATTTTCACAAAATTGGACGTCACAATTTAAATTTCTTTTTGTGAGTTTACTGGATTAAAATAGAGATGTGTATGGTGAACAATAGAAACTTGTAAATATACACATGGTGTAGATTTATATTGAAATGTGCTTTGTGTATATTGGTTGAGACATGGGTAACAAAGACAACCAATAAAATTTAGCGATAAGTATAGGGATGGTCCACCATATAATTCTGATATAACAAGACTCATTATTTAGGCAAAGTGTTGAAAGTTTATTTATGAGACAGACATCACGGTTACAAGCAAATGGACATAGTTTAGGTGGTAGTAAGGCTTCATTAAGAAAGTTATAACTGCTTCGACAATGTAACGATGCCATTATCAGCTATGGCAACTCGTTGGAATGTAGAGTGGTGAATTTAAGGGTTCAATATCATTTTGTTCAGGTAGTATTTTAGACATACATATTCACCCCTCCATCTATATGAATTGATGAAATTTCGTGTTTAAAACTTTTCCACCAAAGGATAATATTATTATATAATGGAGGTAACTACACTATTATTTTTTATGGTATACATACAAATACATTTGGTGCAGGGCCGGCTAAAACATGAAACCCCTAATTTTGGGGTCATCAAAATTTTATAATATGTGTATATATTATATTTTTTTATCTCAATTTATGTGATTGTATTTGAATTTCGAGAATCGAACAAGTTATTTTTTTCGTAATAAGTAATTTTATTGTAAAATTATAATGATTCTATATAAGCATACAATCAAATGTTTGAATCTTGAAAAGCAAAAAGTGTCACATAAATTGGGTCAGAAAGAGTATTTTAAATTATCTCACATCGTCATTCATCAATATAAATTTCTCTATAGGTATACCTCTTTAAAGATATTTGAAATCTTGAAAACAAGGTGCGTACCTTCTACAACATATAAATATGATCTAATAATATTTACGCAACATATATATTAATTTATTTTTGAAAAATCTATGAATAACTTATTTTTCGCGGAAACTATTTCAATAGGCGTATGATATTGATGGCCTGAGAATTATAACAACTTTGTATATAAAAAACTAAAAAGAAAAAAGAAAAAAAAAGAGACTTCAAGATATTATATACAATATAAGACTTTTTTTTTTTGTTTTTTATATAAAATCATAAGGCTTCTCATTGAAGTTTTGCTTTGGACCACCACATTGGTTGAGCGGCCCCTTATTTGGTGTAATGATAAAAAAGATACAGTAATGCAATTTTTTAACAACAAATAATGTAGGTGATAGACCTCATATATCACTAAACAGAGAATTACAAAGAAATTTTATTTTTTGAACTTGTTTTTTATCTTCTTCATTATAGTTATATTCTACATCCTTTTTTAATTTTTTCTGTACTGGTTTACTTTTCTTTGTTATATGTTAAGGTTAATTGTGTAATCTATCTTTTAAAATTGGTTTTATTATAATATTTTGTAGTAATTTATCCTATCTGTACTGTAATGTATATCTAATTCTAGATTTTCAATGTTATTTATTATCTTGTGTTGTTCTTCTCGTAGTGAGTTTTTTAAATTATATAAACTATCACATGTACTATTTTCTAAATTTTCTAAGGTTTTTTCTATCCATATTAATTTTTCTTTTAGATTTTCCATTATTTTCCTAATTCGGTTTCTATAATTAATTTCATTATTTAGATTTTCTTGATTTTCTCTAGTTTTTCTAATATATTTTAACATCTCTTAATCTGTATGATATCCTTCTGGGTAAATTTCTTCGTATAACTGTTCTAGCCAATTTATGGTTTCAATTTCATAGTCTATTACTTTTTCTAATATTATTTTCTTAATGTCTATTATTTCTATATCTTTAAGTATATGTAAGATTAAAACTTTAAGATAATCTAGATAATCTATCTTTTAAAATTGGTTTTATTATAATATTTTGTAGCTGTTTGTTTTAGCCTTAGTAGTTCTTGCATATTTTTATTAAGAAATTCTATGTATTTTATATCTTTAGTTTCCATGTATTTATCTATATTTATTTTTATCTATTTTTCTAGTAACTGTATGTTACTTATATTTTTTTTTTCTCTAAAAATTCTATGTAATTTATCATCGTAAGTATTTGTAAGAGTAGTTAGGTAGATATGGTATATAATTTACTCTAGTCATGTAATATTTACCAAAAGCTTTTTCTAATATGATTTTTCTTATATCTACTACTTTTATATCTCTAAGTGCATACAAAATAAGTATTTTAAATTTATCTACCATCACATCAGATAAATAATTATTCATTTTCATAAAATTGCTTTTTTCAAAATATTCCCTTCAACCATGTACATAACAAAATATGGTCATCTTAGCTTACTATATACTAGATTATTCTTAAATAATATGTTCTTCGGTCACTATTAACATGGTAATCCGGATACTTTTTCCCTTAAACAGCGCCTCTACTCTGGTTACTCCCCGCCACGGCTTCTTGCCTCATTGGTTTCACCTTTAGGATGGCATAGTTCTAAGGGATCTTTCTCCGTTTCCGCTTTGTTAATAAACTTCTTAACATATTATTCTTCGAATAATTCTACTATAAAGTAACTAATATGAATTTATTTTATCATATCATGATTGTTGGAAATTATGAATTTAGCTATTCATAATTATAAATAAATATACCTGTTCGGGTAATTTTGATATTTCTGAAGTTTGTTCCTCCATAGCTTTTTCCATTGAAATATGTCTATTTAATTAACTGAGTAAAATATTTGCTGTGGAGTGGAGAGAATGTTTGCTTCAACGCATGAAGGCTTGCTTTTGCAATGCCTTCGGCTTTCTTTATTTATAGAACGAAAAGTAACTTTACAATCCAATCTTTACATGTTTTTAAAATGTAAAACAACTAAAAAGTCAAAAAGGGAGGCTAGGCTACTAACTAGCCTTTAATTTTCTACAAACCTACAAATCTACTTTTACGTAAAGTCTAAACTTTGTACAATAATTCAACAATAATAAGACTTTGTACAATAATTCAACAGTATCTTGTCTCCGTTGATTTTGTCGTATCTGCTATATCTCCATTATTGCTTCTTATCTTATCTTTTCAGTTGGCATTTTGTCTTCTTTTATTCTAGATGTACTTCTGGAATAATATTATCTTCTCCATTACACCTTGAACATTGGTGATCTGGATATTTGTGTCCAATTATTTTACAATATCTTGTCAGTAGTCCGTCTGAAATAAATCCTTTTTTAATTGCTCTTGCGGTAGATTATTTTTCTGGGTTGAGTAGTGTCATTATCCATTGTCTGACATCTTCCATATCAGCTTGTCGTATCTCTTTTGAATTAGAGTAAATCATTTGATGATCTCTCGAATAATAGCTCCATATTGGGTTTCCATTAGTATAATTATTTGCTAGTTCTTGGATTATCGTAGCTAGTCCAATAAGTCGTTTATTTGCATAGAAATCGGGTATCTCAATTCTGGGTATCTCCGATTGTTGTGTAATATCTTCTGGTATGATCATATCTCTAGTTAGTCCTATCTTTACAACTTGTATAACTGGTTTTATTTCATCATATAGTATCTCTGCCGGTGCAGTATAACACTTTATGTAAAATAAATTTCCTTTCGTTATCCTTTTGTAGGTGGTGAATATCTTGTATAATTCTTACATAGCTGTTAATTCTTCTCCGTCTTGGGTATATATGGTGTTTAATAGTCTATAGTCAAAACAGGTTTTTACTAGGCTTGGGTTAGTTTTGGGTAGTGCAGTTAGTTTGTTATATCCTTGTAATTTTTGGGTTATATAGTTGGTGTTTGGTTCTTTGATGTTTGTAGCTCTGGGGTTATGGTTTAGAAAAGCTTGTACTCTGTATATATTTTCTATGTATTTCTGGGCGGTGTAGTTGTAAACTTTTTTGTCTTGGTTTAGGCTATCTCGGTATGTGTTAACTTGTGGGGGTATGAACAAGTGATCTTTTTGTGTTTTTGGTGTAAATGGTTTTTCAAATATTTTATTCATATTCATATTTTGGTATCTTGGTCGATTAACTCCTTTGCTTGTACCTGCAGAAGTAGATTGATAAATGTTATGGGTTTTATGGAGTGTCCCAACGTCTCCTTCTAGCTCTGAAACTTTAATGTCTTCCGATCGACATAGCTCTGCACACTGCTGAGTTAGCTGATTTGTAGTTATAGACTTCAGTTTATCTTCATTAGTCTTTAGCTTTTCTATCTCATTACCCATACTGTCCACTTTCATTGAAAGCGTAGTTAGGGTGTTAAGTATTTTTACTAGAGTATCTTCTTCTATTATTTCAGTCTGTGTAGCTTTGTCTTGATATGTAATCTGCAATAACATTTTTGTTAGTACTGATCACTTCAATTGTAAATGTGAAATTTAATATATTCAAAACTAGTCTCCGAATCTCTTTTGTTGTAACTGAATTTTGTATTTTCTTTGTTAACCACCAGCGTACCTGTGTATTATCTATTCGTACAATAAATTTGTTATATACAATATATGGCTCAAATGCTAATAAACATTTATATAATGAACATAATTCTTTCCTATTTATTTCCCATTTTATTTCTGTCTCATTGAATGTACCTGAGTAGTATCTACAATGGTGTTCTATTTTTTCTGCTTCATATCGATATTTAAGTACTCCTCCGTTACTATATTCACTAGCATCTGCTTCTACTATATATATAAATTTTCTATTTTCATCTGAAAATTGTAATTTTGGTAATTCTTTACAAAGAAATTTTATTTTTTGAACTTGTTTTTTATCTTCTTCATTATAGTTATATTCTACATCCTTTTTTAATTTTTTCTGTAGTGGTTTTAAAGTTTCTGCTAATTTTGGAATATATTCTCTTACTTGGTTTACTAATCCTAAAAATGATTGTAATTTCTTTTTTGTATCTAATTCTTCTTTTGAATTTATTATTTTTTGTACTATATGTTGTTGCATTTTTACTCCACTTTTATCTATTTGTATTCCTAAAAATTCTATCTGATTTTTCATAATTTCAGCTTTCTTTTCGCTTAGACTTATTCCTGATTTTTCTATTATATCTGTAAACTGCTCTAATAATTTTAAATGTTCTTCTCTGGTTTTTGTATATAATAATATATCATCTATGTATACTATACAATTAGATAATTGCTTATAATAACTATCCATAAAATGTTGATAACTACCTGGTGCATTTTTATATCCAAATGGTAATACGTTCCATTCATAAAATCCTTGTGGTACCGTAAATGCGGTTAATTCTTTAGATTCTTCTTCTAGCTTTAGGTAGTAAAATCCTGATTTACAATCGAATTTGCTAAAATAATTATATCCTTGTATTTGTCTTATTTTGAATAGCTTATTTGGTATTGGATAATTATATATTATAGTTTTTGCATTTAAATTTCTATAATCAATTACCATCCTACTTTTTCCTTTTTTTTGTTCACTATGTTTATTTACTATAAATGCTGGACTATTATGTTTACTATTACTTTTTTGTATATATTGTTTTTCTAATAATTCGTCTATGTGCATTTTAAATTCTTTTAAATCGTCAAAATTATATGTTAATGGTTTCTGGGTTATTATGCTATTTTTATCTATCAATTCAATTTTTATAGTAGTTTTATGTTTTTTCCATCCTTTTAATGGATCTTCACTATATAATTGTTCTAATTTTTTCTGAATTATTTCTATTTTATTTATTGAAAATATAGTTATTTCTATTTTATTTATCGAAAATACTACTAGTTCTATTGTATCTTCAGTATTTTTTATATTTTCTAACTTTTGTGTAATTTTTTCACTTCCTTTTATCCAATCAGTTTTCTTTCTTATTTTATTATTAACTCTTTTTGCTCTTACTTTCTGTTTACATGGTGTTGTAAACCACCAGTCTGTTTTGGTTATTATATGTGGGTATAATTTATCTAAGAATGGCATTCCTAAAAGTATATCTTTTGATGTTAATTCATAATTATAAATTTCTTCTATTGTTAATATCTTATCCCATACTTGTATTTTTACATTTCTAGCTTTATAAGTAATTAAGCTTCCTTCATTATTAAATCCTTTAACTATTATTGGTGTTTTTAATTTATCCCATTTACTTTCTGGTAAGCAATTATATCTACATAAATTAGCTTCTGCTCCTGTATCTATCATAGGCGTGTAATATCGACTGTAATATCCTTCTACTACTATCTTTATTAATACATATATCTTCATTTCATGTTAAGACTCTTATTAAGAATAACTTTTCTTTGTTATATGTTAAGGTTAATTGTGCATTTTCTATATTATATGGTTTTACTTGTTCTAACCATTTTATTCCTAATATTATATCTGCTTTTTGCATTTCTTCCTTTACTTCGAATTCTATTTTTATTTTTCTAACTCCTATTATTATTTCTTTTTCTGCTATATTTTTATTATTTATTAAACTTCTTGGTAGATCTGGGCACATATCATTATCAGTCTTTATTTGTTCATTTTTTACTAGATATTTTACTATATAATTTTCTTCTTGTCCTGTATTCAAAAGTATTAGATATTCTTTTTCATTTATTTTTCCTGTTATGTAATATTGGTTTAAATTACATATTGAATTTGTTTCATAAGTTGTTCTTTTTGATGAGCTTGATGATTCTGGTTTTTCATCAGCTATTCTTTTCGTTGTACTTATTCTATCATTTACTATTTCTAAATTTTCTTCTGTATCTATGTCTCTATAGCTATAATCATTATAATCTATTGTTTTTACAATTTGTTCGAATGAGCTTTCTATTCGTATTTTGTTAATCTTATTTTTTCCTGTTATTTTATGTTTTGTTGTTAATACATATAGATTTTTGCATCTTGCTGTAAATATTTTACTTCCTGGGGTTAATTCTATTCCTGATATTTTCCAATATAATACGAGTGATTTATCTATATTTCTATCTGTTACTGCTACTGAATAATTTGCACTTATTATAAATTTAAATTTTTGGTATATTAGATTTCCTTTTACGGCAGTTATTATGCTTTTTTTTATAGGTTTTATAATTCTATCATCTGCTAGATATAATTCTATTGGTGCATCTATTCCTTCTCTAAAACATGCTTTTATTAATATCTCTGTACCTCCAAGGTGTACATATTTTATTGGATCTCCTTTACTTTTTATTTCATTTATTTCTTTATTAATTATTCTTTTTGTTACTAGTGGTATACTAGCTTTGCCTTTTGCGTATCTGCAGTCTATTACATGTTCTTTTTGGCATACTACATAATATTCATCCTTTTTCCTAGTAAAAATATTTTTTATTGTTGGTATTTTAAATATTTTCTCTACACTTAAATCTAATTCTTTTCCTTTTATTTCATCAAATATGTTACTGTCAAATATTATTTTTTGTTCTGTTCCTTCATCATTTAAATATTCTTCCTTTGTTATTATTTTTATATCTTCTTCAGTCATTTGATTTATCTATTTCATTATCTGTTTCGTTTTCTGAAATTTCATATATACTATCCTCACTTTCTAATTCATAATCTATATAATCTATCTGCATATATTCTGTATTATCTATTTTTATTTCTGATATTTGTTTATTTTTCGGATTTTTAGGTAATTTACAATCTCTAGCTAAATGTCCTAACTTTCCACAATTATAACAAGTACATTCTTTTATAGATTTCTTCTTTTTATATGGTCTTTTGTATTTACAATTTTTTACATAATATCTTTTTCTTGGTTTCTTATATTTATATTTTGATTTTTTACATTTCTTATATTTCTTATGTCTTTTTCTTTTCTTATAATATCTTTCTTCACATCCAAATTGGGGTGCTATTTTATTTTTGCAACATGCTAAATTTCTTATTAATGTTTTTTCCATTTTTAATTCTTCTCTATATTTTTCACATAAGTTTCTATACCATTGTTGTAAAAATTTTATTCTTGCTCCTAACGTATCTACTATTTTTGCTTCATCCCAACTTTTTATTATTTTTGAACTAAATGGCTCGGGTAATTTAGTAAAATATAATTTTCTTATTTCTTTACTTTCTTCTATACTATATGCTCCTTTATAATAATATTCTTTAAATGAAAAGTATATTCATCTATATAACACATATTACATATTGCTAATTTTATAATTAAATTTCTATTTGTATCTTTTTCTTCATCTTGTTCTTCTTCTATTGTTGTCGTACTACCAAATTCATCTTTTATAGCTGTTTCATATTTTTTTAATAATTCTATAGGGGTTAGTTTAGTTGTTGTTGATGATGTTCCTTCTATAGGTTTATTAGTTCTTAATACTTTTTTGCTATTTTCAGTTAAATTTGAAAACCATAATTTTACTGATCCTATTAGTGTTCTTTCTATATATTCTGGTGCATCTGTTATATTTATATTATTATCTAATAATTATTTTGTCATATATCCTATCCATAATTGTATTATTTTTTCTGTATCTATTACACAGTCTAGGTCTAAAAAGTTATAACTTTTATTAATTATTTGTTTTGGTGTCCATTTGTCATATTCATTATATTTTTTAAACTTATTCTTATAATACATAGGTTTTCTTATTTCTGTTGTTTTAGGTATTATATTTTTATCTTCTTTTTTATCAAGAGTATTTATTTCTGTGTGGGTATTTTCTAAGTTTTCCTCATTAATTTCTTTTTGTTTTTAATTGATTTCTAAATTTTTTGTATTTGTTAATATTTCTGTATATGTTTCACTATTTTCGGAATCATAATTATCTGTCTCTGTCTCTGTCTCTTCAACATCTATATTATTTATTTCTAATTCTTTGTTTTTTATTTCCAATTTTTCCTTTAATTGATTTATTTCGTTCAGTAATTTCTGTTCTCTATCTTTTTCTTCTTTTTCTTTTTGTCTTTGTTCATACAACTCTTTTAACATTTGTAGTTCTTTTTCTAATTCAGCAATCCTACGATTTTTAGTTTCTTCTAGTTTTCGTATTTCTTCCGTAGTTTGTTGTTTTATTTTTTCTATTTCCTTTTTCCTATCTATCTCTTCATTTTCTCTTTCTATTCTTACCATTGTTGTCAATTTATCTTCTAATTTTAATTCTTCTTTTTCTAACATTAGATATAAATGTTCATCTATTTTCTTATATCTTCGTCCTAGATTAGAAAATACTATTTTTATTTTTGATCCTTCGTGGTTTTCATATATTTTTTCATCTATTATAAATTCTTCTTAGTTCATTTTATTGTGAATAGTTCATGTTGATATATATATTCCAAACTATCTATTTGTGATTCTAATTTTGATATTTCATCTTTTTGTGTATCTATTGAGTTTTTACTAACTCCGGCAAATATATTATAATGTAGTCTTTTTATTCTTATTTTTAATTCTTTACGTTTTTCAGAAATAATTTGTTTTAATTCTTTGTATTGTTGTACTTTATTCATTTTAAATTATATTTATAATATCTTGGCGGATATCTAAATCTAATTTTATCATAATTGGGTGGTATGTGTTTCATTCTTCTAGATTTTAAATGGATTATTAATTTTGATTCAATACTAGATATTAATGTAATTAAGTAGGCTAATCTTTGTGGGTTTTCTTTTGTTTTATTTAGACTTATATATTCTGAATAATTACTAATTAAAGATTCTTTAATTTTTCTAAAAGCTTCTCTATTTTTAAATGGTCTTCGCATAATTAATTTAAGAATTTATAGGTAAATTCTAATAACTCTAAATCTAATAACTTCTACTTCTAATAACTCTAGCATATATCTCACTTCCGTATTTTTTGAATTACTGGGCTCTGATACCAATTATAGGGGGTGCAGATATCTGTTATATAAAATAGATCTCTATTACACCTTGAACATTGGTGATCTGGATATTTGTATCAGCACTATGATTTTAAATGAGTAGTTGAAATGACAAACAATGAGCTTTATTTTATGAATATAAATTATGCAAACTCAAACTTCTCGTTGGTGGTAACGGAAAAATAAAAATTTATTAAGTGCTAAGTCTAGAACTTTCAAATGTGGATGAACTAGGTTATGGTGCCACAATCGACGAGAAAGCTTCATGGAGGTGAAATTGGTGAAAGCTGGCATAGGATCTATTTGTGGCCACTCATAGATCCATTATTATTCTGCCTGGTACTAGCAGTTTCTGAGCTTTGAGATTCTTCACAAGAAAAAACTATAGAAAAATTTTGGTAGGGGTTCGATTGTCAAATTAAAATTTGGCAACAACATGAGGTTTTCTTTTACCGATGGCGCATTATGAGTGCCATAAAGCATGAATTTACTATTAGAAGCTTTTTTTTGAGTTAAAACAGTGTGAGCACTGGGTATAGTTTTATAGTCACCCACAGATACTTTCTCATTACCCATATATTCCTCAAGGTTAGCTGATTTTACTGTGATATGATATGTTGCTTCGGAATGAAGGATATAGGATTTTTTCACCTGAGTGTTTATTTGACGCGAAATTGGATTTTGATTCAAAGTGATTATGCTACTTTGAGCGACACACATCAGCAATATGATCGATGTTCTGGTTGGTTGGCATTTCACAACTTGGTTGAATTTTTCTCATTTTATTGGTTGTCAGAATATGCATGTTGTTGAGTTGGTGGTTTCCAATATTGATTGTAGTGATGATTATTCTTGTGATGTTGAGGATGAAATATGGTCCTTTATGCAACCATAACAATGATGATTGATGATAATTTTTAAATATCATGGTATTTGAGAAAGAATTTGTGGTCCATGAGTTTGTGGAATTGTCCCTCAAAACTTAAAGTTGAGTCTCGTGCTCTTATAGCACCAAAAGTCTCATGATAGGAACACCTAGAACACTTAAGGTCTTGACTGGTAGTTTATCATTAGCTATTGGCGAACATGCTAATCAAAAATTGATCTAATTTTCTATAAGTAATCAACAATTGTCTTGGAGGCCTCTTTCACGTAATGAAACTTGTCCTGCAAGCTAGCGATACGAGTAAGATAAATGTTAGTATAAGTTGTATTAACGATTTTTTAAACAACTTGGTTGAGGAAGAAATTGCAACAGTAGGAGCAATGGTAGGATCAACTAATGTCATTATCATCAGCTGAATACAAAATTTGAGATAGTATTATTGTTTTGGGTGATAGTGGTTAGTGGAGCAGGTTTGGTTTTGGTATGATTCCCAATTAGTTTGTGTCTATTGAGCAGTATCAGTAGTAGTGCTTTTCAAGTTGCAAAGTTGAGGTTATCTTGGAGCTTGATATATAAATGTGCAGCTAGATTAAACTATATCACATGAGTCATAGGCAAAGTTACAACTCCATTATCGTCGGTGGTAGCATGTAGATACATGTTGGTGAGGAGAAAAAAGTTGGATCAGATTCACGAGAATTTAGAGGGGCTCCGTTACCATATAGAGATTGAGAATAAAGACAAACTAGGATGATCTGTATTTAACTACAACATCTACTTAAATGGAAGAAAATATTACTAGCTCGACTAACTTTAAGGAACTAATCCAACAAGTTAATCTAATCTTTTTCTCCCTCCGTTCATTTTTACTCGACACATTTTAACTTGGCATACTCATTAAGAAAATAATTATTGGCATGACTATTTTACCTCACTATCCCTATTAATTGATGTTAGTATTAAGTATTGAAAAATCATTTGGGAAATAGTAATTAATTATCAGGTTTATTTGAGGAATTTTCTTGTCATTTCTTGATATGTCAATAGTGACAAGTCAAGATGAAAACCATTTTAGAAATATATGACAAATAAAAATGAAAGGAGGGAATAGATAAGATTAGATAGTATACTCAAACTAATTCACATATTCAAACAAAATTTAATTCGAACAAAAATTGTTAACTAAATCTACTCCAAATAATTCGCTCTTGAGTATTGAAAAATTCACTTATTTTCAATTACATATAAAGTTGTCAACTGGTATAATTCAGAATAGCTTGAAGTCGTTTACTAGAAGTCAAGCCGGGGAGCTCCAAAGGATCCAAGGACTGTTCATGAAGCGAGAGGTAGTTGAAGAATTTTTCTCACCTTAAAGAGGGTGACATTTCATGATGATTGCACTCACATTGGACCAAGGGTCATTGGAGGAGTCAAGAGAATGCAAGACGGAGCTAGGAAACCCCTCGAGAGGGACATGCATCTAAGGCACTTTGGATCTGCCTTGGAGCTACTATATCAGGTCAATAACATGTCACAACAGTCCCAAATGTGCTTGACATGATCCCCGACCACTTTACATTTGTTCAAGCAGATTCCGTGGGCCTTTTCTTTCTAATAGGTCACTTTTTGTCCCCTAAATGTGTAATAATTAGCCTAAAATATAAATATTTGGAGCTTAGGTTATTTTCTTAGTTTTGCTCGATTATTGATGAATATTTCTCCATTAAATCTGAGTGATGGAAAACTTTTGTTGAACTTTAGTTTTGAGGACGATCATCTCCCTCTTGGTCACCATAAGAATTAGGTTCTTGATTAAGCTTGTAATTAAGGGTATGAGGATTTAATATATCCTTTTGTTCTTGATTACTTCTTATTCTTGCATTTAATTTATATCCTTTATCGATTATCTCTATACTTGTTTTCTTAGTCATTTCTAGTTTCATAGTTTTGTTCTCATATCATTTGATATCAAAGTCGAGCTTGATTTCATTCCTACAAGTCAATCTTGGGTCTGTTTATCGTGGAAAATCAAAAATTACAAAAATAATTACTATTTATATTTTAGGTCTTAGGTCACGTTTTGATTTTTTTATTTTTGAGTTTTCTTGTGTTTCTAGTGCTAGATTTGCGATCCCTTACACTATTAGAGTCCAACTATAAAATTCAAACTAAATGTGAGTTATATTGAGCCATACACTAGCACAAAAACTTGAGTTTGAAGAAGTTTAAAGTGGGTTGAAAGATTTGAACTTGGATGAGGAATTGGAGCAAAATAATGTTTAGAATGAATTTACAATGTTGAAAAATGCCTAGTAAAAAATTTAATCATTCTGAGCTAAGGAGCCAAATTCGGAAAAATCCCTTGAAAATATTGTTTCTTATTAAAGGTTATCTGAGAAGTCTTGCTCGAAGCATGCAGGACCAATACCTCATCCTTTTGAACTTTTGGGCTCTTCCTATCCATTGACTTTTGAGGATGAAATTCCTTTTAGTAATGGATATTTTAATGACCCTCTAGGTCATTTTCTCAATTTTTGCATATTTTTGACATTTCTATCATCCCACAATGGATAAAGGTCATTTCTGACTTGCCAAAGCAACCAGTTTTGTTATCAAAAACTTTATAGCAGTTTTAGGCTCAATTCTCTATTTTGAGATTTTGATGTTGAGGGACTAGTTTAGACAAAATCTCTAAGTAAATGGCCCCAGATGGAAATTCAGACCATGTCATCAGCTTCAAAATATTGATTTTAGGCTAGAGGAACCCTAAGTTCAGGTCTGACGCTCCCAAACTTATTTTGGACCATTGGATGAAATTTTATTAAAATAAAACTATAGGTTTAGGATCCAAAAATAATAAAAATGATCTCGGTTGAAAGTATAAATAGTTCCATTGAGTCTAAAATATCAAATTTTATCTACTAGCATAGTTTTTTATGGGCATGGGGTTTTGAATGAATTTTGAGTACCCAGTAAAATTCCATTTGAGCTTATCCAAATCAGGTGTCTAGCATCAGTTAGTGCAACATCTTAATCGATCATTTGGTCATTTAAGCGATGGTCGCTTAAGCGGATAAGGAATTGTTTTAGTGACAAGCCTTGGTTGTGCCTAGTCCCTTAAGTGAAGGCCTCATAGATTAAGTGGAGGTTATTAAGCGATAGTGTACCACTTAAGAAAACTTGACTTTTTGCGGAGGATCACTTAAGCGATCATTTGACCACTTAAGCAGCAATGGCTGGGGATAAATCTCCTTCTTCAACCAATTTTCTCCTTTAATGTATTAACACTTTCCCTCCATTATTGAGAGCTTGGGGTGTTTTAAGGTATGGAAAATCATCCATTGAAGCTAAGGTGAGATAGTTCAACACTCCTTGTTCATTTTTCATTATTTTTACCATCACATTCAACCATTTTTCATTGTAAATTCCTAGAATTTAGATCTTAAACTCTTAAACTTTAGAGGACGATTTGGGTCCAGATTTATACTCCATCTGTGCTCAACTTTTAAGCATACTTTCTTGGTCCTTTGAGGGACCTTGTGAAGAATTTAATTTTGGATTTTGTTTTCGGGCCTAATTTAATTTTGGACATCATTTATGGTCCCTGAGAGACATTTCATGACCTAAATTTTAACCCGAGATTTTATATATCAATATGGGTATTGTTTTACTCCTAATGACATGTAGCTTATTAATTTAATAGTGCGGTGACATTTTGTGAGCCTTTGGTTAGAGACCCTGTTTATACCAACATTCCCTTTCCTACTTGGTTAGAATTCCTTGAGATGTTATGTTGGCTACCTTAAGTTATTACCTTTTTGTTAGTCATATAAATATATATATAAATACATCCTTCTTTTTACTATCTAATTATTTTGTATATGTATCCTTTGTCCATGTAATACTGCTTAATATATCCCTCTTGCACTCTTTATTTGTATATTGACTAGTAATATAAAGTATTGCACTTTAGTTCCTGAATACTGTTAGAATAGGATCGTTTATGCTTATTTCCCCCTCAGCATTATTATGTTTAGTTTCTTGGATAGTTTCCAGTAGCTTATATTCATGTTTTACATGTTATTTATGCTTACATTATATTTGGAGCTCAGTCAGCTGATGTCTACTGAGTACCATGTGTTTAGTACTCATACTAACTTTTGCATCCTACAAATCATAGTACGCCTTCTCACGATTGATATGTGCATAATTTTAATCAGCTATGGATTGGATATTTGGGGTGAGCTCCTGATGTTCGGAGTTTTCCTTCTCTCCCTTTTACTATTAGACTAGTCTCTATGTTGTATTTTGGAGACAGTTTGTACATGTATCTATTCTGTATTCGACTTCGTACTCTGTTGTATTAGAAGCTCTTGTACTGAATTCACTCGATATTGGGGTTGTAATACTTATATTAATCTTTTTATTACATTATTTTCCACTACTTTCATTTCTCTTTATAGTTTGTTACTAGCTATTTTGGAGTATTGGCTAGTTTATCTATTAGTGAATTATAATAGGTGCCATCATGACCAGAGAAATTGGGTCATGACATTATTTTCCTAATCTAAAGAAGAATTTGAGCTCTTTGGATACTCTGGATAACAAGGCTAAATGTACATGAGTAAAGGTGACTAACTGTACTTTAGTCATGTTGAAGGCCAAACTGGTGGATGGCATTTACATATTGGCGAAAAGCATTATTATCAACTCTATCAGTACATCTATAGTGCAATTATATTATGATGATAAGGAAAGATTATGGCACATAAGACTGAGACATATGAACGCATGAGGATTGGAAAATTTTGAGAAAACAAAACCTTTTAAATGCTTAGAAGATCAACACACTTGAATTTTGTGAACACTATATCTTAAGGAAGAAGAAAAAGGTCAGCTTCAGCACTGGCAAGCACAAAATGGGAGGGGTGATAGAGATTAAGATTCATGGGGTCTCTCTATTGTTCCATCTAAGGGTGGAAAACGTATGTTATCACAAGCATTGATGATTTTTCATGAAAGTCATGGATGCATTTCTTGAAGGTAAAAAGTTATTCTTTGAAAGAATTTAAAGAGCGAAAGATTTTGGTAAAAAATCAAATGAAGTGTAAAATCAGGTATCTTCAAACAGAAAATGGCTTGCAGTTTTGTAGCAAAGAGTTTAATGATATTTGAACTGTTCATAGGATCTTAACACATAAGATGGTCAGGTACATACCAAACAGAGTAGAGTTACGGAAAGGATGAATGAAACTCTTCTTGAAAAGGCTCATTGAATGCTTCTATAAGAAAAAATGTCCAAAGTGTTTTAGGCTGAAGCAGTTCTCATTGCTTCTCATATTATCAATAAATCTCTAGTATTAGTAGTTGTCTTTAAGATTCTAAATGATATATAGTGAGTGAATCCGCTAACTATTCATACTTATGAGTGTTTGGGTGTCCATCTTATTATTTTGTTAATGAAGGAATTCTTAAACCAAGGGCTAAGAAGGTTATATTGGTAGAGTATGTAGATTGAGCAAAAAGACATAAGCTTTGGTATTTGTCCTTAATAAAATTTATATTTAGTAAAGATGTTACCGTTGATGAATCTTATATAATTAATCCTCGTAAAGTGTCATGGCCTAATTCATGAGTCATGATGGCACCTACTAAAACCCACCAATAGGTAAGCCAACACCGTAACCCGGAGCTAAGGCAATGGGTTACTTTGGTAAAAAGGCCCAATTAGGCCTAAATACATGTATACAAATGTAATAAATAGTTTTCCACCAAAATAAAAAAATCAAGACATGGATACAAATCCCATGACCTGGTAATATCAGTACAAGAGCATCTAAGTATGATGATAGGAAATATAACCCATATGTCTAAAATAGTCATTACATACGTCTCCAATACAAAAGACTAAACAAAGTTAAAGTGAAATGGGCAACTCAAAACTACAGAAGCTCACCCTATCATTGTAACTTCAAGACTATATGATCTAAACTCAGTAGTGGCAAATAGTACTCGGATGTGCACCAAAATGTTACAGAAGTGTAGTATGAGTATCAAAATAATGGATACTCAGTAGGCATCATTGGCTGACAGAGCTCGATTATGATGTAAAGATGATATAAAGCAAGATAATATCTCTAAGTAAAGGTACATAATCAAACCAAAATCATCTTCATCAAAACTATATAAAATAAATGATCAACTAGAACGTTAATACGATATATCATATTAATACACGCCAATAACATCACTAAGGAGTAATTCATCCCAAAGAATAATGCGACACTAATACAATTACAACCGCATAAATAGCAAGTTGGCACACATAAATCCATTAGAGCATAAAATAAAAGAACTCACCACGGTGTACCATACCATCGAGGAGTACACCCAAAAGAACATAAAGTAAATAACCCATCACTGTGTCCCATACCACCGGAGAGTGCATCAAAGGATTAAATTTTTAATGCTAATATATATATATATATATATATATATATATATATATATATATATATAATCCACTTCTTAATTTTATTAGATATCCATATTCCCATCAATGTCCATTTGCCAACGATTATAATCATCAACCATCACCACAATTGAATAACATCTACCATGGTTCTAATAACCATAATCATAGCACCATATAGATGTATATATCATCCATACGCTTTAGTTACTCATTATTATTTAACCAGTGAATATTAAATACCCACTAATTGGCTATATTACTTATTCAATGATCTTTAGCCTAACTGATTCCTCACATAATCCTTATTCATGGATAGCAACTAACCATTATTCACTAACCAAACAACATCAAATATCTAGTCGAGGTGCACTACTAGACCATAGACCCAATGTAGCCAAAGCACAATTCTAGTCATCATATCGCACAAGTCCCCATCTAGCAAAAGACCACTAATCATCACTAAAATACTTATCTACCTAACCGTTAATGTCTTTTATTATCTAGTCTAATTAATATACAAATACTCAATTAATAGCTAATCAACATCATAACTTAGTCATCAATATCATTAATCATCATAAATTCAAACATATTGTCATCATTAGCCACGTAACGACCATGATTGCTAAATATTATATTTCAACTAAACAAGGTTCCTTAGCTTGAACACTAGGCATCTAGCTGTCAAGTAATATAATTACTTAATAGACAACTACTTACCAGATAGTTCATTATAATATGCAATATTCCTTAATTAATCCATTTATCCATTTCTATCTATACACACTAGGTGAATCCTCAAATTCCACATAATATCCCACATACCAACTAGTCACAATACATTATTCGGCACAGACTGCTTCTACTAATTATTCAATAGTAGCAAGAACTACACCGCTTAACAAGTGATTAGTATTAAAGAATTATAACCGACATCTCAAGAATAACATCATACCTCCAAAGCACATACGGATGTAATCATATAAAAGTATAATCACACATAAACATATATATATATATACATGCTTACCATACATAACATAATTATATCCTTTGGACTTATTGGGCATCATCATATCATCAATATATCCTCCAGACTTACCAGGCATCATTATATAATAAATATAACCTCCGAACTTATCAGGAATCATCATAACATTAATATATCTTACGAACTTATCAGGCATCATCATAACATTGATATATCTTTCGGACTTACTAGACATCCTCATAACATCAATATATCCACTGGACTTACAGGATGTCATCATAAAATCAATATATATAAGCAATCCACTCAATAATAAAGCAAGTCCTATGAGGGATAGAGTGAAAGAGAAGTAAGAATGGACATATCATCGTACCTCATCATTTATTATCAACACAATATATCAATAGGTGAATTAAAAAGTATATTCATATGTTATGAACACTTAATACGTTACGGGGCTTAACATAATCATTAGTATTTCAAATACAAAGCCATAGCTCTATCTTTGAGAGCCCCTCGTTTTTATCATGATTTGCATTATTAGCAAAAGAAGATTTTCAGCACAAAAATTAGTTTAGTCAGTAGGCTTGAACATAATATGACTTATAACATAATCCAAGGCTGACATGATGATTTAGTCAATGATTATAGTGATATCATAGTCATGGGTTCAATATATAAGACATTTTATTGCTATCCAAGCGTTATCAATAATCTAGCAACAAATCATGCACATTATTTTCAATATCAACATCATGAATAAACTATCTACGAGGGTTAGCCATCATATTACCCAAGGCATATTCTATGTGTTTAACAAGTATCTAGGTCACTAATGTAACTACAAGTCCAAACTTAAGGCGGGTCAAGTTCTAATTCTAATAACCCAAACTCCTCTTCAAGTCTAACTTTTACCCTAAAATAAGCTAATCCATCTAAGTCATATCTTAGAGGTTTATCAATCCACACTAGTTCTATGGTATAATTCTACCTCGAGTATTACTCTTAATTAATTGATAATACTTAACTCACTCTCATGTTTGAGGGATGAGGCAGCCGCTGTCAATAACCCAACTTGAATTAGGGTCAAATCCACAAGGAATGAATTATAAATTTCAAGTCCTATGGGTGCTATAATTTCTAAAAGGTTACCTGAAATGCTAATAACAAAACATGTAAAATAAAATTAGGTGAGGGATTAGTTTGGAATTGGTTTGTAATAGTTTTTGATAAAAAATGCACGAATATGACACTTTTGATTTAAAATCAAGATCTGAGGGAGATCTTGAGATTATGTCAACCTAAAGCTAAAAGAATATAGGTTGATGATGCTTTAACATGAAGTTTAGTCGTTAACTAAAGTCAACAATAAAACCACAACGATTTCACCCATTGACTCTTTCGAGCACCAAACAAGTATACCATTCGTAATCACCCAAAACCTCAATCAAGCATTCCTATTTCTGGGATGATGCCCTTGACATGATTTACATTCCAATTACACTTATTTCTAAGATTATAAAAGGTAGTAAACAATAGACTCAATTATCCACTATTGAGATGTCTCCCTATAAACCTCTTTCAATGATGTTATGGGTAACCATATGTTCACCTTCATTCCACTTTCAAGGATGATAAAGGGTTTCTAGAGTTTGGGGTTTTCACCTATTAAACCCATTTGGAGATTTGAGGATTTCACCCACAAATTCCAACTCATAAATTTAAGCATTATTGGAATCCATACTCAACAACTAAAAATCACGCAAACGCAACAACACCCACACACAATTACACTTTAGTTCAACATAATTCCAAGACTAAATTAATTAGCTACTCATGAAGAAAATAAAGAAAGATATACCATAAAGATTATTCAAAGGATTCATTCTTCACAAACTTACTAAGAAATCAAGAAACTA